>NW_027283064.1:45000-441933 GCF_046629955.1 Centroberyx affinis | reverse complement strand
TGATTTCAACCAATGCAAACTTATGGATAAAACATAGGCACGCAGGTAGCAATTACCAAGCATGTACATTAAGCCCAGCTATTGTGGTCCTTTGATCCTGACAGCAGGGAGCCCCTCAGTCACCTGGCAACCTCACACTGTAGCTAAGATAACTCCCTATCAAATGATAATTGACTCAGCCTTTAATGGTAACACTCTTTGCATTATATCAAGAGTTTCATAAACAGAAAAGGATCAAAAATATATATAACAATGGTTATAGATATATATAATATCAGAGAAAGAGATCTGCCATACTGGTAACATATGAAACTATAGTGCATTGTAGTTGTACTATACTGGAAGATTAAGATCAATGATGGCTGCATTTATTCCAAAACTCAAAAATGCATGATCAAGTCATGCGAAATTGAAAGATCAAGTCATGCCAAGTAATTTAATGTGTGAAAGCAACAAAATGACATGTTTATCATGGTAACACATCATCTTCACCTTAGGTAAATAAGCCGGTATATCATTAAAATGGGAGGATTTTGTGGGAACTCCCTCTTTACAACACCTTTAGATCAACACTTCTTTTTAACGGTCTCCTATCACTCTTGTAATGTTTTTAACTTCCTTGTTCTGTAGTATAAAGTAGTATATTGTGACATCCTTGTTAAATGCACTTAAAACTTGAAGCATTTAACTGAAAATGAAACATAAATAGTATCTGCATTAAATGTAATAAACCAAGACCCACGAGTATGTGTGATTTCTAGATTATAAGGGCAGTCAGGAAGTTAAGGACAATACAAATCTGCTTTTGGTGTGGTCATTTTATCATGGAGCACCCATGCAAATATACATGACCTTTGCAGAAACACTCATCTCACTCTTATCTGAATCGCCTGACGTAAGGCACCAGCAAGCGGTGCAAAGGTTCAGGACATGGTATGAGAAACAAATACGATTTTTTAAATTTATTTGATTGTTTTAATATTGCCACTATCATATTTAAATTGTCATCTTACTTCTTCTTTATTATCCCAAGGTAATCTTAAGGTCTTAAGGTAATTGCATGGTTTCTCTGAAGTGAACTGTCTTTGAGACAGATCCCTTACATAATAGCCTGTGTGCTTTACTCTTCTTAATTACACTTATTTCTGACCTGGTTGTGTACAGACACCCAGGAAACAGATAGTGTTGCTGACCACGATGAGCTTTTATGAGTTTGAGTTGCAGTAAAGGCTGCAGTTGCCGTGTCACACCTAATTGTTTACTTCTGTTCCCCAGCACTGCCTTCATCATGATATTGCCAGTTAGAATTTAGATTAAAGTGCTAAATCTAAAGTTAATCATCTTCTTTTTTAATGGTTAGACATTTTATTCCTTCTGTCTGAATTTCTTGTTGTAAATGTGTCTTCATTTTAACAGAAGATGGCTGCTCTAAAAGAAGAGTTTATAGAACATTTACAAACTGAAAAGTAATGTTGACCTTCCATCAAGCAGCTCCTCTAAAACAAAGTAATTAAGCACTTTCACAGTGTGCTAAACAAGAGAAAATTGTGTTACAGTATATTTCTGTTAGAATGCCATGTTTGACTTAGATGTGACCTTTGAGACAAAAAGCCCTGTTGACATAAAGGAGGCCCTCCATAGTTCTCTTTAATAAGTTACTATGTGTTCTATTATGTGTGGGTGAGCTGCTCAGCGCGGCCTCAAAGATCACAGCGGGGAAGGAACACTGTGCTCACGTTCGGAAATCACTAACCAGCCGCTAAGCCTTTTCCACGGAACAATGTTAGAGCTTGAGACAGGAGGGTCCAAGGGCACCTAGCACCGTGCTTTCCTCGTTATTGAGCTGGAGGTTTATTAGATTCTCGGGTTTCGTCCCTTGTGCCAGGTTCACTGCTGACCCGTGGCAGCAAAGTTGAATGAGTTGTTGAAGGGCCTCATATCCTCCTCATGCACTGTTTGACTCAGGCGTCCTACGTATGATAATGATAAGTTGCTTCAATCTAAAAATCTATAATTCTCTTTTATGTTTGCACTGTCAACATTTCCACATTCTATAGAGAAGTGATGGCCAGTTGACAGCTGATCTGTCTTTGAGTGTGTTTATAATGGGATGTTACATGTGTGCTTATAATGGAATGTTATATCAACAGTACCTGAACAGTTCAAACAAGTTTAAACTTTCTGGCTTCATTCCATACTGGAAATTTAGCATGTATCAAACTTGGATTAATCCACAGAAATACAAATATACATATTTCTAATTCAAGCACCATCAGCAGCTCAGACATCACAAAGCCAAGCAATGACATGAACTGAAATAACCTAACTTGAACATATAGTGTAAAGGTGAGCAGTACATCCAGTAATAACGTATTTACATTCAAATATACTGACTACATTACCTGATCTATACACACAGAATGCATTTAAGCACATGGAGAACTCTAGCTAGAAAAGCTTCTATAGCAATATGTTTGAGAAATAAAACATTTTTGGGGGGACAGAGGTGTTTCTCACCTTGTTGACGATGAGCTGGACTGTTTATGGCCGAGGGAGATGCTTTCAGATGTGAAACTGTCCCGCCATCCTTAGAAGTTCTTTAATTCCCCTCTCTATCTTTTTTGGAAATTCCTCTTGAATTGAAATTCAGGTGGTCAGGTGCAGGTGCAGCATTTCTCTCCCTCTGTCTCTCCCTTTGTCCCTCTCTTCTCCCTGCCTCACTATAGCACACACCCTCCTCAAACACACACCTAAAGCCCGCCCAGCTTGAAGTGCATAAGTGAGTAAATGTTACAACCATGTGATTTAGTGGGACCTTTCAGACTACCCCAACCCACGTCAAGATTACTGACAACACAGTTAATGTGAACTCGAGAGGTGAGCAGCTTTCCAAACTGTAAATAAATCCTCTTTTATCAGTATCACTTTGAAGCTGGGTCTGTTTTAATGTGGAATTTGGAAGCAGAAAAAGTCATCTTTGTGCATGGGCACAGTTTCCCCATCCCTGTTACACAACTCTTGGCAATTACTTTAAGCTGGAGAGAGAGAAAACCTTGAAAAAGTCCCACTTCTGCTTTCAGAAAGAGACAGGGAGAGAGGGGGAGAGAGAGAGAGAGTTATATGCTCTGAAATGTCATCTGAATAAGGAAAGTGCTGCTGATGTTTTGCATGGCGTGGCTGAATCACAGACAGTGGATGCTTGCTTTGCAAATTTGGTTAACATTCAAATGATTTGGAATCGGACCACTGAGAGAGGCTGCTGTATGCGAGGGATTAATTGCAATGTTGAGCCCTTCTGCCTGGTTTTGGAGTCCACAGAGTCCACAACAAAACTATCATCTTGTTTATTTAGTTATTTATTGGTGACCAAGCAGCATACAAGAGAGATTTGGTCTGATGCCAAGAATGGGATTCATGACATAACAATGGGAAATTACAGAAAGTCCCCTTTAAGAGGACTGGAAAGTTGACTGTAGCTATAAGCTTATTACACACACACACACACACACACACACACACACACACACACACACACACACACACACACACACACACTTGGCTTAACGTTTCTACTGCCTGTGCTTAAGAGAAAATTATTTCTGAAATTATTTAATGAAAAACTGCAATATAAACGTCAGCAAACTAATAAACTTTAATGTATTAGCTGCTGCCCTGTTACAATTGAAGTCAAGGGACAGTAAATAGACAACAAATATTGCTCCGTGTGATTTTTCTGAAGGGAAATTCTAAATTAATTTAGCCAACAATGTACAGCAGATTAAATTGCTCCAAAATCTCTCATCCTTCTGCATCAGAGGACACATCGAGACTTGATCGAGACAGATAAGAGGTGATGCTGCCCTCTAGCGGTTGACTTTAGCTCTGCACCCAATCAGGAACTACAATATTCACCAATGAGCTGCCGCTTCCAGCATTGTAAAACCTCATTGGTTTGACTGCAACACCGCCTCCTTCTATTGGCTCTTCTTCTTGTAACGTGTCAAATCGTGTAAACAGTGCCACTCGGATGGTGAGAACAATCCAAGATCTAAACCTTTGAAATAAATCTATAATGCAGCCATAAAAAGTTGGACGTACGTTCATTTTGAACATCAGAAGAGACGATGGAGGTAAAACTGAAGCTCTCTCTCTCTTTGACTCGAGTGTAATGTGCCTGCTAGCTAGCTGTCACACCGCCGAAGTGCACTTAACTGTAAAAGAGACACTTTCCTGTATTTAATAAAGAAACTGCACAGCTTCAATAATCCAGTCTGTAATAATTGCGCAGTGTGTTTGCTGTTAAAGTTGTTGTCCAGTGCTTTTTTCATGCAACACAACTTTCTTTACTGATTCCTTTTCTGTATATAGCAGCTGCGTAAAGCATGAATATAATGTTGAGCTTTTTTCTCTGTTTATTTATGCACTGACACTTTCCTATATTTCAACAGAACATTCAAAACCTTCCCATCGACATACAGACCAGCAAGCTTTTGGGTAAGGCTTGGTAACAGGCTATTCAAATGTAATGGGCTATAATTCCATGTAATGTCTTGTTTATTTTCCAACATTACCATAACCCACCCTTATGCTACCAGTGTCTCCTAATCAGTTTCTCGTACATGTAGCCTCCAACAAATTAACCAATGTACCAAACCCAAAGATGGTAATAATAATTTACCATGCTGTCAATCCACAGACTGGCTGCTGGACCGACGCCACTGTAATCTGAAATGGCAGAGTGCAGTGATGGCAATCCGGGAGAAGATCAACTCTGCCATCCAGGACATGCCAGAGAACGAGGAGATCAAGCAGCTTCTCTCCGGCTCCTGTGGGTCCCTCAGTGTACTTCATTTTATTTTTATGGCGTTTCTGATGTTTTATTTAGTATTCTTCTGTGCCTATCCAGGCTGGGTATCCCTAAGAAATCTCTCAACATTCCAGTCACAGCAAAATCATCTCTTATTTACGTGGACTTACAAAATTCTTAACTCTCAAGTCAGTGTTTGTAGCGCTATAAATAATTAGATCAAAGTTGAATTTGGTGTTGTAGCTTATCCAACCCCTGAGTGGTATTGTTAGGTCCATAGTTACGTAATGTTAAGATAATTACTCACCATTTAGACCAGTATTAGTATCATTAAGACCCAATGTTCCACTGTTTGTGTGATTGTGTGATAAGACCAGTGTTTATGAACTGGTATGCTGTATTTTGTTTGTTTTCATTGCTAGACATTCACTACTTTCACTGCTTGAGGATTGTGGAGATACTGAAGGGAACAGAGGCTTCCTCTAAGAACATCTTTGGCAGATATTCCTCTCAGAGGATGAAGGTGAGACGATTCAAACCAGATGTCTGTCTGTCTGTCTGTCTGTCTGTCTGTCTGTCAGCCAGCAGGTCATATGGTCAGAGTTGTTCAGAATTACAAACCACGTCATCTGTGTAGATTTGTTTGTCTCATGTTCCTCTGCTGCAAATCTAATTAGTCTTTGGGACTCCTAACATTTGGATTTGAATTGTCTTCTCTGTTTTATTGTTGCAGGACTGGCAGGAAATTGTGTCACTCTATGAGGCAGATAATGTCTATTTGGGTAAGTATAGGATCAAGTAGGGGTTCAGACCAGATATCAAACTGAGTAAAGTTTTCTTCACCCTGGGACTCAGGCTCATTGAAATGTACTACTTCTGTTTTCACATGGTGACCCATTAGAAACACCACTTATTAATGGTCCTATCCCACAGTTGCTGGGATAAAGCCATGCTCTTCAATACAAAGTGTGATTATCATTCTCATTCAGCACTAGATAAACATGACATTCAATATTGGATTCCATTTGTTCAGGCCTTGACAACGAAGTAGTTGGGATGCAGGACCAGTTACAGAGAGAAAATAACCACATAGAAATCTTCAATAAAAATCTTGAACCTTCCTTCCTCTTGCGTGTCCCAGCGGAGACGGCCAGCTTGCTGAGTCGCAGTGTGAGCTATGAAGGCCCGGCTCTGAGGAAGCAGGTGGCCAAAGCCAAGCAGCTGCAGCAGGAGCTGAGCCGGCGGGAAGTGGAGTGCCAGAGCTCAGCCGCAGACCTGAGGGAACGCTACTACACTGCCTGCAAACAGTACGGCATCACAGTGAGTCCAAACACACACACACACACAGGAGTGCATGAACACGCAAAACCCACACAGAGAAAACAACTCTACAGTGCACAGAATGAGGCATTTTATTAACAGACAGATGGACTGACTTGATGCTTGTCCAGTTGCTTCGTCGTTCATCATTTTGCTGCTTCCCTTCTTCCTCTGCCAGGGAGAGAATGTGGCTCGGGAGCTGCAGGCCCTGGTGAAAGATCTACCGACAGTTCTCGGGGAAGTAGGGAAGGACGCAGCCAAGCTGCAGGAGCATATCCAACTCTACAGCACTTTCACAAACTTTGTCTGTGAGTGGTGAGTATCTAATCGCCTCTTAACAACTGTTTTTTTTTCCTTCTGATGCCTGTGCATTTCTGACATGTTGCAATACAGTATTGATGGTTTGACCTGGTACCAACTGGTGTCATGAAATTTTTTCAGCAAGCAGATATTGCAAGGTTTCTACAAGACACAAACCTTTTTGTTTTTTTTAATACCATTTTCACACTATCCTGCAGAATTCTACCGCACTATGAACATCTCACCACAATACTATGCATTTATTTTTCCACACTGTCTCTTGCTCTGTACTTCTCTCAGCTACATGTTACCAGGCTGTGCAGTGCAGCTCAGCCCCGTGTGAAAAGGCTTATTTTGAGCATGTTCACTCTAGAGTGTATGCACATCCCTAACAGCACTCCAAAAACTGAAAATGAAATGAAGGAAGAATTAAATAAAGAAAATGTGCCTGCACTTTTCATCTGTATTAAAAACATGGGATCATACTATGCATGGACACTTTCTTTTTTTAGACAAGCGAGTCACCATGTCTCCATTCACAGGTCTGAACCTGTCCTGCCCATGCTGGCGTTTGCCCAGAGGAGAGGCAACACAACGTTCTACGAGTGGAGGACGGGGGAGGCGCCCACAGTGGTTGACAGGCCTGTTATGGAGGAGGCACCTGCTGATACAGTCACAGAGGAAACGGTTGGCTGGCCTCTTACTGTATTCTCTGTAAACCAGGACCCATGTATGTAGAGTAGTGGTGTTGTGTTCGGATCATTGGCTGAGTAAAATTTTCACTTGATGCAAACGCAAAATAGGTGACAGATCAACATTGCTACTCTGAGATATTTAACAAATGCCAGCATAGGTCCAAAATTTATATCATGTATACATTCACAACTTTTCCTCACCATTGATATTGTATTTCTGTGCTGTGTTTTTAAAACTTGCTTTAGATTGACTGGGGGGACTTCGGCAGTGGAACAGAGACTCAGGAAGTTAATTTTGGGATCAAGGTTGAGGATGGAGTGGACTGGGGCATCAGTCTGGAGCCTGGCTCTGAGGTATGAGACATGAGCATACTTACATTTAGTTCATATTTACATGTTATTTCACTATTCTAATACATTAAGAACACTCTTAGTACAATAACAGCTTAACACCTAGTTTACCTCCAGTATTGTTAAACTGTCATTGTGTCTACTCCTCTAATATACCATTTTTCTCTTGGTCTGCTTCGACAGGAGACAGGCGCAGGCGGTATTGATTGGGGAGAGAGTGAAGCAGCTCCCATAGAAATCGAGATTGTAGATGTGGGCACAGACTGTAAGTGCTTTTTTAGTTTCCCCACTATGCCTCCAGCCAAACTTATCACATCTCTTCTTACAATCCCTTGCACAGTGGTTGAAATGTTTGTGTGTCATCTCTCAGGTCCTGACGGTGTGGCAAGGGGTGAGGATGCCCTGACTGTACTGGAGCACCCGCAGTCACGTAGCCAGTTCATTGATGAGCTAATGGAGGTAATGACTGGGGTTGATTAGACAAGTATGTGCTCCTGTAGTGTTAAATAACGTCTGTGCTCCTTCTTCTTTTGGTAACACACACTTGACCTTTGTTTGTGTTGTAAGATAATGGTATGTTATATGGGTTGTGACAATGTGATGAATATTGTGTTATTAATATCTGGCAACATAAAAACATACCTGGGATACCTGGGAAAAACAGTAGTTGTAAATAATTTGTAGAATTAAATTACAGAAAAGCAAGAAGCTGAATACGTGTACCTCAGATACTCTCAAATACTCAAATTCTACTCACTCACACTCACTTGGTACTCCAAGAAGGTTAAAACAAATGCTAAGGATTATAAGCAAATACTAATTGACCTAGATCTGATCCTGAAAAATAACAGATGTGTTTATCCATGTACCCTAAAAGTTACACAGAGACTGCTTATGAGCCCTCTTGTCTGTAATGTTTTTTGTTTTTTTCTTTCTTTGGGGCAGGGTGGGGTGGGAGGTTGTAATTTCTATTGCGTTTTTTCATTCATTTGATTGTGTTTGCAGAACAATTTCCCACAAACAAGTGACATTATGGTTTCATGTGTTGGTGCAGCTGGAAGTGTTCCTGACCCAGCGGATGAGTGAGATGGCAGAAGAGGGAGATGTGGTGGCCATGAGCCAGTTCCAGCTGGCCCCCTCTATCATCCAAGGCCAAACCCGTGAACACATCCTGGAGATGAAGGTAGCGGTGCAGCATCTTCTGGACCGGCTGACCTCTCTTCGGATGCAGCACCTCTTCATGATCCAGGCCTCGCCACGGTACGCTGTCCTGCCTGATTGAAGTCATAAAAAAAATGTTCTTCTGTGTTTTTTCTCATTACTACTTATATGAACTGTGTGTGTGTGTGTGTGTCTAGGTATGTTGAGCGTGTGTCAGAGGTGCTGAGACAGAAGCTGAAGCAGGCAGACATCCTGGTGTTGAAGCGCGCCACGCTGGCTGAGAAGAGGCAGGAAGCTCTCGAGGAACAGGCCAAACTGGAGCCTCGTATTGACCTGCTGGCGGGACGCACCCGGGAGCTCCAGAAACTGGTATTGGATCATTATTTTAATTTATTCATATTGACAGGGATGGCAGTTTACCAGCTCACTAGCCTGTGATGAAAATTTTTCAATCCATATTGGTGCAGCATTATCCTTATCAGCCAGAATTTGAATGGGGTCTCATGAGAGAAATGACTCTCAATTCAGTAAACGTAGGAAGTAAATAATCTTCAAATATTGAAAATCTACTAACTTCTGCCATAAATATTCATCATTATATCCATCTTAAAGTATTATTGTGAATGAATATTCTGTCATTAGTAGGTAAAAATAATGTTAAGTATGTAGTTTCAGATACATTGAAGAGAATATAAATTTATTCAATCCCTGTTAAACAAACATGGATGGTAATATAACTCACTACTCTTCCCAGAATCCCAGAAAGTGACATTGTGTTATAACCGATGACTTTGACTGTGAATTGTCTTTTGTTTTGCAGATTGAAACGGACATTTCAAAGAGATACAACAAGAGGCCTGTCAACCTAATGGGGGTTATTGTATAGTGGTGAAGTTCACAGATGTTCACTATTTGTTCAATATTTTGTCATGATCTATCTCACTATCTTGCTCCTGGAGAAATAAAAGTGGTATTTAATGTGTTTAATGTGTCTTTGTGTGTTCTGTCAAATTACATTTTGTGGGTTAGCACTGGGTAAGAAGCAAACATTTTTCCTTTTACAAGTCAAATGTTTTTGACTAATCAATGAATTGTTGAAGTTACTAGTAAAACCCAAAATGTAATTTAGAGTAAGAAATGAATGCTCTTTGAAATACTTGCTATTTCAAATGACTATGGACAATGCAACAGGGACTCGAGAACTGGAACAGTAACTTCTAGATCCTGATGATTAATGACTTGTTAGATTTTATAATAGTTACCATTCAAAATTCTTAGAACTAGCAAGATAAAGTAGATTTTTTAAAATGCAAATGTAATAATAAGCTGGTATAAAGTGTGTTTTTCGGGAGGTGGGGCTCTTTAGAATAAAGATTATAAAGTGTTAAGTGCAGTTGAAAAGATCAGCTGACACTATTATGCAATTAACTGTACGAAACTACTTTTAAACCACTGAATGTTTATTCTTTTAAACAAAACTTTTCCAACAAAATGCTTAAGTTTTGTAGGGATTTTTTTTTTCACGTAATACCATTTATTATTATCCTTGGGAGATTTTTTAGTGGGGTGATGAAAGCTTGGCACTAGAATGTTCTACGCATGCTCTGTGTGAAAGCGTGTTTTTGTGTCAAGCGGTGCTGCTAGGCTAGCCGGGCCAGCTAGCAATTTTGCAAGTCATGGTGGGCCATTCAATGAGGAATGGTTGGAGAGTGATATATTGGGCAAGTCTGTGGAGCCTTTAATGAAGCAGGATTTTATTAATTGCCTTAGGCGGTAGTGGACTTGTGGGCATGAAGACACAGTTGCAAAATCTTCATGCGTAAGTATAAAATCAAGAGGTTTTCAATTAATACGTAAGCTGATACCTGGATTGCAATGATTCATGACATAAGCTAACGTTAGCTAACTTACAGACGGCGGAGGTAACTTAGTATTTATAAGAAACTCACTGGATGTAGTAGTTTATCTCGTTTAAGACATTAGTTACACTTTTAAAAGTAGCTGAGAGGTTAAGGTAGCAAACTAGCTTACAAAGCTAATACAGCATATCGGCATTGAGTTCCAATAGTTTAGCATTTTCTCCACTCCAATGCCCACCCACGTCTATTTTCTATTGGCCAAGATTTGCTGGAGTCCTGTGTCGTAGACACGTTTTAGGTCTGTGAATGGCTCTCTTATCTGTCAGTCTTCTTTCACCACTTGTTGCTAGGGAGATTGTTTGATGCTAGCCACAGCGGAAGTAGATAGTCGAAAATACCAGTAGCGGTACCTGTCACTTTTTTAGGGTAAACAAGGTTGCAAGTTCCCTGATGTGGCAACACATGTCTGTGGTAATATATGTTTTATAATAGTGTGATTTGTTTCTGTATAACAGTAGTAGTCGAGGGTGTCATTAAAAGGCATGCTAGCTAACGGTAACGTTAGTAGGACAAAGATAGGCGCAGCTGTGTGCGAGGAGGGAGGGAGGAACCCTGCCTGCCACCTAACGTTGTGACAGTGAGTGTTAAAGCTAGCGAGCGAGCTTTCGAGACTCCCTCATTCACCTTCAGCAGCACCCACAAGAAATAGTTGTCCTGTCTAGGGTGGGGTGATGCCTTACAGCTCTGTGTTCATCATATTTGGTCTGCTGAATTGCCAAGATTCAAAGGCATTGCGCGGTGCGAGCTGTCATCAGTTCTCTCTAGTCTTGGGAGGAAGCAATGGTTGATATCGCTAGCAAGTCGGTTTCTTTTTTCATTAGCATGTGCTTAATACAAATGTAGGTAGCTAAGACTTTGCTGTTTGAAAGCTGTAAGCATTAAATATGCTAGTACTGAACGATGATCTCTGTCCTGCAAGTTATATCTGTATGTGTTCTAATGTTGAACTAAGATCAGTTACTTGCAATAGACCAGTAAAATGTCCTTTCTCACTTTTCTCAGGTATGGGAGGATGAGGACCTTATGAAGAACGAAGCTTTGAACACAAATTGGACTCTCTCAAAGAAGTGGAAACACCATTTTGGATCTTATACACATTTAAAACTAACCTGCTACAACATTTAAGCCCAAGACCCTTTCCCCACACCACCTTAAACCATTTCTTACTTTCACCTGTTTATCTCAATCTTCTAGTATAAGTAAAGAAGTATTGCTACAAGGTAGTTGGCCCCGTTTTTGTTTTTATTTTTTACTTTCACCTTTTGTTCCTTTGTAAAGAAATGCTTTACCTGAAAAAGTACTTCACAGAGGGCCTGATTCAGTTCACCATCCTTCTGAGTCTCATTGGGGTGCGGGTGGACGTTGACACCTACCTGAGCAATCAGCTGCCCCCACTGAGAGAGATCATCCTGGGCCCCAGCTCAGCCTACACTCAGACACAGTTTCACAATCTGCGCAACACGCTGGACGGCTATGGCATCCATCCAAAGAGTGTGGACCTCGACCATTTCTTTACCACTCGCCGGCTGCTGAACCAGGTGCGCCAACTGGATCGCCTCTCTGTGCCCAGTACCGAGCTCAACACCTGGCTGGTGCACCGTGACCCTGAGACTGTGGTGTCCGCCGCCAGCCAGTCCAGCCCCAGCATCACCCTGGACAATGGGGCCAGCCTAGAGGACGTTAACAACCCTGACGCTACCCCGGCCATGAGGGGAGGAGGTGGAGCACCTGAATCCACCTACAACCTGAATGCAGCGGACAGCAGCCTGGGAGCTGTGGCCCCGGAGGGTAACCAGGAGCAGGGCAACAGAGACGGCAACGATGACCTCACCAAAGAGGTACTGCTGCTTGTCCTCACTTTTACTCTGCTAACACCTGGGGAGCACCCGTCAAAAAGGAGGGGTCAAGCAGTGACATAATGGTACATGCTTATGAGTATAAATAAATTCATGAGACCAGTAGGGTTGACTTATGTCGGTGGTTAACGTTCAGAATATAAACCAGCAGTAAGAATTAAGATTAAGAAATCAAATGTCAGAATGGATGTAAATATTTCTGAATCACATAATTTAACTGAATGCAAATAATTGTATTGTCAATTTGTTTGTCAACTAGCTAGACAGTCATCACCAGTGACGCAGTGGTAAATAAAAAGGTGGGTAAACTATGACCTCCAGTTGGCGATCATCATAAGCCAAGCAGCCACCAGTATAAACAAAAATCAGTTGTACTTTCAGAAAAGCGTTAATTTGTATTTTTTTCCTTAAGAGACCTTACCTTCCTATAACTTACATACTACTTACCACAAATTTATGTCAGCCTAAAAGGGTGGTTAAGCTATATTCCACTAATCAAAAGCTGGGTAAAGTGAGGTTAGGTGGCTTTACTGTTCACTACATCCCTGGTCTTCATCCCTGGTCTTTTTATATATCAGATATTTTTAGTCAGGCCCATTAGCTCACATTCATTACAACTGTGATTCTGGTCTCATGTAGGAATGTTCATCAGGGTGCACATGAAACACGAACAAGTTTGTAATGCAACCATTCACCCTCCTTAATTTCAGCTCCTAAAACAGCACAAGGGGGGGAAAATCACATTACTGTTCTTTACATTTACTGGTTACATATTGAAACACTTCTATGTATGAGAATTTGATGTAGTCAGTAATCAATTTGTAGTTTATTTAGCATTAATTTAAGGATTTATTCAATTAAAGTTGTTTTGAGAAATAATATGTTTCTCAGTAGTCACAGGATTTCCATATTGATGCAGTCGTTGTGGGTCACACAGAGCCATTGTTGAAGGCTTGTAATGAACTGAGGCTCCTTTTTGGTCACATGGTAGCTACCATGCCTAAGAGGTTATGCTATGGTTACATCATCTGACCAGATTTCTGTTACATGATCTGCCAGACTCTAGTGCTAAAATTACCCGCTGTAATGGAATAATACAAATCAGTCATCTTCCTCTTATAAAAATAAACAGTGTAAGTACAGTATATATATATATAAGTGAATCATCTCGGTCAGCCCAAATACATACAGGATTTCATTTGTACCATGCTATGAGTTTGAGTAATTATCAATGCATCCAGTGTACTCGGTGTGATTATTAAAACAACTTGTCTCTGTATTCCTGACATTTCTCAATTGTGGTGATATGTTTTTTCCAGGACATTGATTTGATTGACATCCTGTGGCGACAGGACATTGACCTTGGAGCAGGAAGAGAAGTGTTCAACTACAGCAACCGTCAGAAGGAGAGCGAGGAGGAGAAGCCCAGCCCACAGGAGAGCAAGGAAGGGAACGAGGCGCAAGAGAGCTGGAGAAATGGAGTGAACTTACAAGGGGCTCAGCCGGTGGATGGGGAGACAGGAGAGAGCATTCCAGAGCAGGTTAGTAGTCTTAAGGGGCCGCCACATATTAGCGTTTCGTCCAGTGGGGGCTGGTACGTTGAACCGCCTTGTGCTACAGTAAGAGGAGATAGGAACATTAGGGCCACTAGTGATGAAACATGTTTGTTTGCTGAATATTGCGATATGAATTGTGATTCATGTGGAGACAATTCTAGTTAGTTTATTTTCACTTTCACCACTTTCACTTTGGGTGAAAAAATGATCATCATCCTAATCCTTAAGATTTGCTCAGTCTGAATACAATGAAAGGTTTTCTCTGACGTGCGTCTCGATTTGTTAGCCAGGGATTCTGCAGAGCATTAGAATGCATTGTTTAGAAGGTTGTCTCGACCAAAATGGCAAATTTTTTTCTCTTACAATTAGCTGTGCAGCCCTTAGGCTCATCCTTGTTGAGTCATTCTAGTTTGATGACTTAGGGTCTCGGGACAGTGGAAGGCGAGACTGTACATCGTATCTTATCCAGCAGGTGTATTGGTAATAAAATTGCCCCATGCAATAGAAACAGGAAGTAGTCTTGTCCCCTTTAAATCATTCCAGCTTGATGAGGTGACACTTTTATTTCTGACGTAAACCACATGGCAACTCATTATGGCAGTTTGTGCTACTACTTGTCATATTCACTTGATTGCCATACTTAAGATATCATGCTTTTATTAATATAGTAATACTCAATTACCTGCCTTTGCTGTTTATTTGTAAACAATACCAATGCTATTGTTTTGAAATTGAACTTGATCTCTTTCTTGTTGTTACCCCAGCTCCCAGGCATTGGCTCACAGACTTCACTCTCTTTACAAGAATGCCTGAGGCTGTTGGAGGCCACCTTCCCTTTTGGAGAGGAATCGGAGGTAAAAACCATGAGCTACAATTTATTATTTGTTGTATCAAGTTATTTTGGAATATTGTTTTCTATGGCAAATAGGCTAGCTGCAGGAAACTAACGACACAGTCCGAGTCATACATTTTGTCTAATGTTTCTGATGTTCTCACTTTCAGTTTCCAGCCCCAGTTGTCACCCCAGAGATAGGGGTCTCCAATGAAGAAGCTCCTTCTACATCTCAGGGTCTCCCTGTGGCACCTCCACTGCCCCAGGCAGAGCCACAGTTGGACTTGGAGCAGCAGTGGCAAGACATCATGGCCATCATGGAACTACAAGTATGTCCCTTTTTAAATGAAGGATTTGGGCCTGTTCACTATCATTTAAAGTTCTTGAAATGTTGAACTATGTATATGGCATATACTGTATACGATGCTATGTAAAGCCCTTTGAGACATGCTTGTGATAAAGGGCTATATAAATAAACAGGACTAGACTAGACTAGACTAAATGAGAGATGTCGTTTGTCCTGTGGCCCAACTTCATGACATCATGACTATTCTTGTTATGTGGGGGATCCAGAGGTTGGCCCAAACCATAGGCTTCTGTGGTTGAAAATAACAATGAAAATTGAATGAATGAATCAGAAGTGAATAAAAACAATTCCTTCTCAATTAAAGGTCTATCCGTCTAGGGAAAACATTTTTTTTTTAATTGAAAAATCACTTCATTACAGTATCAAACTTGATTTTCAAACCAACATTAAACGCAAAAAAGGGAAAGTTGACAGCCATAACGTCTTGTGTGTTAGATCATTTGAAAAATTTCCCTAACAAGATCTTTCTGTTCAAAGGCAATGGATGTGAACAACACCTCACTCAACACCAACTCCAGCAGTGTCAGTGGTACAAGTGGGACAGCTGAGTCAAACACCATGGGAAGCTTTGGACTTTCTTCTCGTTCAACACTGATAAACCAGGATGTCAGCCTCCACCAGGCCTCCCTCCCCAGCTGCAGCCAAGACTTCCCCCCTATTTTCAATCCCCAGGTGGAATCTACTAGCAGCACCCCAAGGCCCGCCATGCTCAGACTCAACAGCAACTCCTCCAACATCAACTCTACATTTGGAGCCACTAACCTGACCGGACTCTTTCTGCCTCCACTTATGAACAGCTCTAGTAGCAACATTACATCCACACCTATACTGCCTGATCCATTCAGCACCTTGCTGGAAGAGTCCATGCTCGATGAGATCAGCTTGCTGGACCTTGCCATGGAGGAGGGCTTCAGCCAGGCCCAGGCTTCCCAGCTGGAGGATGAGCTTGACTCAGACTCGGGTCTCTCCCTGGACTCCAGCCACAGCCCGGCCTCCCCAAGCAGCTCTGAGACCTCCTGCTCCTCCGCAGCTTCTTCCTCCTCCACCTCTGCCACCTTCTCAGAGGAAGGAGCTGTGGGGTACAGCACTGATTCTGAGGCAGCCACCGTGGAGACAGAGGAAGGCGCAGTTGGGGGCTACCAGCCTGGGTATAGCAAGCTGTGCCGCATGAGCTATCAGGACCCCTCCCAGTTCCACAACCTCCCCCAGCTTGACAACATCAGCCACAATCACACTTACAATCTGCCACTGTCTTCTGCGTTCTCCGAGCACCCAGAGCTCCCCATTTCTGCTGGCAAGAAAACTGTCCGCGACAAACACAACTCTAAGCTTCAGCCTCCTCAGGACTTGCTTGACAAGCAGTCAAGTCGTGACGAACGCCGAGCCAGGGCCATGAAAATCCCCTTCTCCAACGAAAAGATCATTAACCTGCCTGTTGAAGAGTTCAACGAGCTCCTAGCCAAACACCACCTGAGCGAAGCGCAGCTAGCCCTCATTCGCGACATCCGCAGGCGTGGCAAGAACAAGATGGCGGCCCAGAACTGCCGCAAGCGCAAGCTTGACACCATCCTAAACCTGGAGCAGGGCGTCCACGACCTGAGACGCGACAAGGCCCGCCTGCTGAAGGAGAAGATGGAGTTCATTCGCTCCATCCGGCAGATGAAGCAGAAAATGCAAAGTCTCTACCAAGAGGTGTTCACTCAGCTACGGGATGAGGAGGGCCGGCCCTACCCCCCCAGTGAGTACTCACTCCAGTACAGTGCTGATGGCAGCGTGCTGATCATGCCCCGCAGCATGGCAACTGCTGAGCAGAATCGGAAGCCTGAGAAAAAACAAAAAGACAAAAAGAAGTGAGGGGGCAAACTGCTGTTAATTCTTTCACTGCTAAATCAATAAGAAAGATTTCTGCAGATGCAAGAGAGATGTCCTTTTTTTCCTTTGAGAAGATACTGGTGAGAAGAAAAACGGCATTGTTGACTACTCTTCCTGCATTCGTTTTTTCCCTTTTCATTTTGTTCCTGCGTTTTTTTCCTGGAAACAACTTTGAAGCAGAAGTAGCTCTTCATTTGAGTACTGATATTTCATTATTTTGATGTGGGGAAAAGGAATAAACAAGGAAAAGAAGGGTATGAAAGGACTTGAAATGAGCTATTAGAAAAAAATATCTGCTCTAGATCCTTTTTGCACCAAACCACTGAGGAAGGAGAAGATTTGTCATGTCGAATCAAATGAAGGGACTAGTATCAAGAGAAGAGGGAGTAAAAAAAAGAACATTGTCAACAAGGATGGTTGGAATACCTATGCATTGGAGGTAAAGTTTCGAAGGACTAAAGGTCAGATCACATCCCACCTTGGAAACTTTTCGGGATTTTCATAGTCACTGAGGCTTGTAAGTTCCAAATGTTCAGGCAAAGAACGGCGTCTAATGGTTTTGTGAGTTTAGATACCAAAGGTTAAAGGAAGTCTATCATTTAGGATGCCATTAACACCTATACTAACCAAAGGTTGTATGGTGCACTTCACTTGAACAACCTAAATGCTCAAACACTGCACTCTAATGCAATGGGTTTGTATTGCAAATTCCAGTTTTTGACTCAAAATTTGTCAATGACTTCCAAGTTTAGAGGGCCCTAAAGAGATGGGATGTAGCTGGGATGTGTGTAGAACTAGGATGCTGGAACAAGAAAGTGGGAGAGGCTGAGAGTGTATTCCTGGGCTGGCCACTGATGAGAGGCCTGGAGGTGGAGTTCTGCAAGAGGAGCAGATGGACGATGTAGGGAGGAGGCAGACTGCATTGGAAAATGTATCAGCTTCCTTATACTTATACATAGCACTGTAATTTGTCCTTCAAAGGCTTGGCTATATGCATTTTGCTGTGTCTCTCTTGCTATTCCTTCGCTGCAGGTTTTAATATGGGAGCTGCAATTGGGAAGGCTCTTATAAAATGTTCATAATCTGTAGTATAAGCAAGGTTATAGGTCTAGCTACATCAGCTTTATGTAAAAGCCTACACCCCCTTTGTTGATTTGAACACTTTGTGCCGAACCTGTAATCACGTTTTCTGAATGCAACCGGCCAGAGGAATTCAACATACTGTGATGGGCTAGCAACTCCAGAGTGTACTGTATGATTACCACCAACTCCAGACTGTCACAGTGCAAAGCTATGGATTTTTTTTTTTTTTTCTCTCGAATGCAGAGTTTTAAGCATTAACTTAAAACCGGCTCAGTTGTGGCAATGGAATAGTGATAGCCCATCTAAGTAACTTATTTGCCAATGTTGTCATCCTATTGATAGCCACTTGAGGCAATTGAAGATACATTCATTTTTTTAACTGCTGTAAAGCCAAACTGTTGGCTGACATTTTAAGTCCTAAGTTTTGTGTTGATAACAAAGTGAGCCAAGTAATTAAATTACTGAGTTAAAAGTAATTTGAATGAGTGAACTGACAAACAGCAGAATGTGTGTAGTGGACACTTTGTTTTGAATGCCTTTATTTCACAATCTCATATCTTCACTTAAAGGTTTTGAGAACCAGAGAAAATTGTTCTCAAAGTAGAAGTGCTATTACTTGTTTGTCTTTTTGAATGAAGTCTGTCAGTACATGTATGTCAGCCCATTGAAAAAATTAGGCCAATTGTTGCAGCTCAGATAGCTGTTAGGCTAGAATTAAATATTTACAAGAAGGATGCTGAAAAGAATTTGCAACATTAAGACAGTGTCCAAAAAATTACATTTTTAAAGGAGACATTGTTAAATGTCCTCTCATTCGACATGGTATTGAGGCATGAATCTGTTTGGTTAACATTCACTTCAGTGCAACACCAACTATTGAGTTAGTACTACTACTTAGTGCACTGTTTTTGTCCGTCTTGTTTGTTCTGTAAATATTTTTATGTTTGTGTTGGTCACTATTTTTCTGTAGTCTGTCAAATGTCTCCATAACCTTCTCACCCTCTGCTTTGAGTTTGGATGTAGTTTTCTTTGTTTTACTTTGAAATATTTGCTGGCAATCTGGAATTGTTTTTATTGATTAATAAAGTGTTTTTATTTTCACCTGTGACTCTTGTGTTCTGGTGTCATTAATGATGAAGAAATGATGAAGAAATGTACTATACAACAGGAGCGTAACAAACCCAAACCAGGAAATAATCCAGTTCCCATTAAAAGCAAAACCAGAATGAAACCACACGGTAACAAAAAGTGGTTTATTCTCCAAAACAGACAAGCAAGACACATTTATGAAAAACAGTACAATGGTAAGATTACCAATGAGCAAATTAAATGGAATCATTGTTGAAAAGATTTCATAACCATACACCAAAAAACTCATAAGGAAATAGTTAAGATGAACATGGTGTTACTCTCAAAAGCACCAAACCACCTATGTTTTAAAAAAAAATGGCACAAACTGTAATGGAAGTAAAATAACACACTTCCACAATACAATGTCATAGCAAAATGACCTGGACCACTGGACCAAGTGCTATGTCAAAATGAGCTTTAAGTATCCAAGTGACTGTCACTGGAGTTGATATCGAGAAAAGTAACACTGCATTTTAAATTTCTTCTGGGCTGGGTTTCCTCAAGCAAACCTACAGCATATATACACTTTGATCATATCCGGTTAAAAGTAGAATCAAATGAGTGATGCTACGCCAAACGACAAAGGAGTCCAATGGAGTCTTGCTTGCCTCTGTCCCTCTGTCGAAACTACATTTAAGTTCAAAACTACTGTTCCTTTCCTCTGCCCTCCCCCTCGGCCCTGTGTTAGTTCTTGTCATCCTTTTTCTCGTCTTCGGTGGGGTACGAGTGCCAAGTGAGTCGCTCTTCATAGAATGAGATGACCACCTGCGGACACTTCATATTCGCCTCCTTCGCTGGTACAAGGTCAGCTTCATCAGAGTTTTTCCTATACGAGGACAGGTGGCAAACAATACAAAAAACACAAAATCAACAGAAATGTGTTGAATTCCATATTCACATGGCAGAACATTTGCCTGCTTTTTACAAAATCACAGCCAAATCTGTAATGAGGCGTTTGAATTCCTCAACAACACAGGCACTAATACAGCCTGTGAAGTTTCAGTTTTGATAGCTGCCAAACATTTAATGAGCTAAAAGCTTCACACAAACCATTTCATGAGGAACATGAGTTCTCCTGTGGAATCTGTGGCACCAATGATCCTCTCTGGATCCAAACCTCGAGCAAAGCCCCTTAACTTCTCTGTCTGAAAGACAAGATACAGCTTCAATCACTCAAGAAAGATAATTCCATCATAAATACTAACTACCTAGTTAAAAGGGCCCTATGTTTTCATGGAGGGAATCTGAATTGAAAAATTAAATTGAGACATTAAGCGCAGAATGCCACAGAACTGTGAGGAAATTGTTGTGTAAATTGGAAAACATTTGGGATTTTGAATAAAAGAAGTAGAAAAACAGAAATGTATTTAAATATCATGGAAGCGTATGGGGAGCAAATACGTGCTTGTGGGATGTGTGCTTGCCTGTTACATGTGTGTCGGAAAATCCATGTGGAGTCTCTATGGGGTGATAACAGTAATCAACGGTATAAGTGTAAAAGCAGCTGTCAGCGAATACATGTAGCTATAAGATTATGCACATTCAGCTTTTGCACTGAGGGGTGGGGGGGTTCCTGCCCATTCATGTGTGTTCAAAGCTTTCTACATAGTGTGAGTGTGTGTGTGTGTGTGTGTGTGTGTGTGTGTATAAGTTGCCTTATGAGCAACAACTAGACCTGTCTCTCTCGTCGTGAAAGTTTTGGTCCATTAAGATTCCTCTCCCCAAAAAAAAGAGAAAAACTAAGCACCATCAGCCAAACAACATCAGTACTCACAAAGATTAAAGATGCTAAAATGCAAACCGACCAACCGATGCTAAAATAATTAACAGCGAAAGATAAATGCATTGCCTGCCTATTGTAATCATAGAAGCATAAATATATTGACCAAGACAACAAAAGTGTACAAAACAATTAAAGATATGTACAATCTGGAATCTGAAAATGGGGAAAAAATGAACAGAATTCATCCATTCTTCCAGAAGAAACCAAATCATTCAACTTATTGTCAATGGGAACACTAAACATGGCACCAAGCACCATTTATTTTTTTTGTCCCATAAACCCTCTGCTCAGTTCACAGCTTGTAACTGAGAAGATCATGTAAATGGATATCATTTACGGATCAGGGCTCTCTTATTCTGTAAGACACAACTTCCATCAGGAGAGAAATGCATCAGTGGATGAAGGCAATGCTTCAAACATTAATGTTGAGAGCATTAATGTTGACCTCTGCATGGAGGAACAAGAATCATGCCATAAAAAGGCATCCCAGAAATTTGGAGTGACTTCAACCCGTGGATGTTGGTGTCTCCTTCAATTTTTAGCATACTGTATTTTTATCAGCCCAAGTATCAATCTGATTAGAGACTCATCAAGCACTTAGACTCTTAAAAGAATAAAGGGCTGGGACTTACATCATCTTTTTTCTTCTTCGATTTACTTTCATCTCCATCCGCATCTCCAGCTGCCTTCCTCTTGCCCTCGTGTGCTGTTTTCTGGGACTGCAGAAACTCTGCAATCAGATCTGGACAGTCCAAGTTGTCCTCTGGCTCCCACGTGTTATCTTCCCTGTTGATAAAAACACACATAAATACAGTATTTCTGTATTTACCTAATAATTTGGCCACTTGTTGAATAAAACTGTGCCTTATTCTTTTAAATTATCATAATTTTAATGGAATTTCTGATTTAACAGATGGTATAAAAGATGGGAGAGTGGATGTGGACAAAGTACATGCGGTGGTCTAAACCCCACAGCAATGTAAGTTATGCATGTATGCCCACCAGGATCCCCCAGAATGCCACCCTGCACTTCGATTTATTGATTAACGACAACTATAAAGATGTCTGAGGTTACAGTTCATCCAAAAAAAACTCACTCAGAGAAGCCTTTCCACTTGAGCAGGTATTCCACTCTCCCTTTCACCACTCGCCGGTTCAGGACCTTTTCCACCACGTATTCTTCCTCCTCCTCCTCTTCCTCTGCCACGTCGTCTGCCTTCTTGTCCTTCTTCTCAACCGTTGTCATCATTTTGCTCTCTGATGGGGCGGGGGCGGGGGCGGGGGCTGTGGCTGTGGCTGTGGCTGTGGCTGTGGCTGTGGCTGTGGCTGCAGGGGCAACAAGCAGACAGTTACCAATCCCAAGGACACCCGCTCTTCAACGGTTGGTGACCCTCGATCTGAATACTCTTAATGCCTGCAGGTGTTATGTGATTCAATGGCATGGCTTAAAAAGATAATGTTATCATTTGCATGGGACGGGACTTACTTTGTCGGGTTCACAAATGGATGGGAAACCACAGTGATGAGTGGTGTTATGGATTGCAAACATTCATAGTGCCACCTTGTTGACATACATACTATATTAATTTCTCGACTCTTGAGATACACCTTACCGAACAGGCACATGTGATACAGAGAAATTTGTATGTTAGAAAATAATGATATATTAAACCTTCTGTAACAGTGGGACCATCGTTAGAGGATTCTGTAGTCAGGCTCATACTCATCAGGTAGACCTTGGGACCAGCAGGTTCCTGGTCAACGTCAAGATTGTAGCGTGATGGAAGCAATCGGGAATCAATGAGGTAGAGAGGAGAAAACAGCATTGGAGAGAATGAGATTTATTGCAAAGATACATGGGCAATATTTTGAGGCAATGTAGATCATCACCAAGTATGGCCCACCTTTTTCTTCATTATAAATGTATTTATGTTTATGGCCCATTACGTTATTTATTATTTATATTAATTTTACTGACCCCTACCACTGCTGAGGACAACACTGCCTCATCTGCATTGCCTAAAGTTACCCATGTACCATTACCTTGTGACACTGTGTTAGACTCATAGTGTATCTTTGTGAGAGGGCTCAACGTTGTAACAAGGTTTGGTAGGAGACTGGCTCTAGCCACATTCATTATTCATTTCCTTGACCAAGATATGCTATTGCACAAGCGAGCTACCTTAAGTTTTACCATCATTTGCTCATCATTAGAGCTGATTGTGAATGTAGCCGTGCCTCTGCCAGCATCAATAACAGAGCATGGAGGGCTTGCAACACCTGGCGGCCGGTGTGCAGCATGTAGTGTATGAATGCACAGCTTAGGTAACAATCAGCGAGCTTCATCTACTTGCAATTTGGCATTTAGTCGCACTGTCGTGGCGCAAACAACTACCCTCGATTAACTGTTAACTTAAGGGGATTTTTGTTGCTAGCTAGCAAGTAAGGGGAAACACCACACGACAAAGCCTCGAAGGAAAAGCGACTCACTGTATTTATTTCCTCCATATTGCTTTAGCGTTAGCAACTAATGTATTACACTTCAGGTAGCTTTGTCGATGCTAATGGTTATTTATGGTTAGTAACGTGAGACGTGTCTCCGAGACGTTAAGTTAGTGCAGTTCTGGTTTTCACCCTCATTGTTGATATTCACATTAACCTGCCAGACTCATGCACAATCAAACGGTTAACGTTACCGAAACAACACATGTTTGGAGGGAGGATGGAAGACAAAATGAAACTCACCTAAGCTTTACAATTTAATTGGTTTGAAAAGAAACCCCGAAAACAAAATAAAAAAACGCGATAGTCTCTGCTTCGTAAACAATAACGCTGTTGTCTCTGCTGATATGTTATCAAAATATTTAGCTACCAGTTGGCTAACGTTAAAGCTAGACGTATCGTTTCCGCCCCCCTTCGTCTGGTATGAGAGAAAATAACTCCACGAGCCCACTGGAGTGAAGTGAACGTGCAGGTTCACAGAATGTACCGCGTGTAGATTTCCCGATCAGTGCAAAACCAGCTAGTACAATCAGTTTGTATGTTCTATAGATCTGTGAGAACAGGATGTACGCAAAAGACGGAGTGGCGGTCTGGACCACCGGACTAGACCGCAGTGCCTGTACGATGTGGCAGACCCCTGGCTTCAGGTGGTGCCCTGGGAAGCTGAGTAAACCTCCGGGAGGTAATACAGGCAAACAACTAGGCTACCATTATATGCAAATAAATGAAAAAAGAGAACGAGAAAATCAGAGTTGTTTTTTTCTGTTTTTAAAAGTCCCAGCCAGGTCAGGATGTCACAGGTAACCGTTAGTATAAAAGTAGTATGGGCCAATTGAACCATCAGGATGCTTGAAAAATGATACTAAAAGGCCCTATCTTCACACAACTTATATTGGTTTGATACAACTTGATATATGGCTGCTATGAATTAATGTCATACGGATAATGTCAGCCTAAAAAGGTGGGCTATCTCTATTTTGTAAATAAGATGAGTTTCACCTTCCAGTACATCCCTGATTGTAATCCTTGTTAACTCATGAAAGTCAGGTTTGGCCAGCCTAACTAAAGCCACTGCGAGGGGCATTTCATTCTGGTTTATCAAGTTTTTTTCCTGGCTGGGAGCAGTGATCTTGAATCAGTCCTGCCTTTCACACAAACAAGAAAACTCATCAGTGAGCCTGGATCTGCGCTCCATGATGAATATGGGATTCTGTTGAGTCCAAACAAGGTGACAAGTCCACACTGAAATGATAGGTTTTTCTGTTTCAAATCTTTCAGTCGTTGGGATCAAACTCCTTAGAGCAATGGCCACTCGCTAAACCCAGTTTGAGTCCAGACTAGTTCATTGGGAATTTTCCACTTTGAATAAAATTATAAAATAATATTTCTGTTGAAACCTTTGGTTTAATTTCAGCCACATCATTATGAGGGGGAGATCAAGGCATTTAATTTGCTGTAGGGCATATTAATGCCTGAATGTGACTTCAGAGGCATACATGATATTGTGTCCAACTTTCAATCAAATTCATTCATGTGATTTTGATCAATCAATAAAGAATTGTGTATATTCAAATTAAAGAGAGAGCCATGAATTTTCAAACAGGGAAATGAGCCTGGTGCCTTCTTGTGTCGCGGTGATGAGTGGGTGAGGAATTCAAACGCCTCATTACAGATTTGGCTGTGATTTTGTAAAAAGCAGGCAAATGTTCTGCCATGTGAATATGGAATTCAACACATTTCTGTTGATTTTGTGTTTTTTGTATTGTTTGCCACCTGTCCTCGTATAGGAAAAACTCTGATGAAGCTGACCTTGTACCAGCGAAGGAGGCGAATATGAAGTGTCCGCAGGGTTTTATTTTTTATTTATGAAACCTTCATGGGTATATTTTGTACTCAAATGAAAAGAGAAACATCTGCAGCTAAGAAGATATATAATTGATCCTACAGTGAATACATCCTACATTTCAACATCGCTCCCATCTCGTTCCAATTCCAGTGGCTCCTTCCATCTCTTACAGTCGACTCCAACCCAGATGATCCAGACCCGTCTGTTCAGTGCGGGGCTTTAACGCACGGGCTTGTTCGTTTTGTTGTAGTTGGTTTACCTAGAGGCACATGTTGCCATTTAGCTTCAAACACTCCGGTCCTGCCCAGTTCCCGCTCGCTACCTACAGTTTAACGTTAATACTTCCATGTTCGCTACCAACTGAGCTACAGCAGAACAGGTTGTCCTCTCTGTTGTTTTACATTGTAGCTGCTGATTATCCCAATGAGTGACGGTGTATCGTTTGTTAGTCTTATATTTGAACCTTTACACTCTATAATTTGAACAGAAGTGTAAAACGATGACTTTTTCATTTTGAATATTGAGACAAAGTTGACCCAACAGCGCGCGCACACACAGTCCGGAAGCGGATACGTCTCTCCGTATGACGTAATAGCGCTGGTTCTGACTTGCAAAATGGAAACAGGGAACAGGGCTCGCTGGGAAAACACTCCTCTGGATTTTAACATTTTGTCTTTAGCTTCAACAACAACAACAACAACAACCACAGCAGGCTGGATATTAAAACAGCAACCAGATACTTTGTGAAAGTAAGTAGTTGCCGATTGGCAGTGTCTACCAGCTAACGTTTGCTTTAGCCAGGTTACTTAACGTCACTGAAGTCAAATCATCTAACGTTAGTCATCCTTTTTAGCCAAGCCAAAGAACAAGAGGAGGTGTTCATCCTCACTTAACTAGCGAGTTTACTATGTTTATATTATCTGGTTATACGAGCGAATTGGTCAGGGATTTCAGTGACAGTCTGATTGCTCTCGTTATCTTATTTAGTATTACTTCGAGTTTGTTTACACAAAATGAGCAGGCTGGGAAATTCAGGCTATGACTGTTTCATTTGTTTATTCTAACAGCTGACAGGTAGTAGATCCACTCTGGCAGATGAACAACAATCATTAGTATTAGAAGTGTTTCTGTTTGGCTGTGGAAATAGTTGCCCGTCAGTTATATCAGGATACAGCAGATACTGTGGCGAGTGGAGGAAACTAGTTTCTCTGAGCATCGGTGAGTCACCTAAGTGAAAGTCTCATCGGTTTTTCCCGTCTGCTCTGTCTGAAGCACTACTCTCTAACATACTGTGGGGTTGGAAAAGCCCAGACCGACAGCCACACAGAGAACATTGTGTCTATGAGTGTATTTCTCTGCATAGATAATGAAAATACTTGGTAGTGTGTCAGTTTACCAGAACTTGGGATCTTTTGTAACTTTCCCATGTGCTTTAAACTATGGCTTGGATGTTAGAGGAAAGGGAGATGGCTGGGTAGGAGGGTGTATGCCACCAGGTTATCAAGGGGTCACCTCAGTGAGTTAGGCTGATCTCAGTTAAAATGAGAAAGATATATTTATACTGCCAACAGCCATAGTCTTGGTGTACCTGGCTAATAAGCTTGCCGCCAATTGAGAATTTAATTTTTTTTTGTGGCTTTCAGCAAAGTGATAGAAAGACAGCAGAATAACTCCAGAAGAAATCTCTACTTTTCACTCTTTCCACAGAGGTCTTAAGATTCTCATTAATGCTTTATTTCAATGAGGATAAAAGAAGAAGACACTTGTGAGTGACTCAGTTGATTTTAGTTTAGCAACTTTTCTTTTAGAGGGTGAGTCATCAGCTCAGGACAACACCATAGGAGAGGTGCTCAGTTTGAGCTTTTGACCTGGATCGTTTCATTGATTTCCAGATGTTTACAGTGCAGCGCAGCCTTCGGTAGGATGAACAGCAATCACGAAGAAGATGTAAGTAACCTCCCACTTGTTTTCTAAATTTAGTGGAAATATTCTCTTCATATATGAGTTCTCTTGTGTTGATGAATCTGACAGAGATATTTCTACATGGAAACCCTCCTCTCTACAGAAGTGCACTCACTACCTCAGAGCAAATACACTTCCACTAAACAGATGTCAAAGAACAAAGCCTCCATTGATGTGTTAAAAAGCCTATGAGGAACATGGTTTTAAGGCAGGGGAGGCGTGTGTCATGCCTCCACAATAATCTAGTTCTCAGTCTGTTAATCTTAACATGATCCAGCTCGACACACACAAACACACATTACTGTTGTTTTTGTTTTGCTTTTACATGTGAAACGTCTTTGTTTCTCCCCTCTAGGAGTTTGTTGCAGTGCGGGTCCAAGACCCCCGCATCCAGAATGAAGGCTCGTGGAATTCATACGTGGATTATAAAATATTCCTTCATGTGAGTAATAACACTTCATTTGCATCATGGCATATGCAGTCACTTTTAGTGTGAGCTGCAGCAGAGTAATTTGTTTCACATAATGAATATGCAGAACGTATTTTAAAAAAAATAAATAAAAAGTTATATTTGATAGTAATAGTTAAAGCCATGAAATAAACTAATTTGAAGATACTTGGAAAGAGTTTCTTGCCAGACAACAATTTGTTATAAACCAGTCTAGTGATCTGAAAACTTTTTCTGTGCCCCCCATTTTCTAAATAATTTTGTTAATTTGTGGCTTATTGGATAGGCTATTCTACGTTAGACAGGCAAAATTCATCTTGTTTTTAGGACTCTAATCTACAAACCTTCAGTTTTCTATTCAGCCTGTCTTATCTTGCAGAGCCTTTGGAAGGTACTAGCAACATAACAAAGTCAGGAGCTTCCTGAATTTCCCCAAGGGGATCAATAAAGTGCTATCTTATCTTCAGATATCAATTGCTTCAAAATAATATGGTGACTTATTTTAATCTTAATGCAACCAAGCCCAATCTTTGAAAAACAGTAACTAGACAATAGATGGATTCTTTACATTTTGAATGGACGCAAGTTGAGATGTTTTCAAGCCAACAGCCTGTGGTTTGGATTGCTGTGTCAGCAGTATGTCCCATGCCCACATGGGTGTGATGCAGTTATGTGGGTGTGAGTCATGAAATTGGCTAAGATCATGTGACCTCGCGTGATCTTACCCAATCTTGTTTGTCATCATTATGTTATTGCTGTGTGTTTAAGTAAATGTGAAGCAAGGTATTGCTGACAAGGAGCCAGCATGCTCAGTCCAGTCAATGTATGTGGGGTAAATAAAGGCTAAACAAAATAGATTGTTAACTAGAGATTTGGGCTTTTCAGAGAGGTTCACATCACTGGTCTGTCTTTTAGAATTCCAGAAAGTCAAAATAAGTGGCTTTTTTAGCTTGCTATCTTGCCATGTTGCTATAATGTTGCCATCTCCCCTCAACCTGCTTTAACATTTGGGGAGCAAAGGTTATCTAGAAACACCTCTAGCAAAACTTGGCTCACTGCTTTTGTTGCCTGTCATTGCACTGAGGCTATAGACTTACCTAATATTTAACCATTTAATCTATGGCCTACATTCTTCCAATTGATTATGGCTTGTCAGAAGGTGGCTTGTTGTGCAACATGTCTGGACTGTGTCATAGATTGTGGGAACAAATCTGCCTTGTAATAGCCTTATGGTTTAGTTCTGCCACAAGCCTACGTTATACAAGCTCAGCAAAAGTTGAACAGCTGGAGCATTTGAGTCATTCCAGTCACCACATTAGTGACAAAATAATGACACTAGGGGTGTAAAAAAGCATTGATGCAATACGATGATGCTGAAATTTGAAGTTGGAAAGCTAACTGCATTGACTTGAAGAGTTGGGATCGATTAATATTGCATTAAGATGTTTTGTGAGCTCTGTTCTGCAGAGCTAAATGGAAGGTGGAAAGGGTGTTGCTACAAAAAGCTTTTGCAAACATACTGTAGAAACAATGAGATGTTGTCATTTGAAGCTTTATGTTTTGCCTCAAATAGACGTAATGCTTTGAACTAATATCTTGGTGTAAGGTTTACATATGTTTAATTATTGCTGACTGAATCAGTTAAGTTGCTTTTTACAAATTACATTTGTAGAGTGATTATACTTTTTGGAAGTATTGAAATTAATCGAATCATGGGCAGAATGTGAGATTTTATGACACATTGAATCTTTGCTGAAAGAATCTAAATCAAATCGTTGTTGGATTGAATCGTTACACCCCTAGAAATAGTGAAATAAACATTATTGAACATTGCTTCATCGTTTGGCTTTATATAATCTAATATTATTGAAAGTAATACACACATTTTCCCCTTTTTTTACTCTCAGACCAACAGTAAGGCCTTCACAGCCAAGACGTCGTGTGTGCGTCGGCGCTACAGCGAGTTTGTCTGGCTCAAGAAGAAGATGCAGAAGAATGCTGGCTTGGTGTAAGTTGTTGTGGGGAATGGGCAGTTAATCCTCCTTTAGTATTCTTTCTTCACCTAGACGATAGAAAAGCTGAAGGGTATATAACAAATGGAGACACAGAAGTGAGAGTTCCAGTGGCATTCAATCCTAGAGCAGCAGTGGTAGGCTCTTGGCCAGGGGCAATTTTACATCACAGACCATCTGTGAGCAACACTTCACAGCTCAATTCAGCAAAGACCTCCACTGAAAGACCTTTCATCATTTAGTTAATCCATTGCTTTGAAACTGGCTTGTTTGATGGAACTGTTTGGAAAATGATGCAATTTGTACGCTGATGTGAAATCAAGCATGGAGTCTTGGAAATACAAAATACCCACATAAAGGCACATGACATGTACTTGTGACACTGTGGGTTCAAATTTGGCTGACAACATTGGTTGCATGTCATCAGCCAAACTTTCTTTCACCCTCCTTGTATTCAATGAAGCAAATATGCCATACGAATTTACAAAAATGGAGAGATTAGCCCTTTTAGAGCTTTTTTTCATCCTGTCTGTCTTCCAGGCCAGTCCCAGACCTTCCTGGCAAGTCCCTCTTCACCTTCAGCAATGAGGACTTCCTGGAGAGGAGAAGGAAAGGCCTTCAGGTCTTCCTCGACAAGTCAGTTCTTCCTCAAAAAAACAATAACGATTGTCAATATTTAATCTACTGTAAAAATGACTGTTGCATTATGAAAGCTACCTGTTACATGTGACATAATGATGACAAATATTTTTTCCTTGTATATATAATGTTTTTTGCCTGCAGGGTGCTGCACATGACGGTATGTCTGTCAGACAGCCAGCTCCACCTCTTCCTGCAGACCCAATTGCCAGTCGGTCACATCCTGGACTGCGTGCAGGGCCACACCCCTTACACTGTGACGGACGCCATCCTCACCTACGCCTCGTCCAATCGGGGCTTGGCTCAGGCTCAGGAGGACGACTTGATCAAGGAGCCCAGTCTGACTACAGTTTCTTATGAGTCCATGGAGAGGTATGACGGAGGGATGAAGAGTATTGATATGGGACTATAAATACAGCAAAAGCAACCATTATTCTTGCACACAGTCCTTACTGTTGTATATAAATAAATCACCCACTAATATAACAGATTGGAATGTCAAAGTCTACATTTAGCATCAGGTTTCGTCACCAGTTAAGGTTTATTTTAATCAATTCAAAAAGTGGGTTTCTTTTAAAAATTGAACACATGGATCCACTGTGTATGAAATATCTGAATGAAATCGGATCCTGATCCTGATATATACACATTTTTTATGTATTGTATTAAGTTCCTGTAATGTTAAAATTTAATCTGATAGTTTCTTACTAGTCAATATTATGTGGTTAAATAAATGTATTGTCTTCTCTTCCCCAATCCACAGCCCAGCTCCACATCTGCCTTGCCTACAAAATAAAGACACCTCTAACCCTGGACTACTCTCATCCAGCGACGCAGACCCTCTGGAGGGTATAGTGGAGGTCCATGATCAGGAGTTACAGCTTAGCCACACTGAGAAGGCCTCCCTAAGGGTCCTCCAGAAGAATAACCATCTAGAGGCCGTTGTTGGCCCAGCAGAGGCAACCTTTTTTCTGGGAGACAGCCGGGATGACCCAGCCGACGAGACCCAGCAGAGGAGCTGTCAAATACAGACACCAGTAGAGGTACACTCGCCCATGGGGACTGGCTTTGAGGACAGCTGTGGGGTGGAATTGGAGAAGGTGATTAATGAGGACTGTGCGGTAATGGAAGAGAGCGATATAACATTAGAAATAGCAAAAGAGACAGTTCCTAGTGCTCAGAGTCTTCCTCATCCAGACGCCCAGGAGGAAGCTGATCACGGGGATAGTCTCGAGGAGGCTGATCTAGAAAAGGCCAGCTGTGAGCCACAGGTTCCAGAACAGGATATCAGTTCTGAAAGGACTCTAGAATGTGTCAGCTCTGAGGAAGAGGTTCTAGAACACCACGCAAGTTCTGAGGAGCCAGTTCTAGAACATTGTGTCATCTCTGAGGTCGAAGTTCTAGAACATGTCCGTAGCTCTGAGGACCACATTCCAGATGTCAGCTGTCCGGAGGAGACTCGGAGTTCAGATGGGCAAACGGACCCAGACAAAGAAGAGCAGAGTGACGATCCGGCAAGCACAGAGGAGAAGGCACTCGTGTCAGCGATCGGTGAAGAGACACACAATGTGGGCAGTGTTCCAGAGGTAGAATGTGGTGGCAATGACACCACTCAACAAGACAATCCTCCATTGGACCAAGACGAAGTTGAACAGGAAGTAGATTTGGTTGAGACTAGTAATAAAGAGGACAGTCAGTCGTTGCCATCTTCAAATGGGAGTATCGCCAAGGTCAGAGATGAAGAAAGTGTTTGTGATGAGGAAGAGGACACTATCCAGAATGCAAATGGCTACATGAAGACTTCTTCTGAAGAGGTCACCCGCTGGTCAGAAGTAGAGGTGTCCAGCAGAGGTATTTTAGAGCTACAGGTGAATGGATGCCCCATGGACAAAGAGAACATTTCTGACGTACACAATACCCAGGAGGAGACGAACACGGTCAAGGGTACAAAGGAGGAGGACCTTCCATACGTGACCAAGATCAGTTGCTTGACTAAAACTCTGGAGCTTACGTCAAGTGGGTCAGGTGATGCAGATTTGACTGAAAACAGTGACTTTAACATCCTAGAGAGCAATTGTGTGGCTGAATCAGCTGATGGGAGATGCACAGAGCAGGTTACCCTGTCCTCGCTGTCTTTGGATGTCTCAGAGGAGAGCCGTGACGAGGAGGTCCATTAGTTTTAACAGCTAAAATGGCAACTAGACTCTCAGGCATGAAAAGGCACAGCCCCATCTAGGGCTGCTGCACACTCACTGAGCCTGAACAATGGATAGTGGGGATGTCCTTTGCCAAAGACACATTAGTTCACGCACACATGCACCCAGTTCTGTTCCATTCCAAAAAATCATTGAGGGTCATTATTCAATATCTTTAAAATATAGAGGATCCAGTCTACAAGAGTGTGAACCAAGGACCATGTTTTAAAAAATACCCCACCACAAACTTTTAACTTTTTGTGATCAGTCATTTTGTAGGAATTGGCATCTTTTATCAAATGGTGTATATGTCATTTTAAAATGAAATTCTTCATATACACACACCCATTTAATGTTGGCCCTGATTTTCCCCTCATTTTACCAGGTTCCACTGGCCAGGATGATGACTAGATTGTTTCAAACAGCAGAGGGTGCCCAAGTTCACAAAAGGATGCATGCACCTTAAAAACAAATCCTGTTTTCTGACCATATAGACATAGATCTGATCATTTCATTGCTGTGTGAGCAGATGGAATTGGATATTTTTGGAATCAGATGTGATGGCTCTGAAATTTGGCCTTTTGTTGTCTAGACATTCAATATTTTAATAACAGAAAGCATTTGAGAGACATTTTATAAGAGTATGTAAAGCTAAAATTAAGTCACTGAGTACCACTAAGGTGTCTTTTCTCTCCTCATCATAGACAAACATAGCTATTCATGTTCAAGGGAAGTAATAGTATTCAGGTTGAAGTAAATCCATTTTTGAAGATTGCTGGCCTTGATTATTATAGTACCAGTACTAAAAGGCAAACGAGCCAACATTACTGTGAGTGCAAGAATCAAGGGATCTTAGAAGTGATTTGTTCATGAAAATGAGACGCATGAGCACCCAGTGCTCTGCGTTGAACAGCCTTGTTCAATATGAAAATGGATATATCACACTGCTGATTAACGTAGGTGATGACAGACAGGTGGGTAGGAATGTGACCCGGAGAAATAGGTTATGGTTTAAACATTCAAACCACAAGTCAACGACTGTCCTGCAGAGGAATGTCATGAGGACTGGAGTCACTTTTCCAACAATACTGTGGTCCAGTGACGTTTTTGTTTGTGTCCAATCGTGGCCTTGTTGAAAAAGTAACCGGCCTCAAACCAACCCGGACCACAATGCTCTCTCTCTTTAAATGTTGACAGTGTCATGATTGGCTGGTCGTTAGTTCTCCACACCTGTTTCTCGTTAGATATGTAAATTATTACTGACAAGTCACTAACTCTGTAATATACAAAGTAAAATTTGTAATGGTGGTGCATGCACATCTAAACTGTTATTGATACAAATCAGGCTTATCTTGGCTACAAAACAAATCTCAATACAGAGCTGAAGATTAAACCAGTTAAGTAACATTTTAGGAGTGAGGCCAGGTTGATGATCCAGTGAACATGTGAGTCATAACAATATGCCTGTCTGGACAGACACTGCTCTAAACATATACACACATACATATTGTAAGACAATTCTCTGATGAACACTGGATTTTGACATTTTGCCTGTAGTGTAAATGCAGCCCTATAGCCAAGTGTTTCCCCTATATTGATTGTGGTCACAGTGGTGGACAAAATATAAAAATATATATTATATTTTACGCCCCATAAAGCACAAATAAATATTTGGCTAATTTTCACAATTTGCAATTTCATCTTAATAAATTATCCAAATAATTTGATTTTATTTAGTGCAGCAAAAACATAAGTATACAAACCAACGGAACCAAAATTATCCCCCAAGCCACAAAAAAAGGAAACACTGGTGCTATAGATGTTTATGTGTTCTTGTAAATTCTGTTATATGACCTATTCTGGTACTGGGATTTTGGATCAAACCACTTATAGAAGAGGAAACTACTGAATTGAGCCTTAAGGGAGACTATTAAGCTTTGTCATCTACAGTCTGTTTTATCAGTTGGGTTGGATGAGGTTGATGTTTATTCCATGTCAGTCTAAGGAGCTACATTAATGTTCAGGACACAGCGGTACCTGTTTTCAGACTAGAGACAGTTAAGGTGAGTGTGAATTATCTTTACTTTAAATCATAGTCTGGATGAACATAAATATGCTTTTATAGTTTAACTTGAGGTCTGTGTGCTCACCCTTTTTTCCAGCTAGTCCTTCTGAAATGAGCACAGAGACTTGTGCAAGATGCATGTACAGGTCTCTGCTGGGGTTTTAATGTGATATTGTTTTGACATGCTAATTAGCTTATTAGTTTTAAAGCAGATGCTTTTAAAAGGGACCCAGATTTTATTGTTCAATTTCACATAGAAATGAGCCTTTACACATTTCCTTTGTTTTTTGTGGGTAAGCTACATATTGTAAGTTGATTTATAGTACATGATCATCCAAGTTGCCCATCATAGCAGTGACTGCAGGAGGCCTTGATGGCACGTTTCATTAAACCTGAACTGCTAGTAGTCCACTCTGTCACCCACAACCATGGGACCTAGCAGGCTGATTGTATGGCACCGGGCTTTGCTTTCTTTTCTGCATTTTAAATGGTTTATGGTTCATCTAAAGAGTTGCTTTAGAAAGAACGTTTTTAAAAGAAATATTTAGGCAAAGGCCCCCTTTAAAGGAGACCTCCTTACTAGGACTTACAAGGGCAATGACATCAACCCGAGCAACTGTGTCTGCATAAATACACAAACTGGAATCTAAATGTATTTCAAATAAATTGTTTTTCACATCGGAGCATTACTTCTGTGTATCCATTTCAAAGCTTGCAAATGACAGATATTGTCATATTCCCAACACATCAGCTCATGCTTTTAAGACAAAATATTGGAGCGTGGCTGCCACCTAGTGATTGGTAACGAAACAATGAGTTGAATAACCACATATTCAAATTCAATTGATGAACTTGGTGAACAGTAGTAAATGTTATTGTGATTATTAGAAATTTTGTGTTAGATTGGAGAGAATATGTAGTTTGAAATGTTTTTCATAATGTACAAAGCATCTGTTCAGTTTATTTGATGCATGTCAGCAATGAAACAACCTTTGCAGTACCTCAACAGAGGAAATAATTTACAGTGCACATTATTCTGTATATTGCTCATTTTAACTAATCAACTGATAAATTTATCAGTCCACCATCAGTCCTCCATTGTTGTGCAATTTGCACATGAATATGAAGAAGGCCTTTATAAATGGATTTGACATGGAAAAAGTACTATTGCAGCAGATTTACATGATATTATATACAATCTTATGAAAGATAATAATTTTCCGATTATAAAAGACGATCTGACAAGGTTGTCTCTTAAATCGATGGGCGGATGTGTCACCAGCAGCTCTGTGGAAGAAAAAAGGAACACACTGTCAGGGAAACAGATGCATTAATAATTCAGTGTTCATTTAAAGCCATGCCTATCTAACAGTATTAGGGAATCATTTTCTTAAATAGGACAACTGACGCTGTAATCATGCTTTTGTTGCACATATTTATTCTCAAGCATTGCCCATTGCACCGTTTAGATTGCTTTATGCAGTACTTCTTCCAGCCAGCAGATGCCATAAATGGCAGGTCAACGACTGAATATACCTCAATGGCAATCTGGATGAGTACCAGGGGGACCGTTTCTGTGTATTAGGCCACAGTAATGGTCCATAATGCTGATGATAAGAGAGTGCCTCGGTACCTGTTGGAGCTCAGAGGATGTAGGCAGGGTGCAGGAAATCCTTGGGGACAATACCCACAGTGCCTTTCAGCTCGCCGACCCACCAGCCATGAATGTTGTACTCCTGAAACCAAAATGAACAGATAAAGAACAGTAAGTCTCCTAGGGCTCGATTTACACAACAACAAATAAAGGGAGGTTCTAGCATCGGTGTTTAAACTTTATGTTGAGCAAAGAGTTGAGTGTGTTGTTTCTCTCATATTATTAAGACAAGAACAACTAACTATTTGAATGATTTTAACTGCAATCCTATGTGACCCTGATCATTTTTAATGGCCAATAAACCACAAGAAGCCATCAGGTCTGACGGGTTCTTGAAATGCTCTTGTTCAGTGTGCAGGATAAACTCAACCATAGTAAAGAAAACCAGAAGAGTTCAGGCCCCCGACACAACAGCCATGTACAATATGCTGCACTCTAATGGATTTTACAACCTTGGGGGTCTTGATGAAAACAGTTAATCAAACTGAGGTTACCATATTAATATCTGATCGTCTGAAATAAGACTGCTTCATTCCAACTGCTATTGAACTGCCCACAAGCCATAACCACTGCCTGCCTGCCTGCCTGCCTGCCTGCCTGTGAGTTTCCACTCATTAGCTATGAAAAGTATCTTGCTTTGTGTGCTCCTGAGAAATATGTTATGTGATCAAATAAAAACATGGCATTGGATTTTTCCATGTGTATATAGCAAAGACAATGCTAGATCTGTCTCACATGTTAAACAAAACAGGCAATGTAATCAAACTCAAACTGGAGACTTTATAGAATAAAATAAGACTGTCTTGACTGAAGTAAATGGAATTAAAAATCTGTAGATATTTATAAATTGGACTACAATACATTTTGATATTCTCAGGACAGGATGAGCTCCTATACATTTTTGTTCTATTAGATATTATTTTCCACAGCTCTTTCAGACCTGTAAAACCCAATTTTTGCAGATTCTATGACTCTAAATTTAAACGACTTTAAATTTAAACCCCATCACATGAGGCTGGAGGTACACACACCAAATTCATTCTTCTGTGATTCATTCAAGTGCTCCTGTGCATTTTTACGTGATTGACTTACATCAACCACCATATGATAATCTGATCACGACAGTTGGGCTCTAACTACTAGATCAATATTTGGCCAGGGACCAGGGGGGCGTTAAAGCCCAGCAGAGGAGCGGCGGCACCTGCCCACCGTCATTTTCCCGCCCTGATGGAACGGAAAGCCTGGCCGCTCATCTCTCCTCCGTTCTCCGGCAGATTGAGAATGGGTGTGTGAACAGTTTATCTCGGCACCGAGAGGAGAAGATGAAATGGCTGACTGCTCGACTACGTACTTGCAAGCATACACAAGCACACACACACACACACATATATATACAGCCTTTCTAAATGCACAGGTGTCATAGTCTATTTGTATGGAAAATACCGGTTTGGTCCTTTTCCACAGATGTCATTCAACACCCCAATACACCCCAATACACCATCACTCCATATCTGTCCACTGCACCTTTACTGCACTTTTGCTGCTGATGTTTTTGCACCTTCGTTAGTTGGAGTTGTATTTTATCGCTAATTGTATTTTATTGCTTATATCTTGTATATTGCTTAGATTCTGTACTTTTTATGCTGATATTTTATATTTCTTATTTATTCTTTGTAAATGGGAAGTCTTTGTATATATGTGAAGTTTTAATTCAATGCACCATTTGAGGTTGACGTAATTGCAATTTCGTTGTGCTTGCACAATGACAATAAAGTTCTTAAACAGTTGAACATACAAGCTGAATGCGGCGTGCACCAGATGAATCTATACATGCTTCAGATCGGAAGCAGACTTCACTTCTTGGTCTTGCATGGCCTAGTTGCAAAAACACACACACACACACACACACACACACACTGCCATGATAAATGGCATATTGTCAATGATCCAGCCAATCATCCAGACCTGACACCCCTCTCCAGCCAGAGGAATGAGAAGCAGGCCTGCTGCTAATGAGTGGCCAGGATGGATGAACCGCTTAGACAGCGATGAGCCAGGAGACTCAAGTGTTTTTAGAGCAGGTATAGTTAGCCATGATAAGCAGATCGTCCATCCAGGCCTGCAGAACAGAGGACCGTTTATTATCATCCTTATCGTCCCACCCTTCGAACCACACTGAGAACTGTGACTCGGTGATGTTCAATAGATACTTGGCTCTCTGACAAACTCTGACTGACAATTCAGTGCATGCCTGCGCTTATGACCCAGGGGAAAGTAAGTTTGAAAGGGGAAAACGATACTCCATATTTGCATTGTGCACCCCACAATAGTGTAGAGGGAAAAGCCTGGTTGCGGAAAGCTGGCTCCGGTACTCATTCGAGAGAACATGAACAGAGGAGGAGGAGAGGAAAGACAGACGGACGGGGGGGGGGAGGCATCAGAGAGAGGGAGCGAAACAGTTTTTCTCTCCCTTGGGGGTGTCACAGCACTATTCCACCGACCGTAGTGACAGAGAGTTTTATTTATCTCCGCGGCCCATCTGTGCAGTCGGTCTCAAATTCTCCCTGAGAAAGGTCTTTTGGATTATCAGCACCGCCATTTTAATACAACTGCTACATCACAGAGTGGGTGCCAATGGCAGTGGAAGTCTGTCAGGCGTGCAGAGTCCATCTTCCTCATACTTGAAACGGGTTCATCCAGAGTACACCTGCTGTAATAGGGACATTCAAAGAGGCACAGAGAGTAAATTATCCAAATGACAAAAACTATGCTAACTTCTCAATGTCCTCTTCCTTCTGTTTGTTTTTCTCATTTTGTCTTTTACGTTGATTTGTTTGTTTTGAGTGCTTTTGCATCTTCGGCTCTGAAAACACTGAGGTTGAGGATAAAAAAAGACACATTTCTAGTCATAGCGGCAGTGTGACTGATGAGACAAGTTGTTTAGTATTCATTTGAAATGGAACGTGTGTTCCATAAAGACGGAGGAGAGCATGGAGGGAGATCACACTGTAACGTGCTCTCCGGGGTTAGAAAATCAAGTGTCCCTCAGCAGCTGAGCTCTGGGAAATGTCGAACGTTATCTCATTAACAAGATGTACCAGGATACACAGAATGCGTTGTCTGCGTTGTGTGTGTAATTTGTGGGAGGCAACACATGTGTGACAGTCAGAGGCTGTGTTTGCTGCGGCCTGGATGCAGATCAAATCACATCTCAGACTGTGTTGAAGAGCTGGAGAGGCGGGCGGAGGGGGGGGAGAACAGCGCCGTGTCGTGGCGGCTGCGGTGCGTCGACTCGTTGACCTCCCGGTGACTCCTCCGCCGAGAGAGCGGAGAATGAACGTGGGCGGGGCTGGCACTGAGAGTGGGTTGCCATGACAACACCTGCAGTGTACCGGCGCGATCGTTTATTTACCACTCAGGGGGCTGGCTAATGGTGGCATTCTGATAGGCCCATCGCTCATGTTCCCGACCGGAGGACGGATTGACAGCTACCCAAGCCTGAAGCGGGAGAAGGTGAGCGGAGGTTGGCTGGCAGTGAAAGACAAGGACTGAGGCAGGTGTAGTGTCAGACCACTGTCATGTGTCCAAAGACAGCTTTAATATCTCTCTCTCTATCTCTATCTCTCTCTATCTCTCTATCTCAGTCTCTATCTCTCTGTCTCTGTGTCTCAGAAAATGCACCTCTTTTTTGTTACATTTTACAGAGATTCTGACTGCATGTGCTTCTTTTTTTCCTTTCTCATCTTTTTCTGAAACCCACACACACACATACACACACGCTCCCAAGTGAAACACACACACATCCACACACACACACACACACACACACACACGCACAATCTCAAATGCATACAAACCAGGGGGAGTGCTAATAAGCCTGACACATGAGGCATCTTTCCTCGGCCACCAGCTGACTGAGGCAGGCCTTGGGCGTGATGGAGCGCAGGAAGTCTCTCATTGCCCTGCCGCTGAACCCGCCGCCTGGGTGTTACAATCTCTCCCTCCCTCCCTCCCTCCTTCTCTCCACCAACCCCCTCCCTTCTTTCTTCCTATCTCTCTCCTTCCGTCTCTCCTCTAACAGCCTTTCCGCTTTCTTCCTGTCTCTCTCTTTCTCTCTCTGTCTTTTTCTGTTTTTCTTTCGCTGCCTTTCTCTCTCTCTTTCTCTCTCACTTTCTCTCTCTCTCTATCTCTCTCTATCTCCCCCTCCACATAGAGTAGTCAGATACACTGCAGCTCTGCAGTTCTTCCATCACTAGTCGCCCTAACAAAGAAACATGGACACCTCTACTAGGCAGGAGCCCATGATCTGTTTAACCCGCAATCAGGTTAGAGAGCCCTCCTCACTGCTCACACAGGTATACTTCCTTAAGTCCTCTATAAATGTCCTGATAATACCTGAAATAGTGGGAAAAAATACTTATTTTCAGGGTATAAGGATACATTGTGTGCGAAGAAAAAAAATCTTGGCGATATCCATTTAGAAATATGGATGATAATTCTGCACAACCAGAGATCGAAATGGCTACTTAGTGTCCATTTTTTCCAAGTGGGCTTTTAATTAAATCAGTGAATTGGCTTCAAAGTGGAAACATGACAGAGCATGAGAACGTTTGAAAATATCTCAGGGACGATGAGATTTAATAAAAAGAAAACCTACTCGCTCCTTTCTAATGCACGCCTGGGATTACGGATGGCTCCTTAACTTAATAGCAATTTAAAGTGGATTTGTGTATGCCGCTGAGTGTCTGTAATGATGGCTGTTTACGCCGCCCCTCATTTATAATAATTAAGCAGAATGGATTGGGGGGTGGGTTGCTCGGGCACGGTTCTGGGCTATTGGCTTGGGCTGAATAATGACCTACTGTAGTTGACCGGGGGATGACCGCTGCCTCCTGCATGACCCCAAACCCCAGACTCACCCCCTGCTACTTTGGGTGGTAAATAGGATGTCTTGCCTGTCTATAGCGTCTTGGTGTCTATGGCCACAATAGCAGCTAGGGGTCTTTAAATGGGTGTGTGTGACAGAGAAAAGGAGAAAGGAGAGGGGGGACAGGGTTCACACAAAAGGATAAAGGGATCCCCCCTCTTTGTCTCTCTTGCTTGACTTTTCCCATCTGATTGTTTTCCCCCTTTTCCTTTTCTTCAGCTGCATTCACTTGGTGTGACCTGTGGGCAGCAGGCCAAACCATCTTGTAATGGGCCGAAGCCGGTTATGACCCTAAAGAAAGAGGACTGTCACGGCACTTGGATAGAATACGAGTGGCCCTTCAGACACGGAGTGAGTTTATATTTTTCTAATTAGATTTTTAATAATACAACAATCCGAACCCTGTCTAAATCATAATTTGCATTTTTAATTGGTGTAGCACTGACTGTAAATCACAGTAGGTAAATCTATAAGGCTGTAAATCAGGCTTTGGTGTGTGTGCAGGCTGTCATTTGTGAAAACGCCTTCCTATTATAACACAGTTACTCTCGCGGACACTGCTCGCCGCCGCCACAAGGTGTCAGTGGTGTCCATGTTCTCATTGTCTCTAACAAGCTACGCCAAGGGGGCTGCAACTCTACATTTTGGCCAGATATGCTGTGACGGTCTACTTTAGGAACTGCACTGGATTGGCTGACCGGTCTCCCTCTCTCTGGGTTTTGGTTGGACAGAGAGGATGGAGGAAGAGAGGTGAGCAGGGAGATGGAGGGAGAGAGAGAGAGAGAGAGAGGGAGAGGGAGAGGTGGCAGCGCTGCTTGCCAGAGTTTAAAGGACCCTGGATGGGTTTATGTCGTAAATCTCTCCCCACTCCATCCCGCCGTTCTCCATGAGTGCCTGTGGGAATACAGGAATGTGACAGCTGACCTGTAGAGCCCATGTCTTTTGATTCTGGCTACATAAATTAGAGGGCAGGAATGCAGGACAACCTTATGGATTAGTGAGGGACATGCCCAGCAGAGAATACACACATTATAGATGTCAGGGAGGGGGGAAACGATTGTTTTTAGTCATTGTAATATCTTGTCATAAATTAACCCTTTATTATAACAACACAGCGTAAATTCTACAAAACATATTCCTGGCATGTTATGCGCTGTGCTGCATTTTAGGTCTTCATGATGCAGTGGAAAAAGTGAAACATCGAAACATTAGCATCAAGTTAAAAAATCGGAGCGTGTGATATTGCAAAAAACTGAGCTACGGAGTATTTGTCATTACACACTAAAATGTCAGTGTAAAGCCATAATGCGCATTAGAAAAATGCAAGCTCTCAGAAATGAAATGCCAGAGCAAAAATCGGGAGATGGATTTCACAGTGTGTTTCTAGCCCATGTATCAGCGCGCTGAGCAGTACCATCGAGCTCTCGGGAAGGCAAGTTAGGCATCGCTGAAACCAGAGGCAGAGGCGCGCTATGAGATTAATTCTCTTGAACTAATGGGATTCATATGAGTTGTGAGGTTTCTAATTTATTTACTTTGTCAGTGATACACAGATAGGCACACACAATCACACATGTACACATCCACACACACATGCACACACAGCAAATACACAAGGGGGGAAAAAAAAAACACAAATACAGTAAAAATGCCCCCACTTTACAGTAAGTGAGAGATCAATAATGATGGATGGTGGCCTTTTATACAATCGGCATGTTCTACTCAGTTCACAGCCATATGACACCACGCCTGTGGCTATCCCATTCTGCACTTCAGCAGTCAATCACATCCCAGCTTTAAAAATAACAGTTTGTTAGCACCATTGATTTAGCACTTAGAGCGTGTCCTTATTACCTTGTAATTATGGTCAGTGTTGACATAACAGCACAGACAACCAGGCCTCCCACCCTCTAAGAGAATTTATGGGCCCTGGTTTTATTACGGCCATTTCATGTGTCCGGGTCCCCAGTTAAGAGACAGGCTTGAGTTCTAGCCAAGGGCCCGTATTTCACTCATCGAGGTCAGGGTCCTCAGGAATCCCCCGTAAAACTGAACGCTGGTGGGCCTGCATGTACACACAGAAGAAGCAGGGAAGCCCTCCCCAAGGGCTCATTAAAATAAATAGCCGATTACAGGCTATAATCCAAATAATGCTATTCATGAGGGAAATGTGATGCCATTAGGACGCAAAATGGGACACGGGTGGAGTCTTGTCGTCACACAAAACCAAACATTCAGGAGTCGTCCGGAGATCACCTCTAAATAATTTACAGCCAGACCTTCACTTTAAATCCATTAGAGGATAGTTAGAATACTCTCTCGTAGTCTGTCACTATGTTATGACTTAGGCATACAGCTTGACAAAACAAGAGTAATCTGTGTCATTAAGAGTGTGAGACGCTACAGCCATGTCGCGCATCCAACCTGGAGTTGGTTTGCTTTTAAGGTCTCTAGTGAAGCGGTAATCTGACCCATACAGTGAAAGGTAATATACCAGGCAGAGCTCAGGCTGTTTGGGGTGGATTTGTAGCGCAGAGCCAAGTCCCCTTTGTTTCCAAAGTACGGTGCCTTTATCATCCTTATATGAAAAATGGACATGGCTGTTTTGACATTTTCCCCTATCAACCAGAGCACACAGACACAGAATGGTGGCATCTCATTAATCTGGCACTGCCAAGAGAACCTCAATTAAAAGTCCATCTTCCTGTGAAGAGTATATTTCACCTGTCCCATATTTGCTGTTTTAAACAAAAGGCTCCATTTCATTCAATACAAATTAATAGCGTTTGCTTATGTTTGGACATTTTAGTAAAACTAAACCTTCATTTCTTTAATTTATTATAAGAGTAATATATTTATTAATTTAGAGACATTTATTTACTAAAACTGGCCAATATCAAAACATAAATTATGAAAATTCAGTGGCTCTGATATATTTATTAACCATTCAAGGCCATTGGTGATTTAAATTGCAAGAAATTAAGTTGAATACATAATTTGTCATTCTCTACCACACAATTACTAAAAAAAAGAGGTTACTGAATATACTGTAATTTCCTCCCTCTGCACATCAAATAATGTAAACGCAGTACATGATGATTCAATTGCAAACCAACCAATAGCAGCAGTCTGGGAACAAGTCCCTATACGCAGCAGAGTAGAAGTGCCCAAATTACAAGCCATTGATTTCCAGTAGGGTGGCTTTTCACTAGTAGATACTCTGCATGTAACTACAAGATGGCCATAAAACACAGGGAAATAGATTGAGAGAAAAGAGCTGAGATGCAGGATGGCTTCACCTGCAGTTTATGTCAAACAGAAGAGGAGGGCTTCGCATGACTGCTCACTCAATTAACCCCTGTGATACAGGCTCCATAATGAACAACAGCACCATTACCCAGCGCCCGAATGGCACTTCACCCTAGTGGCCCAGGAATAGACAATGCCACTGTTGGTGCTTCGCTGCTGCATCAAGACACAAGCGCTAACTAACAGAGAAATTTAGATGTTGGGGATATCAGCATGTTCATAAAGTAAATGAGGACAAAGTGATTATTCGAGTTGATGTTGTTTAACCCTTAACTAATTACACATTCTACACATTTGCACCACATTTTACTCATTTTAAACTACCGTAATTACTACTGTAATTATGTGCGTTGTGATTCAGGGATGTAATCAGGAATCGTAATTTTCCATTACATATAAATGGGAAAACTGTAATCTGCCATTTGAATTTGTCATTTGTGTGTCCAAAAGAGCTGAAATCCTTAAAGAAGTTTGAAAGATATCCTCTCTCATTATTTTTGCTGATGTTGATGCTGACCTTGCTAACGATGTAGATGAGATCTCCTCTCTGGAAGGCCAACTCGTCTGGCTCGTCAGCCTCGCAATCCCATAAACCCTGGTAGTAGTTAGCATAATCTGATGACCAAGCTGAGAGGAAACACAGAGCACAAATTAAATAAAACAATGAGACACTGCTCTTTCCTCAAGTCTTCAGACAAAACCAGTTCCTGCAAAACAAGGGTGAACTATTGAGTCGCGGGCCACTGTACACGCAATACACACATTAGACAGCATTTGAAAATTGGGACTTTCTCATCATTTTGGCTGTGTTAAGACACTCAAGGAAGGAAATTGAGGCATTAGGAGAAAAGCTGATGGTGAGATGAGGTTCTGACCTGATTTGGTGTTCCTCTCACTGCTCTCCTCCACAGCATCTGGAAAATCCTCCTCTGAAAAAAAAAGAAAAAAAAATATGCCAAAAGCAAAACTGAGGTGATGAAAATTTCTTTGAAACAGGAGCTCTGAGACACAGATAATGTTTGAGACAGAACATTTGCCACTTAAGCAGATTTAATTCACTTTTATGAGCAGTAAACTAAAGGCAATGTTCCAAGCTCTCTTCTGGCAGTGTTTCTTAAACTATACTTCAGGACCCAAAAATGGATCGCGGCCCAATCTCTCATGTGACTCCCACATGACAGCAGTATTAGCATGCTTTCATCACACCGGGCTCCTGGTTGAGAATCAATTTCTCCAATTTATCAGAGTCGCAGGCTGAAAGAGTTGAGGAGTGGCTGTGTTCAAGGCACATGGAGGTGGACGTGGCATTGATTGTGGGGCGTGGCACCCGGTTGGTCTGAGAGGTGACACAGTGATATCCCTGCTCTCTGTCTCCCACATCCATCCTTACACTGTCAGGCTGACAGCAACGCCACAACCCAGCAACCCTATCCACCCTCCAGCACAACCTGCGCCTCCGCTTCCAGGAACAGCAGGCAGGATGCACGCACACGCACATGTGCACACACACACACACACACACACACACACACACACACACACACACAAGAACATAAACATACTGTATCCAAACACATACTGTACATTTACACACAAATCTGCACATGCATCTGTGTGTGTGAGTGTGTGTTTGTGTGTGTGTGTGTATGTGTTGGGGGGGTCTTTGTTCTCCCTCTCGGTCTCCTAATTTCTCTCTCTCTCTCTCTCTCTCTCTCTCTCTCTCTCACACACACACACATACACAAAGACACACAAACACACAAAATGACCAACATTTTCAGGTTGCAGCATGTTTCATACGAAATTATTCTGATATATTTTGAAATGCAGAGACAATTATAAATCCATGCATTATGCATGAATATGACTTTCCTAAAAACGGGAAATTGCCGCACATCGCCATTACACCACCAAGGAAAAAAAGAGATCGTAATTTAGTTTGCAAAGAGTCCAAACATTTGTTCAGCGCTGTTCAAGTGCTGTAGAGAAGAGCATCCTTCAGTTGAGAGGCCACCGCTATGGGCCAACGGTTTCTATATCAAAGTGATTTAATTTTCCAGTCAATAAAATCAGTCATCAGCACCAGAGCCAATACCACCATCCCTCTGCATTCTCTCTGCAACAGAGCCCCGTTCAGCTCTGTGCGCCAACAAAATGGAGGGAGCTCATCACCTGGAAAATGATGCTTCAAACTTATTCAGCATTTCCCCGCCAGTTTAGCTATGTTGCAATAAAAAAACAAAAAAAACAAGGGTTCAGTTCTGCAAATTCTGAATGATATTTGCCATGCTATTAATGATAACACAACACTAGGAAAATGTCTAAATCTTTCATGTGAAAAATGAATGTTGGCAATTCTGACTGATTCTAACTGATTGGGTAATAAATGACAACCATGTTAACAGTAAAAAAAAATCAAAAGTCTGATCAATTAACAATATACAGTCATTGCAAAGACTACTAACCATGGATATGATATATATTTTTTTTTTTTCATGATTTCAGGTTCTTCAAATACAAACAAAGGCACTTTTCCTGCCCTTTGTTGTCCTGATCCCTGAAAAAATCATTTAACAGTATCCAATCACTGTAGAGAAGTGAGAGAAGTGGTAAGTGACCAAAGAGAGGGGCAGAATGATTGATAAGTGAAGGGGTGAGAAAGTGAACGAAAGAGCCTGTCATTCGATATGCCATCTGTGGTCAGGGTCTGTACCCCTTCCCAGATGGCTTTGTACGCCAGTATGACAGTCCGAAGACTGATTTCCCTCTCACCAATGATTTTGGCAAAGGTAATGTACTCACTGAGTGAAACAGAATCTTGATGTATCTTATTTAATAGAAAGGGTGATGGACGATGGCCCTGAAAAGATCAGATCATCCCCTTTGTCCTTCTCAGGATCTTGTAGCCACCCTGACACATGGGACTGTACTCCTCCTCTGTAGGGAGTTGGGTGGATTTGCTCCTAGACAGTTTTGCAACGTCCTCAATCAAACTCTAATATCTATTAAAGATGTGACATTAAGAGGACCAGAACTATTTTAAGCCCTGAGAAATACAGTTTTTACTTCCTTTCAGCTAAATTGCCGTTGCTAGGCAATTTTAGCCAAAACTCTGCTTCGTGGATTGAATTGTAGGCTATTTGTTGCCTGGCAACATTAGCTAATTGAAGTTTATATCAGAGGGCATTCAGGATTACTGGGCTCTTGCTGATTTCAACAACATAACTGTTTCTAAATAGATAGCTCTGTCCCCAGTAATTAGTAAGATTGGGAGAGGGACCAGGGGAAGCTGATCTCTAGATCTCTCTTCCCCTTAAAGCCCTGTGTGGTTCTGTAACAGCCTCCTCAGCCCTGACATGCTTATTAGTGTTGCTTGATTTATAATGAGTGATCAGCCTGGGAGTTGCAGTGATAGGGAGGCACCTGGCAACACAAACATCACAGCCAGGGAAGGTTATCACAGCCATCTACTGGGTGTTACAAGAATCCCTTAGGGCTTGAGTGTGTGTGTGTGTGTGTGTGTGTGTGTGTGTGTGTGTGTGTGCGTGAGAGAGGCAAAGAGGGAGACTGTCCAAATGTGTGTGTGTGTGTGTTTGTCTGACTGAGTATCACAAGCGTATGTGTGTGTAGCACGTATCTGACTTCCTGCCTATTTATCTGTGTGTGTGTCTGCTCTTAAGTGTGTGTGTGTGTGTGTGTGTGTGTGTGTGTGTGTGTGTGAGGTAACCATGTCCCATACCTGGCAGCACCTCATAGATATCGTCCTCCTCCTCCTCCTCCTCATCGCCCCCTCTCTCCTGTCCCCCTCGCCTGCCCCTCCACTCCTCCTGGCTGCTCTGGGAGGCCTGGGCAGCACCGGGCCGCGGCGGGGGAGGGCCGGTCACCCCTTCAATGTCATCATAGGTCTCCTCTTCCTCCTCCTCTTCCTCTTCCTCGTCGTCATCAAAAGGGATGAAGCTGGAGCTGAGATCTATCAGGGACGGAGACACAACGTGATCGGCGGTGTTAGTGGAGCGGTGGAACACAGCGCGGCACAGAAGGCGCACACGTGCATTAAAGGGACAGCAAGAGAAATGTTGAAGGCATCCTGGTGGCACAACAGGCTGGGACACGTGCCATATACTAGTGATGACTAGCATCATTGTGGTTTTGGATCCGGCTCTTGACATGTGTCGCATGTATCTTCTCTGTCTCTCTTCTGTTCATTGTTAAAAGCAGAAAAGCCATAAAAAGCAGAAGTTCACATCCACTGATTAGTAGACAAATCTATATGTTAAAAAAGAACACAAAAGACAGCCTTGCTCTCGACCACTTAATGTGAATTCAGGTGGTGAAGAGCGTGAATAATCGTCCGTAAATCTCGTGGATCGGACTGGGTTTTGTAGTGAAACGGGGCCGGAGGGAACTGAGACAAACTGCCAGGTGTCTGTTACTTCCCGCAAATCAGTGGCCCGGTCTGAGCCCATTTTAGAGCAGAAGATGCACAACTGCTCGCTCAGATGGAGGAGCGGTCTGATTGCAGGCGACTGGCCACTGCAACACAGGGTATCAGGTCCCCCGCCATACACCATCGGCCGGGCAGAAATCAATGTCACTGGAGGATAACCAGAACGTCTACCAATCAATTTCCCGTAAGTTGGAATTCGGTAGGAGGGTTAGGGGTGGAGGGTTGGGGTGGGGGAGGAGGGCAGGAGCACTGGAGCTACATGGTGGCGCGCATGACACAGACGGTTGGTGACGTGTCGAATGAGGAGGTTCAGAACTCGTCTGATTGGCTGGGCTGGTAGTGATGGATAGAGTTGTTTTCATCTGAATCAGAGATGAAAAAGGGCTCCCTTTCATTTCTGACCTTTCTGCCCCTCCGAAACACAAGCAAGCATTGGGAAAACGGTGGGTGGGTGGGGGGGGGGGGGAGCTTGGACAATTGAGTAAACTATTGTTCTCCTTTAACTTTATTTTCCAATTAGCTTATGTGTTTTTTAAAAAAGTAAGAGGACATGACGGCTTACCTCTCAGTACGAAATTGATCTGGGCCACCCATTCTCTGGCCTCTCGAGGACTGCTGGCAGTGAACTGGTGGGAAAGAGTGACAATAATACCATGATTATCATATGACATCTACAGTAAGGGAGCATTTACACAGGGACAAAAGATCTGATTTTTGACTCTTTGTAGCACAGATATTATCTCTTCCTGGCTGTCTAAACATAACAAATCCAAATTTTCCCTGTTGAGATAGCTATGAAATTATCAGGTCCGTGCCACAGATGGTTTAAAATCAGATGCTCTGTCCCCATTTAAATATAGACTAAGACACATAGTGTGAAACTGTCAATCCTTACTGAAACAGTGTTATGCACAAGCAGCATGTGCCATTTGCCATGCCACTCACAAAACAAAGTCTATTAAAAAATATGACACATTTTCAATTACTGCATATTGTGATTATACCCACCTGGTAGGTCCGCCGTCCTGGGGCACTGAGCTCGAAACAGGCATTTTTTTTAGAGTCTTTGCGTAGGTTGGCCACCAGCTCGACTGTATAGCCATTGATATAGAATGAACCCTTCTGCTGTTTGTCTGTGAAGAAGAGTGAGCATGGTAGAATCCTATTTGATTTGATTTAAGTTGCTCAAATGTGTCTGTATGTGTTAGCATTTCAAACAAACCTTTTTCATTCCCAAAGTAGTAGAATATTGTGTTGTTCAGGACACACCATCTCTTTTGCCACTCTGAGCCGAAGAAGCTGTGGTCTAAATTATAAACATACACTGTTAGCACTGAATACACAACAAAATGTGAAATACCATATATGCAGTGGGTTATTCATGTGTATATCCTTAGATATATCCTTTGCACATATATATTTCTAAATACTTTTCATGGTTTATTTTATTCTACTTAGATGCCAGATGGTTGAATTTTGGCGTGTAGGACATTGGACAATACAATTAGTCAGACAGAAAGTTAGGGCAAGTAACTGAAGTCAATTTAGTATACTTTTTAGTGATAAATAATTTACAGTATTGTCACACTATTAGAATTATCCCAATGCTGTAAACCCCACCCATTTGGTACTCCAAGTAAGTTAAAACAAACAGTCAAATAGTATTATTTGCGAATACTATTTAACCCAGGTCTGATATTGTGCTACCTCGTCGTTTCTTTTCCAAGTAGCCTTGCTTCAAGATGTTGCTGAGATCCTGGGCCGCCACGCTGGGGATTTCCTCAAAGACTGTGAACAGAAGCAATGGACACTGTGGTCTGTCAATGTGTTCCCAATGAACTCCTCATTAAGAGATACTTAATAAGTTCTTAATTCCTGCATAGAAATAGGCCCCAAGGCAACACACATACCACACACACAGACACACAGACACACACACCATGAACATAAAGTCTCCTAAGCTGTGGATCAAATACACCCCTGCCTAGGCTTTAGGAAACTGGGATCAATACATTTACAGTGCTGCTGAGCACTGCAGTCCATACATCTGCTCACACTGCCCTTTTAATGGGAGCGACCTGCCTGTGGGAATTCAAACAACCCTCTCCAATCTGCAAAGTCACATTTTTAGCACTATAGAACAGTGGCATAACTTGAGCTTAAGTAAACTAGTGCAGTTGTTAGGCAAGCAATGCACAATATATTTTACATCATATTTAACCTACTGATGCCAGAAAGGATTGGTATTTATCAGCTTACTTTTGAGGTTCTAACAAGAAATAAGCTTACGTCTCCCGTTTTCTATCCTTAGCCATTAGTGGGGAAATTGCAAGACTGACCCCAGGTCAGCTTCAAGGGCCATCTTCCGCCCTACGCCTCATCGGGAGTACCTGGCTTTTCCACGTGTCAAAAACAAAGCTCAGCTTCCTCTCGATTCATTAGTCATCAGGCATTAGCCTTACAAGGAGAAAAGCAGAGGGAGAGCAGGAACCGCCTTTTTAGTTTGAAATACAGGAACAATTTAAAGTCCATTTACACTAGTCAGTGTGACACCCCATTCAGACGGCTGATGACAAGGGAAAATGCCTGGAGTCTATCCGCTTTGAAAAGGACCTGTTTAACTGCTAGGAAAACCAAACATGTCATACCGTAACTGGGTCCTCTAGTTTAAACAAAGCGGATCCCCCAACATTAGACAAATAGGAACCTCTTTCTCATTCATAAAATCAGGAACATGAAAAAGCTTGCCGGCTGAATGCCTAATCCTACTCCTGTGTGATGTCTTGTTGTTTTCAGGGCGTTCCCTTGTCAGAATTCAGTGTGGGTTTTTTTGTTTTTTTTTCAAATTACCTTGATCTAGAGAATGACACAAAGCAAGCTGATGTTTGTTGCTTTCTTGTTTTTGCTCAAGTAACATTCCAGAGATTTATGCATCAAGTTCAGACCAATCCAGTGTGTGATCCGATAACCCTGCACCGCTGCAGCTCGTGGGCCTGACAGATGAGCGGGTCACTCCAGAGCAGCGCCCCAGACACCTCACGGCACTAACGCACTCACATATCATCAGCCTGCCTTTGTGGATGGACTGACTGGTGACACTATAAATACAGAGGTGCTAAGGACTGTTTTGTCAAAGAGAACCTGATTCAGTACATCATAACAAACAGCGATCATTAGGCTCCTCCACCTCATCCATCCGCCGGCAGTCCGTCCATTTTTCTGGGCCTGCTTCCCTGTTGCGGCCCTCTTCTAATCCCCTCATCCGTCTGCCTCCCTCGCTCTTCATTTATCTCAAAGGTCGAGCCCGGTTAATAGATGAGGAGGTACAAAATCAACACGGGATCACTCTGATCTGCTTGAGTCAATAAACATTACACATTCGTGCGTATGTTTAGCACTTTAACACGGGAAGACATGACCTCACTCGACTCTCTCTCTTTGTATGAATCTGAAACGCTGGTAAAAATGGACTGAGTGGACGCAAATTCCACGGGCGTAAAGGGAGGCGTACTGAACGGAGAAACATGAACACTATAGTTCACGATTCTTCCACAGGGTAGCAGCACAACCTAAAAGCATATACTGCTTACTGCAGTTCACTGAAGTCCTTCCATGCCCTTGATCCCACCCTCAACAAAAACAGAATCTGATTGGCCCAGGGTGAACAATGTCTCTTTTAATCAAATAACACACTAACACCTCTTTGGGACCAAAGAAATTTTAAGTGGATATTCAGAGGTAATGTTATTTGAAAACGTGTAATTTAGAGCGTTAAAAACCCAACAATCATCATGGTGTTTGAATTTTGAGTTTGAGTACAGGCACAGAGAGACACATTAATGCATCTAATTAGGGCCTCATCAAAATCGCAGACAGACGGCACTCTTTCATAAAAATCATAAATTGCATTATCAATTATTCAGAGCAATGCCACGACTTCATTTTCATCCCTTTTGCTTTTTAATTAGCACCATCCACAGCTTTGGTATTGACATTAATTTGATGGCAATTTATTGATATTTCAGCATAACCTATTTAGCTTTTAGCTGAGTGCAATTACCAACGGAGAGAGGCAGATAAATGGAATGCTCCAGTCACGTAGCGTGTTTAGTAAATCAAGGTGAGGGCCTGCTATAGGCCAGGCTAACTGAATCTAACTGTTCTCAATGGTCATCAACCAGAAAAGATTTGAGTCACCCCATTTCCAAATGGGAGAAAACAATCAATAGAAATTGACCAGAGATATGTGTTTAATTGATCCGGGCAAAGGAACATTTCCAGAAGAAACCTGACCTGTGTGATGTTAAGTGCTCTGTTTTAGTTGCCTTCCTGAACTTGCTTTAAACTCCGGGGATACACAACAATGCATCTGAGCTGCCAGCGGTTTGCCACGGCCGCAATCTCTCATTTGGTTATTCACACTCTCTCAGCATGGTGTTATGAGCTCAGCAGTTGATCCCGCAAGAAAAGGCTGATTTATGTTAGCATGACCAGAGGGAGTTAATGTATTCTCTCATTAAAATCCACTTTAGTTAGGCTGAAAGTCAATCAAAGGCTGGGCAGAGAGTGAATCAAAATGAAGGGAAATGGTTGGGTGGGAGGACTAATATGTTACATTATATCTAACTGTGGTCATAATGCAACAAAGATGTTATGAAAACACGAAAATGCTCAAAAGTAAGGTTGATGATGCTGCAGAAGAAGAAAATGCTATGGAAACAACAGAGGGAGCGTAAAGGGAAGTGAGCAGTAGCATCTTTTCTTTGAGACAGTGGGAAGGCGAGGAGAGGAGAGACGGTTCTGATGGGGTTCAATCCCAGCAGCGGTACATGTGGTTTCAGAGGCAGGGGTCTTACCCACTACACCATCTCAGGTACGGAAAGACAGATTTTGCCTTTTCAATCCAGATTGTATAGAGAAAATAACAATAGATTACCAGCAAAACAAGGTATTTGCGTGTATCAACTATTAAGACGTGAACAAATGAACAAAATATTCTCCAGTTACAATGTACACTTCATGATTAATACACCTAAACAGGAGTGTCTGGCCCAGGTCGAATGGATCAAAGGAGTAGGTGACTCAATAATATACTCCCTCGCAGCACAGGTAGGGATCAAGATTAGCTAGTTATCATATGTTTTCTTTCTCCTCTGCTTAGTCCTTGAGCGCGGGGGCTTTCACAGTGCCTTTCGATGCAAGAGGTATTGCATTGAATGCAGCATCAGGGGGCAGGACCTGACCCCCGCGTGAACTCTGCTGATGAGGTGAAACAGAAGGCAGAAAGAGGCTCCCCGGCCCTGAGGGGGCTGCAGGGAGGAATGCTGCTGATTCTACAGACGAAGCGAGCGAGACCGCAATCCTCTCCGATACTGTCCTTGATTAGGAAAAAGGATTCACTCAGTGCACCTTCACCCAGCCGGCGCTCAATCTGCGCACAGGCCGAGCTAAATTGATACATTTTTCCTCATTACAGTGGGAGGCCTTTGCTGTGCGTCCCTCCAGCGAGGCGGCCATCAGAGGGGAGGAGAGAGACAGAGAGGCACTGAGGTTAAGGGCAGAATGTCTTCCCTGCCCTCCAATTCTCCCCCTGATTTGATTAGGACTTCAGTCATCGATACATAAACCGTGTATAGAACCCCCTAATGCATGTGTTTGAGCCAAAAAAAACATGCAGTGCATTATATCAGTGTGCCTGATGTGTGTGTGTGTAGCATCTAATATCGTTTAATGAGAATGGGAATTTATGCAGGAGTGTGTTTTGGATTTCTTTTTTTTTTTTTGACCGGGGAGGTCAATGAGGTTAAACAACAAATCTCAGTCTCTGGCTTAGGATAAAAGATTGTAGCCTTTATTAGAATAAAACAGAATAGAATAGAAGCTTTACTGTACACAAAGGATTCGGGTAAATATTAAACATGACAGTTTTTCTCAGAGGTTTTCTTGAATCATTGGAATACTGGAAATTTAGTTAGGCTGGCAACTTTAATAACATCTGGAAAAATCAAGTGTTTGCCCAAGTTATTTTCTGAGTTACTCTGTTACTCTTGATGTCATCTGGAAGAGAGAAAAAAAAAGCGATGTTTCCATGTCCTGTGTAGGAATATACGTCAAGTCATTCTAGGCTCCGCTCCGTTCAGTTCCTACATTCAAAAATCATAGGCTGGCCACTGTAAAGACACTAAGGGGCTAAATTTACTATGTGACATCGGCTTCCCCCTGGGCAGCCATAAGCAGTGTCTACAGCGACCCTGAATTTCCCTTTTGTAGATTTACTACCACTATTCAAATGCTTAACTGCAGATACAATGATCCTCTAATCGCAGGGGATGGTTTTCAGCTGCTTCACTGACACCGACAAAAAACTGTAGTAGGAATATAAATACCAACAATGGAGGAGTTTGGGCCCACAGGAGAGCCTGCATGTCGGTGATAAAAACGGGATATAACACAGTCAATGAGAGAGCCTAGAGGGAAAAACACTCAAAGAAAATCAACACACTAAACCTCTGAATGTACAGTTATTGCAACTTTAAAATGCTTTTATTGTATCCCCTAAAATGCCCTAAATATAATTTTAGCAATAATGGTAACTAAATATGTTCACAAGCTCCATGTTATTGCACTGTGTAGTCTGAGCCGTAGCTCATGCCTATTACCTATTTATATAATCACTGTTATTTTATAGAGTCACTGCTGTTACATATTGTGCCAATAAACAACTATGATTCTATTTTTTTTTTTCAGCAAAATGCCTCACTTTTATCAAGCAAGCCCAGAGGCAACAGGTGTTACAGAAAAATGATTTTAGCATGGAAAATAAAAAAAATAAAAAGCTGTTTTTTTAATACAGACAAAAACTCATGGAAATCAGTACTTAACTTAAATCTGATGTGATGTTTATTGCTTAGGGTCACTGATAATTAAGCACATGCAATTACATTTTTGATTAATCAAATAATTGCTGAAGGAAATTTAAAAAAATATTGGGGTTCATTAATTAACACTTAATTCAAAACAACTGATTAGTTACTATTTCTGAATCTCTGAATTATAAATGGATGATTATTCGTTTGTGCATTTTTTTCCCCATTGAATGAAACCCTAAATTTTCCTTTTGTTAGTTTATTCTTAAAATGTGCAGGAGACCTGTCATTAATATGATATATTCATTATTGATTTAGCAGTCTTCAAATCAGTCATCAATCAACAAATATGACTGATGGCTGAATAATTACTTTAGAGTTGTCCTTGTACTGAGCAGTGTCAAATATGTTGTGATTCTTTTAGGCTTTTCTATTTTGATAAAATACAACAAATAATCTTTATTTTGAGAGGGCTGCAATAAGTGATTATTGTAAAACTGAGTATGTATTTTGTGAAATAAAACTTTTTAGGTATTATATACGTATTTGACAATCTCAGGATAATAAAATCCAAATAATTGTGAAAATAGGATTTTATCATTATTATTTATATTAAAACTTTTTGTTTTGGAACATCTTTGAATAACTGATAAACAAGAATCAGAATTGGCCTCGCACCACTTTTTACATTTGTAGGAAAACAGTAAAACAGCGTGTACAATAACAACTGCCACAGACGTCATCTAAAAATTATTTTGTGGCAACATGAAAATGAGCGCGTCGGAAAATGCAATGCATTACAAAACAGAAACGATGACAGTTGTTTCACTTCTTTTTTTTGGTTTTGTTTTGTTTTTTCATGAATTCAATAATGTCACTTTTGATACAAATGTATTTGGGGTTTTTTTTCAGTTATGTTTGTACATATTATTTACTATTATACCAAACAGCAAGCAAAATTATAATCAGCAGCACTGAGCACATGCAAAATAAAGCAAAATAGGGAAATCTACTATATCACAAAAAAGTAATTAAACATGTTTGTCTAAGTCTAGCATTAAATCAGTGCTGTCCCTTAAATCCTGATATGTGTTGTTAGGAATTCATACATTGTTAATTAAGTTAATTATTTAAATGTATAATTGTTTTGTGTGAGATAAAACAGAAGTACAGTTTTCATACTGCCATACTGCCGAAAAGGACAAAGTTCCTGCACAACAATAAAATGTGTTCCCCGTCCAGTGGCTTCTTTTCCCCACAAACTGATTACCATTCCATTCCTTGAGATAAGCTAACTTACGACACGGGCCACTATAAATCATTGGTAATAATTTCCATTGTAGATAAGCAATCTTCCAACAGCATACAAGCGCACAGCAACCCTGTCCTACTTGGCACACACACACAGTGCTGACTTCTCCCAGCAGTGCGGGGATCCCGGCGAAAAGAGGGATGCATCCTCAACATCCTCGAATAACTCCACAAGGGCATGTTAATGACCTTAAAGTGCTACATTACAGCAACAATTAAACAGAGGGATCCCAGAGGCATTGGGAGCTGTCGTGTCACTGTCTGTGTACAGGCCAACACATCTCTCCCATCTCCATTTATTTCCCTAAGAAATCAGCGGGGCCACCTGGGCTTGGCATTGAAACTTCATTCATCTCCAGAAATGGATTCCAGTGGAGGGCAAAATCAAATTCTCATTTGCAAGGCAGGGGGAGAAAGAGAGGGAGTGAATGCAGGAGGTACCTGGGAACGCTAACCTCTGGGTGAACCCGCTGCATCTGATAGTTTTGCTATTTGTCTGTGACATTGACAGCTCTGGGGGAGATTAGGAGCCACCCTGCCCCAGCTTCCCACTTTGCATTCTGCCTATGTGCCTCTTTACAGATGGACTGCCGCACATTTACCTTCGCCTGTTTTCCCTGGGTTTCAACACAACGCTTACACCAGAGGCAAAGAGGGGATGTAATTATATGCAATGCAACAATAAAACAAAGCAAATGAGGGAAAAGCTGTATCAAAGGGCTTACAACGGGGAGGATGCAAGAAACTACATGGCATGGCTTTTGGTGGGGGTGAAGCCGGAGATGAGAGTGATGGATGCCCTTCGGTTAAATACGTCCAAATCCCCCCTTCAAGCCTCTCTCTTCTTGCCAGGCAGTGTGAGTGAGTGTGTGAGAGAGAGTGTACAAGATTAATAGTGTAAACAGCGAGGGAGAGAGGGTGCAGAGGGAGAGAGCGAGGGAGAGAGAGAGAGGGAGCCGGGAGAGAGAGAAAGAAAAGACTATCAGCATCTGCAGCAGCACAGTAGCCCTAGGGGAATAGTGTGAACTTTTGAACCCTGATGGCAAGCAGTCGCAGCGATGCACAGAGCCTGCTCCTGCCTCGTAATGTGTGTGTGTGTGTGTGTGTGTGTGTGTCTCTCTCTAGAAAAGCAGAGAGGCAGCAACGGAGGGAGGGAAGGAAAGGAGAGTGAAGGAGAACGAGGAAGAGTGGAGGTCATTAACATATCCCTCGCTTCCTTGCAAACGAGCAGCCGCTATCCAAATGTCACGAAATCCATACACCGATGAACACAAGTGAAAAATTAATCTCCAGGCAGATATTCTGATGGATGGATACAGTAGATGGCTATCTCCAAGTCCAAAGAAACTTGGTGACTGATGGGCTTTCTGTGACAGGAAGGCCAATCATTCAAACAAACTCCGGACCGAGTTCAGACAGGTCACAGGTTGGCCAAGCAAGAGGCCAAGGGTCAGAAGTTCACTAAGTGGGTAGACAACATGGCCGCTGACCAAGAGAGCTGTGAGGAGATCAGATCCAAAATACTGACCAGGTGCTGGATATAAAACGAGAGGCAATGAAATAGGAACGCAGGGATTTATGCTACCTTAGTGGTTTTTACAGCAATGTTTCAACGTCAGCTGGTATTCATCCTGAATACAGTGTGCTTGTTCTTTCTTGTTTGCATCTCGTTTCCTTTTTATTTATTTATGTCCTTTGTTCCTCTGTAAAGCATTCGGAAACTTGCTCATTTTGTTAAAAGCGCTTCATGAATAAATTTGACTTCACACACTGACAAAGACCAGTTAACGTCAAAAACACTGCTGATTAACCCACTAAGGGAGCATCAATCCAATGAGCTGGCATCTTTTTTTCTATTTCACTGGCCAACAGACCCGGGTATACACCCTCAAAAGCACTTTACTCTATATGGCTTTTTCAAGGTTCAGCCAAAATGACAAAATTTAGATTTAATATTCTATTTACAGGCACAGTGTAATAATGTTGCTACTGTATATTGCTTCCTCATATTCAAATGAGAAATAGACCACAGAGACATAACTTCAAATTGGTTATCCTATTGCATTCTATTGCCAGTAATTGGTTTAGGAAATTGTGCCGGCACAGTAATCAGTGACAGGAGCCAGATTCCTGCATTCTCCAAATAGGCCTACACAACACATCACGTCTGCCTATATCGCAAACTAAATGATCTCCGAGACCATGTCAGATCATATAAATCAAAAGGATCAATAAACAAACACCAATCACACGCAAATAAAGTGACCTGATATGGATCTGGGAGAAAAATAACATGCATGTGAAATATGTGTTTTGTGAATAAATGATTTTAGGCCTTTGTCCACACCTGAGCAAATACAGGATTTAGGGTAGATCGTATGAACGGAATCATTACGACCACAAAGAAGAGGAGGGAGACGTATCGAAAGCGTCATCTCTCCTGCACGTCTCCTGAAACAAAGCTCTTCCTGCAGCGCTCTGTCATCTCTGCAGCTACCCAGCAAACATCCCCAAACGCCCAGCGGTGCTCCCCAATCAAAGAAAAACAAACAGGCCATTTCGACTTCGTAAACTTGACCTGCAAACAGCATGACGGGGCTAACAGCCCCACATCTCCGGCTGTCTCCCGGGGTCTTTCTACTTGTGTGCATGTGTGTGTGTGTGTGTGCATGTGTGTGCGTGTGTGTGTGTAAGAAAGAGAGATTTTGCACGTGTGTCAGAGAGAGAAAGAAGAATTTTGTGCACACATCTGTTTGTTTGTGGAAGAGAGATGGAAGGAGACAGAGTGTGAGAGGGAGAGAGAGAGAGAGAGAAGATTTGTGCATGCGTGTGTGGTGTGTGTGTGTGGGTGTGTGTGTGTGTGTGTGCATGCCCCAAATAGCAGAGAGAGAGAGAGAGAGAGAGAGAGAGGGTGCTGAAGGGGGCAGACGAGGCTGGGGTGAGGCTGCAGGCGCGGTCAGGTCACCGGTGCGGTCGGCGGGTGAAACTCAGTTCACATTACCATGCAGACACCCAGGCTAACAATGGAGGCTCCATCTGTTCCTGTCAGCCATTACAAATCTGGTGTCACCCAGTCCGCTGGAGACAACAGGCCACCGCATCTAATCAAACGGCGCAGGCTCCTCCTGTGTGTAAAAGCAGCCATCGACTTCACACTCACTCACTCTCTGGTTAGAGAACAGAGAGCGGAGAAGCCGAGGCAGGCAGTCGATTACCACGGATAATACCTCCTCCAAGTCACAAAGTCTCTATTGTGTACAGTAGAGTCGAATAAAAAGATACAATCAGAGTTGAGAGAGAAAACTCCCATTTGCTACCGTTTTCCTACCGCTACTCTCTAAATCACAAAATTATCCTCAGCTTTCACAACAAAGGTATTCTGCCGATTTCTGCAGGAAAGGAGTCACAAAACAAAATTCAATAAAACCAAACTGCAGCCATGGACAATTGTTCCTGCTAAAATGTCACTGATTTCATTAGGTGGTCATGTCATTATTTTCCACGAACACCCCCTCTTCCCTTGAAACGGACCGCCCAGCAGAAACGTGTGGAGCCACCTCTTTCAACTGGCAGTGAACAGAAAATGAACTATGAACTCCACATGCCCTTTAGTGAGGACACAGGCCATTCACCACGCTAACATGGTCGTAGTCACCAGCAAAAAAAAAAACAGACAGGGGGCTGTAACGTGCAAATCTTTCTTACAAAATGAAATGTTATGAATATTGATCTATCTATAAAATGCCTATTTTTAAAATGTGGTATTTTGTGTCAGGGCATCAGTGGATGATCGTGCAATTTCAATTGATATTCAAAGCAAGACGCTGAGAAAAGAAAAATAACATTTGGTGATACTGCTTTGTATTATCCACAATTTACATACTCGGCTATTTCTCACATTTTACACCAACAATAGCATGACGCCAGGTTCAAGCTGTAATAACTATCGCATTACCACAGTAACAGAAGGCTTACCCGGTAGTTGGACACGTTACCATCATAGGAATAATAGCCTCAAGGGATACTTTTAACCTTTTTATCGCTTGATTTTCTTTTTCCCCCCCAGAGGAATCGTGCCACAAGCATGTAGTTTCTGGTGTGTACTCTGAATTGCAAAAATCCTAAAAATGAATTATCATTGTCTTGTGGTCTATCTTCCTACCATCTGCCATGTTCTGTTGATTCTCTTTTCCCAAGTTGCAGAGACAGACTGCAGTTATTCAGAGGACGGAAGAGTTCATTAAGCCTATTCCAAATAAGGGTATAATTTTTGACTACATCCAGCTGGCATTAACTACCGGTACCACAAAATTACTGCGAACCACAACACAATATTTCCTTTCTGACTGAATAATTCCACATGGTTTCATCCCTACCAAAGGTGAGGAAAAAAAAAAAAAAAAAGAAGAAGAGCACAGGGTAGAGATGGGCACCCGAGGCACCCAAGTCAATAATGCCCACCTGCGGCATGTCACATCAAGGGCTATTAACTGTCGCATAGAGTCAGAAATACAAAAAGTCTGAGCGAGAGGGAGGGCAAGTCCGAGAAAGGAAGATAGAGAGAAAGATTGATAAAGGGAGAGAGGGATGGAACACACATGGCCCCTCAGGTACAGTGTTGTATTTCAAACCCGGTTGTGAAAGAATAGAGGGGCTTCGGGTCAATCAATCACTTCATTAGCCTGCAGCTACAATGTCTTCTCTCTGTGTGGGCCGCCTCCATGCCTCCCACCGTCCACACAGCTCCAAGGGGGAGAGACCATGGGAGAGACCAGGACCAAAGGCTCACCACTGGAGGGAGCTCTAGGTTACCAATCAGCTCTGTGTGAACCACCACCTCCCTCTCAAGCATCAGGGCGCCGTACCTGCAAACTGGCCGAGCAGGAGACGAGAGGGAGGAGTCACTGATGTCACCGGACTCGGACATTGAGGCAGCAGGCTGGCACAGGGAGAAATCTCACCAATCTGGTCTGTTTTTCATATTAAGAGGATGACTTGTAATAAAAAAAAATAAATAAACGTAGACCCGCACATCCTGAGGCAGGGTGCAGGTGAGTCAGGGAAGAAGCACCATGTCATGGATACAGTGCTTTTACGCTGCCATTGTGTAGTTATCTTACAGCAATGCCACACTGTCTCCTGTGACATCGACTCCTCCTTTTCACCGCCTCCTAGTTGGTGTAGGATTCCTCCTCTGCTTTAACTAGCGCACCGCACTCTCACAGCAGAAACACAACACATGTTCCTGAGGATAATATAGGCGTATATGTTACGTTCACTCTCAGGGATAACATTTCACACCCTTGTCCTTGGTTAGCCTGGATGGCATGAGCCAAATGCCACTGCACTAATATGCTACCACATTCACACACACACTACAGTGTGTGTGTGAATACACTCCTGCTAGAGGCCAAGTTTCTTCTTTTTTTTTTTTTAAATTGATGATGTGTAGAAAATGCCATCAGTGCTGCTTTGCCACACGCAGAACAAGGCCTTTTTTGACTCAGGATTGTGAGAATAAACTAGCTTAAGAACATTCACACACACACACACACACACACACACACACAGTGCCTCTCTCTCTCTTTCTCCCCCCACCACACACACACACAGAATCAGGCCTATTGTTTACTTACACTCAGGAGCTCCTTCATCCTGGTAGTCAGAGGCTACTGAGGCGTCATCTGAAGGGGCCGAGCGACCCAGACTGGAACTCTGGTTGTCATCAGAACTGTCTTCCTGCCTCGAGTCAGCTGAGTGTGTGTGTGTGCAAGAGAGAGACAGAGAGAGAAGGCAAGTGAGTAAGTAAAGCAAAACATGGGATAGACATAATTTTCAGCAATACATGATAAACCCTTCACTGATTTGTGCATTTAAGTCTGTCAGGGTATTTTTACACACACACACACACACACACACACACACGCACGGCTGAAGTAAACTCAGTCAGTATAGATACATATATGATACATGATGTAATTACTTCAGAGTATGACTACTTACATTGGGGGAATTCCTGAGGATTTCTGTGAAGTCAAAGTGAGCATAAATCAAAATCTTTTAGACTGAAATGCAACAGAACGTGTCTTTTTTGTGCTTTAGGCTTTCCGATTGGAGATCACTCAGCTGCAGCATTGCTTCTATTCAGTAATGGTTTCCTGCAATGAATACCACTAAACCACAAGTTTCTCTAGAGCACGCTAACCTTATCGTGCAATGCAGACAATAGCAGAGGAGATGGTTGTTTCCGGAATAAGCTATCACACTTGGCACAACAGCATCTTGTTTTTGGTTTCATCAACTGTTCACCAAGCTTGAAAAATCAAGTTAGATAACAGGATTGAATTATCATAATTGTAGGGATTATTTTTTAAGACCTTTAAAAACTTAGGCACAATAGATATGAGCAAGGATGTTTCAATTTCAGTTGAAAATACAATTCCTGCAAGCATAAGTCTCTAAGGTGACGCCATTAGGCTAAATGAGTTCCTTCCATGTAATGTAATGTAACAAACTGTGATTAAAGCAATTAAAGCAACATTTGAGTTCGTAAGAGGTATAGAAAGCAAAAAGTTGGATAATGGTGTCAGGAAAATTACAGTGTAACACTTCAGCAGTAAAGTAACCTCTTCTGCCTATTTCTACACATTGATTTAGTGCCGGTCCACTGCTTCCAGAGGTGAAATCCTACCTATTGTGGACCACCCTGAAGTTATTCAGCAAGATGTCACGCGTCTCTCTGGCATGTTCACTGAGGTTCTCATCCTGCAGGATGTCCGATACAAACAGCTCGCAGTCTGAGGGGAACAGAAAACACTGTCAGCATGGCAAGCCTGACGTGTTTTGGAGGACTTGTCTTTTCAGGCAGTGGCTCTCAACCTGAGGGTCGGGACATGATTCTGAGGGGGACAGAAAATTATTTAAAGAATGTGAAGAATTATATTCCTAACATACAAATATGTTATCAGGTTCATAATCTTTGTCAAATAATTGATATTTGAACCCTCCATACATCCTTCAATTATTAATCAAGATAAAATGTATAATTTGGTGTTGCTGATGGCCATTCGTCTTGCGCTTCCCCGGATCTGATGGCCACAAAATGGCATGCCTTTGTTTTTAGGTTCAAAAGTCAAAAAGGTTTGAGAACCACCGTCTTACAATATAAAGGGTATGTGGCATGATTAAGCTATTAAGCCCATAAAGGCCGGAAATCTTGTTGTTTTATGAACAACATTTGAGAAATGTGTCAACCAGGGGTATAGTGGAGGGTAAACCCAACTAAACTCAGTTTACCTACATTTTCATCTGTGAAATGGGGCTGAGCCACCATTTAAAGCTCATAAATATCATTATAATGCAAATTCATAGAATACATTAGATGAAATAGAGTCTCGCTGCTGTAAATTACATGAAAATTGACTCTTTCAAACAGCCTAGCCTTTTTTGTATATTTCTGGTTGTTTGTATAACGGTAAACACCAATGGAAGCACATGGTTTAACCGCCTTATAATTTTACCACTACATCACTTCCTCGGACCAGTCTGCTGAAAACATATATCTACTCTTGTCAAGTGGGGATCCAGGAGAAGTCGACCTTATCTCCTGACCCACAAATAAGAAACCAGGATCAACTCATGAACATTACATGGTCAAATATATGTAGAGAGGAAGAACTTGCAATCGACATACTAGGACCAACGTTCACCATGGCATTGAATTGCAAACTTGATTTCAAGTCATAGGAATATTCCAGACCAATGTTAAACCTATCTCCATGATGCTGCAGGCAAAACAGGATGGTCCACATTGTTATCTGATTCAATTTCTTTATTTCCTAATTCTTACATTACACAAATACACACATGCAAATGTTTATCCAAAGGCCTAGCTTTGCTAGCCTGGCAATGCATGCAAATGTAGTAAATGCCAGACTGCCGCTGTGTGGGGAAACGGTTTGTGTCACGAGACCAGGGTGAATGAGATACCAATCTATGAAAATATGGTTTTCTTGTATGTTCTCTGGAAGAAGACTGGTCTCATAACAGGCAATTGTACAGCATGAGGTTACAGGAGATGTGAGTATTTTCAGGGCCATTGAATAATGAAAAATGTGACAGTTCATGATTTTTTTAAGTTGCTAATTTATGTTCTCTTAACTGACAATATGTACACTACCGGTAGAATCATGTCTCTCTGTCTCTCTTTTACATTTCATATACAGTTATGATATACAGGCCTCCTTATACTGTAGTTACACTGATATATTTCATTACTATATTTTAATAACATGATTTAAAAATACAACAGTGTAACAAACAAGCATTATTAAGAGGAAAAAATACCAACAATACCTTCCAAAAGCCTCCTGATGTCCCCTGAGATCGTCCCCATTCTTAATTTTCACCTGTCCGATTCCAAACGCTTTAGTTCCCTGACTTTTCAGACTTCTCCAGGCTCTTTTATTTCGGCCTCTGCACACTTTGCTCTTTCATGAAGCAGTTGTACTTCACAAAGCAGCCTACACAAACCAAGCCTCTGTCATACTGTCACAGCTCTATGACAGAAATGGGAGCCTGGCACACAGACAAACTCGCATAGCAGCATCTAACCACCTGTGTCCTATTCCTCTGAACCTCAACTTCCGTGCATGCATCAAGATTTGCACAAAATGGGGTGGAGCAGGTGCAAGGATGACAACTTCCTCAGTGCTTGGGTTTCTCAGTCAAGGCTGACGACAGTGTGTGACTGACAGGGAGAAAACCTCACTGCCTGACCTATCAGGGTCACACATCCTGAGTAGGGGCCATGATCCTGTACATACCCAACTTTTAGCAGCGGAGATAAGCAAAACTGCCTGTGATAAGGATGGAAATAAGTGTACTACGAGGCTGCACTGCCAAAAATACATGCAGATTCTTGCGATAAATCCCAAAATCAACACCACACATCTAAAGAAGACTAGTGTTGAAACTTTGGGTGTGATTGTTGGCTGTTGACTCTTCAAGTAAATAAGCATAGTCTTTAAATGACAAACATTTCTGCCTCTCTTTTTGTGCTTCCTATAGATCTGGATGGGTATTTGTCCCATAACCAAATGGGAATAGATAACATAGATGATTGTTGGTAAAACTGACTTCACTGCAAAGGGAGTCCCTACATCAATGAAGTATCACATTATAAAAGAAAGCTGTCCCTCAATGGATTGAACAACAGAAATTAAAAACTGTAGAACAGTGAAATGCCCCTGTAGCATTATGTTCATGTCTGAGGTGGAACAAATGAGACTGAAGCCGGGTCTCCTGGGTAAGAAATAAAAAAAACATTAACAGCAAAAGGGGAAGGGGTTGCTTCAGCTGAAACAAGGTCTCCAAACCTTGGGGTCAAGACTCCATAGGGGGTCCCCTGATATGTAAATGGGCTCTGTAGAAAACTTCTAACCAAACTAAAATGGTTGAAATAATATCCAAGTGTCATTTCAAAAACACTGCACCTAACAGCTTTTAGGACAGCACAGAGAGAGAGCCAAGCACTCTGCCTGTATACAGTTGTCATTAATCAATCAGCTCACAGGAGCAGCTGCATTTCTGTTCCTCTGAGAAATGAAACATTGTTAAAGCACAAATAATCTTCTGCCTTTAATATGGACAATAAGGTTAATCTAACATACTCACTGTACATACACCCAATTGACATGTATGTATCATACTAAGTAGTTGGCTATTAAACTGAAAATAGTGTATTTAAGGGTAAAATAACAATGCTTTTCCTCAAACAAACAAATTTACAAGTTTACATTGGTGTTTGTTAGCCTCATATGACCACCAACTGGAGGCCATACTTTGCCATACGTTTTATTTGGTATCACTACATCCCGAGTCATACAACTTACCAATAGGCCTGCAGAATTAATGTTTTACAAATACGAGGTCGACGGACTTGGTGAGAGAGGTGGGCCGTGTCACACTGCCAACCTGCTAGCCTGGAAATGGTAGGCTACAGTCATATTTCTCCTGTTAATTTCCTCCTCCTCCTATTTCAGGTCACTGTATGGATTTTCTAAAGCACGTGCTATGCTTACCTCAAATTACCTAGTAACCGTTGCCATTCAGACAAAATGAAATGGGTACTGTAGGCTAATTTCCACTGTATCTGGCGAGGTGTTAAACTGCAGGCCCACGTCCTGTATTTAACAACATTATTTCTGAGTAACTTTTGCTAACTAAGCTCTACGTAAAACCAAAAATATTTTAAATGCTTGTATTCAATTGTAAACGAGGTCATTTTGCCCACGACGGTTGCTGCCTTCATGTTCTCCTCGTAAACGCCTACTTCCCGAGTTCGGAAGTTACTTGCACGACTTGTTCCGCATCCAAGTAGGCCTAGTCTACTTTTTTTTTGGTCGAAAATAACAACAAAATGAGACTATAAGAAAACTGTTTTTTGGGAGCTGTTTTATTTCAGATATCCAGTGACATAGAGATACTGAATGAAGAGAAGAAAATAGGTAATAGTGCAAATTATGTTTTTATTATTTTATCTGCCAAGTTGTTGTATGCGTGACCGCTAAAATGTAGCCTAATCAAAGAGTGAAAATAGAAAGATAGCCTATGACAATACTAATTATTACATAGAATGACAAACAATAACGTTTAATCATAAAATACATCACTTTGTTGATACAGCATGAAAACTCTCTCCGCCCCCAACAAGGCACAACATGGTAAATTGGGCATCATACAAATTTCATACTCTCCCACGCCTATGTACCACTTTGCTGGGTCTTTGATGAGCACTCAACCTGTAATAACAATATTCCTGACAACACTTGAATGCAGCATTAGTAAATTGGGCGTTCATCATGCTTTGGCAGTGGCCAGTGCATCAGCTTAAGTAACACTGGCCTATTGTGGCCTATATTACCAGTAGGGTAAATAGCTATGGGATGGGCTGAACTGGGCTTTTTCTTTGCAACAGCCACAAAGGTATAGCATATTAGTAGTATTAGTTGTAGTAATAGTAGTAATGGTAGTAGTAGTAGTAGTAGTAGTAGTAGTAGTAGTGATAGTAGTAGTAGTAGGCTAGTAGTAGTAGGCCTTGAAGTATTATTCATCCCAAAGTGGAAAATTGCTCTATCACTGAAACACAAGGAATGCCATCCACAGAACAAAGTTCAATCAGGAAATCACATGACAGCAGAATACTCTGGTCATACCCATACAGGCCTACAAAACACAGTAAATAACATTCAGGGCTGGGAAGCCACACCAAGATGCTGTGTTGGACTTCTTTTAAAATTTTCTTGTCTTTTAAAATGTGGAATATGGGTATTCAAGCTAGCAAAGATTGCAATCAAAATTGAAGAGATTTCCATTTCATAACATAGACCACAGTGTGCGCGCGCACACACACACACACACACACACACATTTAGGTCTATTAATTGATATTTCACATAATGACAGGCCTGGCTATTAACAGAGGTGGCTCTTAATGCAACATTTGAAATAGTATCTAAATTGGAAGAAAATAAAAGGCTGTTTGCATGTGTATGTACGCCTGTGTGCCATGTCTGTCTTTTGACCCCTCCATTTTCATCTGCCTTTGACCTCACATTATTGGATTAAGACAGGCGTCTGCTGCTTGCTTCTGTGTGTGTTAGGCTTACAGGAAATAGATAATTTGCAGATTGGGTTTAGTCTTTTTATAACAAGTTTAACAGCTAGTCTAAAGACAGGAAAATGTAAAACTTAAAATAATTGCTAGATGCATCAATGATGAAAAATGGGATTAACAATGACACAACAGTGTTACATTTTATTTATTATATACATATATTTTATTTTATATTTTTCTAATAAAAATTCCCAAATAAGGATGTAGCAGCGGCATCACTTTTCCTTCAGTGCGTAGTGGTATTTCTATAATTTTTTTGTATTTTTGCTGTATTTCATGTTAGGTGGTATTTCATTTCCCTGTCGCTTCACTACAGGAAGCCGCGGGGTCAGGGCGAGTTGAATCCCATGTCAGAATTGTCCCCACGTTGACCTGCGCCTGACTGGCCTCCCAGCAAAAAGCCCCTGTGAAGGTAAGAGGAACTGGGGTCCCCTCCCCTGGAAAAGAGGTTCCCTCCCCTTGACAGCTCCACAGAGCCCCAGCCACCTGCCTGCTGGGTCAGCCCCATATGAAAAGGGAAGCCCTTTGTAATCCGACGGGGATTACACCACCCAACAATACACCGCTGAAAGAGCGACAAAAGCCCTGTATCAAACGCCGCTGAGGGGGAGCAAGGCTATGATCTCCCGCTACTACCAACACTGACTCCTCCGCCACCTCTCATCTCCCCAAGAGGTTCTCCCCCTTTAGCATTCACTCCCTCTGTCCTCCTTCTCCCCTCTCATCTCTAGGATCTGGCCTTTTATCAGCGCATTCCTTTTCATTTGCATTGCGGTGTGGGGAGGGACAGCGGGTCTCTCTGATCTGATAGAGCCAGAAGAGAGAGTCAGGAGGAACCTGAGGGCATGGTGGGTGTGTGTGTGTGTGTGTGTGTGTGTGTGTGTGTGTGTGTGTGTGTGTGTGTGTGTAGGACAGGACACACACACACACATGCTTTACACCACATTGCATTCTCAGAATAGGCAGGGACTTTTAGCAGACCGTAGGGATGAATTGTAAAGCACCCATGCCTGTCTTTCAGGCTCTGTAAATCTGCCTGTTTGTATTGCTGACTAGAATGTATGTATCTTCATTTTAGACCTAGAAAAGAAGATTTAGGAAGTGCTGTAGTTGAGGCAACAGCCTGCATTTCTTTTGCTCAAAATGAGGCATTCACTGCCAAAACGTTATCTATCCATCCTGGAAAAAAATCATCACCCGAATCACTGAAGTGCCTCATTCAGTAATTCTAAAATATAGTCCAAGCACTCAAGTTACCGACTATATCCTTTAAAAAGTACCATCATTTGTTTTAAATTTGAGGCATAAATCATTTTGTAAGAATAGGTGTCACTGTTTTTTCAAATGGCAAATATCTTGTGTTGGGACAAAAGTCTTCAAATGTGCCCCGTAATTTAAACACGCCACAGCATATTCAAAACCTTGACGGAAAGGTGTTTGGCCTGATGCTTAAGGGTCTGGTGTAAATGTTTGTGTTGCTCGAGGAGATAAAAAGAGGTAGTTTACTTTTCGGATTTCCTTGGAATCATTGTATTCCCAACCCACCCATTGCTCAAACATATGTCAGTGTAGGGGGCTTTGGTCCCGCGAAGGTAAAAAGTGATGATAGATTGAGGACACAAAAGACAGAAGAGCAAATGCGCTGCACTAAATCTACAACCTTCAGTCAGCCAGACATTGACTTGGGGGGTACCTCAGCTTGTACTCTCATCAGTGTTAACCCTGAAAGCATTGAATAGAAAATCATTCAAATTATATTATGTTAGGATATATGAGCCATTTCAAAATATTAATTCAGCATTATTTGAGGTGTCTGTTAAGGATAGCAGTTACAGCTAGCAGCCCGTTGACTCGACTGAGTGATTGCATACCTCTATTACGCATGATATATGAATGTATGAGAGGGACCTATTTTTCATTACCGAGACATTGTCCCTAGAGGCAGTTGTTAAAGAAGAATCTATGAATTATCCCCCTGGAACAACTGGCCCTTGTCATGAGCTGAGGAGAGAGCGAAGGGAAGGAAAGGGAAGGGAGAGGAAGGGAAGAGAAGGGAGAGGAAGGGAAGAGAAGGGAAGCATAGCAATGCACCAGGGTATTGATAGTACCGGGATTGAGAGACTGGAAGGACGCCAGGAGAATGTGTCTGCCTGTGCTTGTGATCCTGCACATTGCCGCCTCTCCCTCTGTCCAGTTAATTGGAATACAAAGCAGAGCGGGGTCGATGAGAGAGCGGTGGTGGAGGAGGGGGGTGCTGTCTGTCTCAAGCAACACTCAACCTTCACTGCTCGCTGGGAATTGACTGGGGAACCAGCAAGCGAGACCGACACACTGTCACTGGTAAAATGAACTGTCACCTTGCATTTCTCAACCTCCTGGCAGCATCGAATTGGCCGCTTTGAACCATGTGACGTGACACTGATTGAGTTCTGGTTTTCCCCTCCTGGGCTCTACGGAAGGAGCCAGTTTAATTTCAAGTGTACGGCCCCTCCATGCAAAGTACCAAGGCACAGCACAGGAGTGTCTAGGCAGCTAGCATCCCTGCCAACCGGCATCTTTACCCATGTTCCGCACACCAAACCTTTCATGGGTGTTATGCTCTTTCCTTTCTCACCACCCCTCATTATTTCATTGTGCTGCTTCGTTACTCTGCCTCTCAGCTGGTCTTGTTTTTCTTACGCCATACAGTCATGGCGGTCTGACAGGCACACAGAGGAGGAAAACTATTAGGGGTAGCCATTTGGATCCTGGAGGCAATCCCAGGGAGTATTAAGACGTTAACCCTGGCCAAGTCACTTGTCTCTCTCAGTTACTATGCTGATGGAGTGGGGAACGGATGCAGTCGCAGGAGGACCCAGGAGGCTGGGGCTTCAGGATGGCTGGCGCTTCCAGATCCAATAGAGCCTGACTCGGATGGGGGATGGTTGTCAAGAAACTCCCAGCCTGGGCTAAAAGGAGCCTCGCTGCCATAACAAAGGAATAAGGGAGCATGCCATGCACAACTAGGCAGCATTTCTCAACCAGGCCTCACTGAACAGTAATGGTGGACGTGCGACAAATTGAATTCATCATCCCCTGTGGAAATTATATTGTTGTGATGGTTGAAACTCTGTGTTACAGTATAAAAATCACGAGTTACTTTCTGATTGTTTTTGTTCCTTTTATTTTACAGCGCTTTGTAACCTTCTTAAGAAGTGCTACACAAGTATAGTCTTTGTTACCATCATTATTACTCTGTTTTTTGGGGGTGGGGGGTGTATTTCACTATCACGCTTCAGCTGTTTAATGGATGCACCCAGTTACTACTCTGTTTATCTCTGTTTCCTGTCAGGATTTCAACGTACTGCATATATGTGACAGATGTCTGGTGTTAACTCTAATAGCTGTGTTTGATATCTGCCAATAAAAATGACTCTTCTGTGGTATCTCTTAGATTACCAACCCCCCCCCCCCCCTTATCCCATGAATACTGTAGCCAGTTTTCCTTTGAAGCCCCGAGACCCTGCAGAGTGACATGCGACAGAGGAACTGGTAGAAAACCAAGGAAGTGAGCCTGGCAATAGACTTGTAAAAGAGCCTGCAACAACTGCAAGCAGCATGGGGTACAAACAGCACTGATTTGACCTCAAGCAAAGTGCAGAAGGGGGGGTCGACTAAAGATGTGTAAAGATATCTGAGGAGAAAGAAGTTTGGCCGTGCTGCATCTATTAATAGGCTTCATATTTGTGCAGTCAGACGTTCATGCTATGGCGTGGTTGATTATTTCCGTGCCCGCGCCAGGCTCTGCTTGTTTTTCACCTTGCTAGTCCCTCGGTGTCCATTAACCATTTTCTACCCCTCTCTCCTCTCCTTGCCCTACATTCTCCAGCGGAAGGCAAAGGGCTGCGCTGATCCGACGGTGAAAAACATCCTCCTCCTCTTCCCCGGCTGAACATCTGTCTCGGCGGCGTTGGCTCCAGCACCGACTCTGACACCTCCAGATGGAGAGCCCGCTGGGAGCTCTGAGGTATTACCTACATAGATGGCAGGGATCACACCTCTGGAATGAAGTCCCACACTTGTTTTCAGTACCGTCCCCTTCTTTGTTGTTGGATCTGTCACTATTCACCATATCTATCGCCGCCTCCCCAGTCCTTGGCCTTGTGACTCATCCGAAGACAGAGCTTTCGGCTTGTAAAGAAAAGCATGGTAACAAACCTACTCAGCCCTTTTCTAATTTACAGTAATGGGCAGTATGGTATTTCAACTGTAACTTCTATTCGGTGGAAATGTATTAATTATTAATATAGCTTTGAGAGAACTGCATACTCATGCAGATGTATTTCAAATGACTGCTGATTTCCATTTGCCAGCAAGTTGCTTTTTCAGAGGCCTGGAACCTGGAATAGTTTTTTAGATTGCACACACTAGAATATAGAAAAGGCTTTGACTAAAAGGCCCATCCTTTTTATTCCAGATTAAAAAAAAACTTACCTGCAAAAATAGAAAGTGTGGGAGACCTAGAGTTGACTTCTCCAAGCCATTCTGGTGTCTTGACAGATTGACTCTGAATTCATTTGTGGCTGAACTCTGGGTGAACCTCAGCTTTAGGGAAAGGGCACCAACAGGCCAGTGCTGCTGGGGCAGAAACTCTGTGTGCAAACCTAACACCCAATGCAAATATTGAAACTGCTGCCCTTATACCATCAGATGAATCTTGGTGGTCAGGTCCAGCAAACGTTTAGTAAGGGATGACACCAGAATACACAGCATGATGTTAAATTATCAACTTAGTTCTTGTGGTTTTAAAGAATAAATGCTATTGCTATACAAAAATATATGTTTGAAGTTATATGAAATATAAAGGATTTGAGAGAAGTATTAGAACTAGAACTAGAAATAGTGTCAGTTGTATCCAAATAGAATTTGGGTAACAAATCAAGTGTGAAACCTGGCTCCCTGGAGTTTGTTGTCATGTTTAGAGCCCCTGGAGGTATTTTGAGGTGAAAAGGTCACTGGGAACCACCCCATGTGTTGTGAAAGATTCCTCTTGTCACATTATGCAAGGGGAATTTGCTTTGACTATTATTGAAATAAATATAGAAGATTTTGTGAATTGTAATGCAACCCCAAACTATTCTGATTTATAAATGTGGACAACAAAGTCTGAGAAAAAGAGCACATTCTGTATCAAAAATAAAACTTAAATCTGAGAAAAAGAGCACATTCTGCATCAAAAATAGGATATCTGCATCAAAAAGGATAATCAGCATTTATTAGTCTCACCATTTCCTTTTAATGAACACAATACTTTAGACAGGCCATTTTGAAACCACATTCTTTATTTTCATTTTATAGACTGTATTACAGTAAGCTAAATCATCTGAACAATTGTTGGAAAATACCCTGTAAATAAATAGTGCAAACAATGACACTGATTACTCCAGTGCTAGAACACAAAACACAGCATGGGCTTATGCAGGATGGGAAGGTTACAAATGCAACAACAGAGGAGAGGCATATCAAAATATCTCAGCATCCAGTTCACAAATCAATGCACTAAGCACATAAGCACACGCAGACATACCCTGTATACTCCACAAGTCCACAAGCAGTTTTCACAGTTTATCTGGAATGGTGCGACTGAGGGAAGGATGTGAAAATTTGCTTAGGCCCCGCAATCATATCATGGAAGTCACATCATAGTTCACAATCATTCCCCTTCACCTTTGGAGAGGTGTCAGGGCCCGAGCCTTTCTCCACAGGTGCGGGAGCGTTTACCAAGACGCTGCCCAGTTTCTCACGTTTCTTCTGCTTCATCCTGCGGTTCTGAAACCAAATTTTCACCTGCGTCTCGTTGAGCTCCAGACTCGCAGCGACCTCCACCCTCCGTGCCCGGGTCAGGTATTTGTTGAAGTGGAACTCCTTCTCCAGCTCAGTCAGCTGCTTGGTGGTGAAGTTGGTGCGGATCACGTTGTGCTGGCCGGGAATTCCGTACTCAGACAGGACAGCTGTGGAGAAATGGATGAGTGATGAATGGATGGATAAAAGCATGAAACTAATGGGGCTAATGCATGGGATTTTGCAATGTAAATGAAAAATGTGAGAATGATAGGGTGAATTTAGAAAAACGAATTAGTTGCCAAATAGTAGGCTATATTTTTTCCCAGTGTTATGAGAATGTAAAACATTCAGGATTCATTCATTCTCAGTGACTTGAGAACGTGTGGACTGTGTTTTTTTGCGCCAAGATTATGTTCACAGGTCTCAGGTTCTCTCTAAATTGCACTTTGATGAGTTCGTTTTAATTCCCAAATCGCTCTCAGGATGAACAAACCTGTTTTGGGGGGATTCCTCTTCACTTTCATCCAGTCGAATGTTTTAGAAGTTTGTTCTGCATGATCCAAATCCTTCTCCTTACTTTGGGGCGGTAACCTCGAGTAAATACTCTCTGAGTATTCTTGCTGCCTCTGCTCCCCGTTGCTGAAATGTAGATACTGGCTGCTCGGCGCAACTCCAGGCCCACAACTGTCCCCAGCATAGGGAGCCATGTTTGTTCCAATGGGTGAAACTTGCGCATGAATGAACCCCCGTTCCTGCTCGGGACCGAGACCATATTGGTGATGTCCGTACTCCAAAGTTGACCCAATTTGCGCACCATACATCGAGTTCGCCGGTGCTGCAAACTGCAGGTCCAAGTTGACGTGTGTCTGGTGGTGGAGAGGGTGGCTCGGTGTTTGGTGTGGTGCAGAAGTTGCAGCAACTAACCGCCCGTCCGATGTGTAACTATCACTTGTTGCGCACGAATTGGAGGATAAAGGCGTCATGTATCCATGGTTCAAATTGTGGTATCCAGCCTTGGCAGTGAAAATGTTTGCTCCCCGGTTGCAAACGGGGTAGTCTAGGTAAGAGTTCATCCTGTACGGGCCTATTGTTTCTGCAGACTTGATAAAGAGTGAGCAGTCATTAATTGGTGCTCCCCTTGCCCTAACCTTCTAGGTTGTATGTCAAAGCTGTAAAACTGCCTTCCACCCTCATATCACCTTCCTGACACACCATGTGACTCTCTAAACGCCAATGGCAAAGGACCTACAGCACTCTGTCAAGTCTGTAGGCTCGTCCATCAAACGGCTCACATTTACATGACAAATGCTTCAATCAAACTCGCCCATCCATCTGATAAGAACACAAACACCAAGCCACAGTTTCAGGCTACAATGATTCTTAGAGTCCCTTTAAATGACATAATATGCCAAAAATATAATAATAAAACACATTAATACTAAAACATAATAATAACTTCATAATAATAACTCTGATCATAATAACACTAATAATAATAATTAAGTAATAATAAATGTCAATAATGATAATAATAATGGCCAAGAAGGAATAGAAATTAGGGCCTACACTATCCTCATAAGTGTCAAGTTACAGCCTATAACCCTAAACTATAAACTCTTATATTTTTCTGTTGATAAGAGATGACTCATTCAAGGCCTATATTATAAGGAGTGTGTATTAATTGTTTTTAACTTTAATGTGTTAACAATGGTTTAATTAATGGTTTTAAAAATTGGAGCGGTGAGTGTGATATTTTATTTTTCTATTCTGCTGTGCACTGGTTTTGTTTTTGTTTTTGTTTTTTTCAAATATCCTCAAGATGGTGGGAAATGAGAGTTGGAGAACGAGAAGTGAGATTGACAAAACTTAATATATTTCTATAAAAGAAAGCCTGGTGTAGCTAATAAACAGAATATACAGTGGGCCTACTATCAGACAAAATATTTCTCCGGCCTTTCGAGGACTGAAGCCAGACTGAATCAGACAGTGTTGTGGAAAAGAGCAGCGCAATTAATTCAGTGATCAATCATTCGCTCTTTTTAAAGATTGACAGCTTGTGTTGCCCAGTTTGCCCATAAAAGAACAAAGACACATTTAAGAGCTACTTCTCGGGCTTTTTCGTGCCTCAGAGTTGGAAAAGCCACAGTGACGCAGAGGCTGTAATGTAATATCTTGTAAAACCTAACAAGTCCACAGTCATCCATAAGGGCCTGTAATTAAGTAAGAGTTAATGTGATGTTATAGGCCGCAGTTGCTAATTAGGCTCACACAAAAACGAAGATATGCAATTTTGTCTCCGTTTTGGCTGTATTACAATTGTCTTATTGTGCTACGCTATATTGGCCCAGTGCACCACATGTTATTTAGGAGTATTTCCTCTGGAGATCAAGTCTAGTGGGAACCCTGAACAAATTGTTTTTATTTGTAGCAGTAACAGCAGTGGACATTTAAATTTAAACTACCCAGGCTTGGATTATAGCATATCCCAGTGTCGCTGAACGAATGTTTTGAATAGGCCCATACAAGAGCAGCTGGCCAGTTCATATGTAACACTCGAAGTCAATGAACAAGAGAACAACGAATACAAATGCATACAATAGAATAAATAAATAAATATATAAATACAAATAAATAAGACATAAGACTATTTTTTCCACGATAAATTAGACCAAAAATAAATTCAAAAAAATGCATGCTGTAAGCCCAACCATTAAAGTGTTCTCTTCATTGTAGGCCTAAACTAGATTTGGAAATGGAAAGTTGATTTTTTGTGGACATCTCCCAAAGAATGATTAATAAAAGCTGTGGAAACTGTGTATCAGACGGAATTCACAAAGCATATCTGCTACAAATGAGTCAACTTCGGAGCTTGCATGATTCTTTCCTGAGAACTGCAGCCCTCTGAGAAATATGACCCGTTTAGATCATTGACTCCCTGATTTGGGTTTGGTGTGTGTGAGGCGCTGCACATGGAGCTGTACTGCACGTCAAACTGCGGGCCGGTCGGGAAGTGACTCTGCGGAGGATCACAATCTGGAGTCGGGTATTTGGAGTATTCTGGTGAGTGCGGGTAGACTGACTGTGATTGGTGTTGTTGCTGGGACTTCGGCGGAGGAGAGGCCGGCTGGTAATCTCCGCCCAGATGGACATAACCCAGGCTGGAGAGAGTGGGGCTGCCCGGGGCGGAGGAGGAGGAGGAGGAGGTGAAACCCTGCACTTTCTCGTCCTTCTTCTGCTTCATCCTCCTGTTCTGAAACCATATCTTGATCTGCCTTTCGTGCAGGTTGAGCAGACTCGCCATTTCCACCCGCCTCGGTCTGCACAGGTAGCGGCTGAAGTGGAACTCCTTCTCCAGCTCCACCAGTTGCGCGCTCGTGTACGCGGTGCGCGTCCTCTTGGAGGCAGGGGTCGCGCTTGGACACTCCTCGTCCACGGAGCAGTCTGTCGGGACAAATAATTATATAAGTGCAAGGTTGAACAGGCTATAATCAGGGATATAGCAGTAAATAAAAACAATGGGCAAACTATGACCTCCAGTTGGTGATTATCGGCATCACACAATATAAACAAAAATCAATTATATTTTTCAGAGGAACGGAAGCATTCATTTAGGCGTTTTCTCTTTAATGGCACTATTTATGACGAGATTTATGTCGGCCTAAAAAGGTTGGTAAACTGGGTTAAGCTGGGTTGCCCTCCTCCCATACATCCCTATAATTAATAGCAGGCCATTTGAACTTGGGGACGACGAAATTATAAATAGCCATTTCCTCAATTATCTCTAAGATCTCATAATCGCATTGTGTTATAAGGGGGTCCAAATGAAAAGGCCTCATTTGTAAACAATTGCGGCTACTGTCCCAACTGCAGCCTGTCCATGCTATACAGACCTGCGATTCTCTTGTCGTGTTTCTGATTTAAGTGTCTGGACTCTTTCATCCAAGGGAAAATCTTTTTGGTGACGGAAAACTTGGGGTTTTGCTGTTTTGGTCTCCGGGGAAGCTGTGATTTGTTGCCGAACGGCTGCAGCGTGCAGTCAAACATCTTTTGTCTGTTGCCCTCCACTTGAGCCAAAGGCTGGTGCGCCGCTGCTTGATGAGTGTATGCAAACCCACTGACATCTTCTTGGTCCTCTTCAAACTCGCTTAAGAAGTCGCGGTGGATGTTGCCGTATGTGGTTTTCTGCATTTCCATTAAATGTGTACCGGGGCCCCTTTGACCTTCTGACAGAGCGCTGGCAGCCAAATGTCACATGGCAGGTTTCCAGAGAGCCGCGGGTTTCTGGCCTGAGAGGATGCAGAAAAAGAACAGAGACAGAATCAGGGAGGAGACTGCATGATCCATCTTATCAACTCAATAGTATGGTGACATGAATAGCAAGCCTCTCCTGCACAGAGGCAACGGGAAGCTAGTATTAAGATCTTGGTGGAAATGTAGACCCTCCACAAAATAACACAGTTTGAGGATGATAATGTTATTATTTTTTTCGTTAGGCCTATTTGTTTTTATCCTTCGCAAATAGACACACTGGCCTGCAATTGCGTGGTTCATTTTTCTCATTACAGTTTTTATATGTCTATTATTCTGTAATAAACATAATCTCATGGTATATAATTGAGTTATTTGGAAACGAAGTTATTGGAGGTAGTCAGTCTTTTCGGTTGATTCAGAGAAGGGATAAGAGAACAATTGATACTGATAACAATAAACTAATTAGTCTGCCCAATAACATATAAATTTACTACCTGGGTAAAATAAAACACTTTCTTTTATATTCTCTTCAATTTATGTTCATTTTTTCTTGTGTTTTTCCTTAGATTATTATAGCCTACTGGTTGAAAAACACAATAGCTGTAATACATTGCATATGTAATTGCACAGGCCCACCACTACCTTTTTCAAGGGGGAAAAAATCAACAACTAAAACGTTATATCACATCCTACTAAAATACACAGCCATGAAACACAATAGAATAAAAAAGTCCTTTGTATACAGGCTGCAGCTATATCTTGTACCCCGAGCCAAAATAAAAGGCTGTGAAATGCCCTCCTTTTCAACCTATAGCCCAACCTAAATTTTATCCGAGGCTGATCCGAAATTAGCCTGAACAAAAATAGGTATATGTGAGCAGTAGTTTTGAGGAGCAGGAGAGAGACGGAGAGAGGGAGAGAGAGAGAGAATAAGTCTGGAGGCATGCAGCTTTATGAACTCTGGTTGAACCGTGGTCGGAGTCAGGCTCGTAAATCATAAAGACACATAGCCCAGTCCGCAGCACAACACTCGGCTGCCTTACCTTCAAAACCTACATTAATTTCGCACCAAAAAAAAAATCCTCTCTGAAACAAATAACGATTACTCTCACCTGTGGAAAATATCCGAGATTATAGTATAATCCCTCGCAGAGTCTCGTGCATAAAATGATGTGATGGTGAAGCTTTGCATGCCAGTGGTGGAAGCAGAGTGGACAGTGTTTCTGCAGCTCACACCGCCCTGCACAGCATTTCTCCACACAATGTCAGTGTGTGTGTGTGTGTGTGTCCCTGTGTGTGTGTGCATGTGTGTGTGTGTGTGTGCGTGTGTGTGTGTGTGTGTGGGAAAAAAATACCTTTCTGCTGATCATGCATGCTCGGTCTCATTTCACATATGATAATAGCCTTGCGATAAATGTTTAAGACAGGCTTTTTTTTTTTTTTTTTTTTTTTACACCTTGCTATTCTGGCAAACTGTCTATCTTTACATCTTGTGCGGGGATTAGGGCAGAAATGTCAGAGTGAAAATGATGCTAATCCAAAACATGGAGGCCAGCCATATTTTGGCACTGAAGCCCCAATTTGTCTCAGGGGGATTTAGATAAGGAAAATGGGCTGTTAAGAAGTTCTTATAGCCTACTGCCCCCCACCCACCCTACCCCCTCTTCTTCTGTGTGTCCTACATAACATGGCTTGAAATGACTTGACCTAACATCTCCCTGCTAGTTTTTAGCCATTTTCTTTTCTTCTTTTTTTTTTAACCATGTGGAAGTAAATCAAGATGCATTCTCTGCCCAGAAAAATCGCCATCGTTTGAGAATTTACAACCCCGCTCCTAAAACATAAGCAGCTACATCTCCATTTTGTTTAAACAGCCCTGGGAACTTGTCCAGCTTATAATAATAAATTCCAACATGGCTGAACTCCAACGTAGGCCTGATGCCAGAGATGCCATAAATAACTCAGGCAAAGGCTGTCAGTATTTAGTCTAGGTTTTACTGAATGAGCAACGCTTAATTTTGTGATGCCATCCCATTCACATACCAAGTGCATTACTTTTTGTTTATGTAGCCTAATGAGACGTATGCCAAAGTATCTGCGTCATTTTTCATCGTGTCTAATTTAAATGAGTGATCAAATAGCCTATAGATTGAAGCCACTTTAGTTTTAGGGGAGACAACGGCCAGTATTCATTAAAGCTCGCGGTCTGTGTGTCCAGAAGTTTATAATGAGGCCTATACGGTTTGGAAACATGGTGACGATCAGACGGCTTCAGTAGATCGATAGGAGTCTGGCGGTGCTTTGATCTCTCATGTTCATCTTTACTTAATCACGTTGATTGGTTCGTAAAGGTAATATTTAACTAAATTAGCACAAAGTGACGTAACTGAGTATCTTTGATCATTGAGCCATGCTGCCGAAAGAAATTTGAATAAGAAAAAATAGTGATATGGGCCCATTCCAAAGTAAATCTCGCCTGTCAGATTTTTGTGGTGGACAGCCTATAGGCCTACATTAAGTCCAAAAATAAAAGTTATTGATAAGCTTGGTACTATTAGCCTTATGATATGAAACCATATTTTAGAGCTGCAGCCTGTTTTAATTAACTTTATGCAGCGCGTTGTGCAGTAGGCTATAGAGAATGGGGAAAGCTTGTGTTTACTGTTTACTATTCCAATTAGTTTAATGGCAAAAGGTTGAGATAAACTGTAACCTACAGTTTACCATCAAAGAACTGTATTGGCTTCTTATATTGTGTCTTATATTGTGTCTGTCCCTATGAGGAGCGCCATAAATCTCACTGATAACACATATGTCTCTATACAGGGATAAAAAAAAAAGATTAAAAAAAAAAAAGTACCATATAAATAGAAAGAAATTCAGCACTAACACTGTCTCAAACTACCGCATTAAATCAAACCTGCGCTCCGATATGTGAACCAGAGCGGAGGAGGCTTGGGGAAAATGCAGATGAATTGACATGATAGTCAATGTATTGAATGACTCACTGGCATCCACATGCACGTCTGATCCCTCGAGCTTATACAGTGAATGGCATAGTTGTCATTCAGTTACCTTTTCCCTGTATGACAACATTCCTCTGTGGCCACATCGAGCTGCACTTATACATCCCATCATCATCACCATCATCATCATCACCACAGCCATACAAGATCCAGACTCTTCAGGCTGTCTGTCTTATCTGTGATGGATCCCCCGTCAGTCTGAGGGATGCTGGAGGCCTGACAAATGTGCAGCACTGCAAACCTCTCTCACAATTAGCTGAAGGAATCACGTGTTCGCGTGAGAGGATTTATTGCTCTCAACTACTTCAAAGAAAGTTGAATAAACATTAACAACAACTTTCCCTTTTCAATTCCCTCCCCAATATTTTATTTTTAGGGGGGGAATGTCTCCAATTAGATCAAGATCTACAGTCTTAAAGAAAATATCCAAGTCTGCTCTGTTACTATTAAAGTGATATTTGACAGAAATATATATCCTATATATATGTATAAGAAAACCTCTAAATAGAAAGAAAACATCTAAATTCTCTCACCAGTTTAGGCCTACAGCACTTGTCAGTTTATTCCCTCAACCTGCCACGGCTATTCCCTTAAATCCCACCAATTTAAAGTCACACAAAGTCTTTACCCATTCCCAGCCCGTTACCCTCAAGGTTGTGCAGTAAATATATTTACGAAACTTACTTTTTCGATCTCATTTTCTTTTTATAGCTGTTTCGGTTCCCCCCGTCCTCACGGCGAGTCTTGCTCAGAGGCTGTAAGTCTCACATTTCCTTGCTTAGCCTACTAACTCCTCCTCGACTATCTACATGGCAACAGGCAGTGTACTGAAGAAAAGACGTGATAAATGATTTCCTGAACAATGCCCGCATTGAAGGCCTCTCCCGAAACTTTCACACATGTCATATTCTCAGACAACGTGAAGGTATCACATGTAGTCTGTGTAGGCCTACAACATCCAAACTCCATGCATGACTGCTCTCTTTTTAAATTAAAAATCATTAAGTGAAAATAGAGAATATCAATATAGCAGAGTCCCTGCATCGACAAATATTTGCCACCAAAACTTCCAAACCGGCTTGTATGGACAGATTTTATGTGGACAAGTGGAGCGATGACTGATGACTGACAAGATATTACTGTTTTTTTGGTGAAAGTGATGAATTATTAGACGTAGAGGTCACCAAACTGTGTTGCACAGACGCACACAGGCAGCATTGGTGTTTTTTTTAATATGGCTTCAAAATAAATCTCAACACTTGATCTTTGTTTTCCTCATAAAAACTATCAATTTGGACTCACTGTTATGGCAAGTGCCCAAGCTTTGTTTTTTGTTTTGTGTGTGTGTGTGTGTGTGTGTGTGTGTGTATGCGTGCGTGCGTGCGTGTGCGTACGTGCGTGTGATCGTTCATCCCATGAGGTCTTGTCCATCTTCACGCGTTCAAAGCTTCTCCCCGAGGTGAAGTGTCATCAACTACATACTCCCCAAGGTGCGAATTTGTGACTGCATGTATATTTACACAAATTCGGATCTACAGGGTATATATAGATGACAGGTAGGAAACCTCTAACGACGTGAAAGCCTTGCAGACGGCAGAAGGTGAAGAACCCCCTTGAAATTTAACTATTTAAGGCATCCTATGTATTCTGTCCATAGCATTTAAAAGTAGGCTAAATATTTTAATTTACGGAGATAGAGCTTTTATTATAGCCTACTTGTTTTATCTGACTTTTGTTCAACATCATCTTCCCTTCCCCTTTTTGAAGGACCTGTGTCTTGATTCAAATTGCAATAAGCTGTTGCCCCTGTGTCACTGGACATTTCTACATTTTGCCGTTAGGACAAAATAATCCTGTAGCCTAATAGGCTACATTTTAGATGGATACTACAAATATCACAGCAAAAATAAGACTATACGAATAGCCTATAGTAATACCATGGGCCAAAAAAATAAAATACCATAAAGTACGATAAGGTCAGTACTGAGTGCCACACACACACTATGAGTCCCTAGAAGTATTATAGTGATTTTTCGTTATTGTGTGTATACAGATGCAGCCTGAGCACACAATCTCTGAGTTTTCCCACTTGTGAACGAGCTTGCTATTGTACTTGGCATCATGGTCTTGACGAACAACTCCACAGACATTTTAATATTTGTTGACGCTGTGACCTGAGTTTCACCCCCCTCCAGGCCCCACATTAACAATTTCTACGCGACTTGTATTGGAATTAAGCACAGGCTACTTTTTAAATGAATAGGCAATTTGAGGCCGTATTGCCTATTGCTTTCTTTGCCAGATTAAATGGGATGCAGAGCAATGAAAAGGTTTCACTTTCAAGAAAAGTGTCGGGGATTAATGCTGTATGCTCACCACTTAAACTTGGTAACAAAAAAAAAGGATAACGATAAACATGCTGCAGTAGACATGGCTTTTCTATGTTCTGCTCTAACCTACATGCCCTCAATGATAAGAGCCGGGGTTGAGAATCCATCCATCATCAGCCAAACCGGTCTAAGGCGCCCTCTGGTGGCGGTGCAGTTGCGTTACATCATCACAGACTGAACACAGCCTGCCAAAGGCTGAGGATGACACGATAAACTAACAGGAATAAATGCTTTGCTCGTCCTCGGAAAACATTCAAGGTGACATTTGTTTCATGTATTTTATCAACATTAAAATAATCACCCTGCATTAAATGTCAATTAATAGGACTAAGCATAGGGAGGCCAAAATAATTAATTAGATGTAGGCCTATTGTGATGTGGTGGAGGGTAAACTAAACTCATTTTACCCACCTTTTTATTTATAAAATAGAGTTTACTCTTTTACATCCCCTTTTTAGGGCTGATATAAATCTTTATTATATAAATGCCTTGCGTAGAAACTGAAGTTACACGAGGATAGGGCATTTTAAAGAAAAAAACAACACAAATTAATGCTTTTCTGAAAATATAGCCTAATTGGTTTTTCTTTATAATGGTGGTTGTGATTCCTTATGGTGATCATTATATTCCCCACCTTTTTATTTACTTCTGCATCACTATCTATAGATATTTTCAGACAATAAAACGAGGCGTCAGAGACCTTTAGAAATTAGACAAATCTATAAAATGATACAGTGTTTGCAGTGTTTTACCACGACAACAGTCCCTATTAGAATTTGAAATCGAAATATATAGGTCTGCTCTCCTATGCGCAAAGCAGAGCCTGTTTTTGTTGCACAGACCTGAGTCCTGTGAGTCTTGATGGTGACAGTGCAAAGTCTGCCAGCAGAGCCAAGCCTGCGCTTTCTGATGCATCTGCGGCGGTAGTCTATCGTCTACTGACCCAGCGATGATCCCGTCGCTATGAATTATGCATGAGATCCGGGTACAGATTACCCCTATCAATATGCAATACTCATTACGCTGGTTAAATTGCCACTTAATAGTTATGAATATGTGGAAAATGTCTGGGACCCATATAGCCCAGCATTGGTTTTACTTTTACCTGAAATGAGTTTGAAAAGACTTTGAAAATATTGCAGAAGTCTCTTTGCAGGTTAAGAGCCACAGCCTTTAGTTTTTAAACTGCATTGATAATATAATTATTTTTTTATTAGTTGCCGATAGACTACACACTATAGCCTATAACCTGTGATTTATTTATCTGAATCAATTGAAGCATGTGTCCAGCCCAAAGTTGTCCGAGACTTCACCTTTGCCCGCTCAGTGACTTGATAGATCGGGATAAATCACTTCGGGACCTTGCTCAAGTTCGTTTCATGGCAGCTCCATAAAAGCTCTTATTAGTCTTAAGGTCGAGTGTTGAACATTTTCTACTCAATATCACGTTCTGTTTCGGAAATAGAGCGCCTTGAATTTCTTATTTTAATACGAGAAACGTAAACCACGAGGTAATCAATATTTCCTAAGGATAAGCAGCAACTGTAAAGCAAATTTCAAACAGAACTTGTTTTAACACTTTCTTAAATAAAATCATAAAAGTGTCAAATAATTAGTATTCTTCTGCAGATCCAACTTAGTGAGAAATCTCCCTTTGTCTTCGCATTGTAGGCTGAGTGCCAACTAAACAGCAGTTGGCGTGAAGAGCGGCAGTAATAAAAACTTAATGTTTAGACATTTTAGAATAATATTTTAGAAACTGCACGTGGGATATTTTTTTTTTGTGGAAACAGTTATTCCACATTTCCAACAGATAGGTGGGTATGAGTGGACACCACTTCCCCAGTCCAGCCTTTCCAGTCCCATCCATGCAGTTAAGCCGTCACTTTCATTCAAGGTTGTGAATTATATAGTACATTGTCTACTCCCCAAAACCATAAAACCAACTTTATGGACCTCACGTGACTTTTCACAGTCTGTAAGTAATATAGGCCTATACAATCTTTGGTAAGGGGGATTTTTACCAACTTCGTGCCTTGCCTATACCTGTAAGCCAAAGCTACTCTTTTGGATTTTATCACCAAACTATTTCTAACAAGCAAACACGCATCTCGCAGCTTAGAGGTCAGAGGAGGTAAGTTTAAATGTCAAATCTTTCTTGTGTTTTCTCTCTTTCGCTCTCTCTGTTAAACGGGAGCAAAAATTACCAGATGGGATGAAATAATTTGGCCTATCTTTATGTTGTGCGTCTGACACTTTTACAATTCTTCAGGTTAATCATTAACAAATGTGTGTTACATGCGGGTCAAGCGACCTGAAGTTATTACGAGGCTTTCCTCTTGCCAATTGGATGTTGCTGCTAGAGCAGAAATATGACTGAGGACTTTTGTTTTTATTTATGCTAATTGATAATAGAGTCGTGAGACACATTCAAAGCAATTGAGAGAAACTTTATTTCAAGCGCTATGAGTTCACTTACAAATACAAAAAGCTTATTGGCGAAAAAAGCTTACATCACTGCCTATCCATAGAATAACCCTTTGCACTAAAAATTTATCACATTGACAGGTTGAATACATTTGCATTGCTCATAATTAGTCTAAACAATAAATGCACAAAATATTCTATAGCTACACATTGGCTTGTTTATGAAAGTTATGGTCTGGCCACAAGATAACCATCAAAATAGCATTAAAACTTACACTAAAGCGCTTTGAATGGCCCCATCATACATTAGGTTTACATTCAATGAAGAGCAGCATATGGTTTGGAAACTTTTAAACTGTACACTGAATTTACTCCTGTTAGACCGTCAAGAAGTTACACAATAAAGAGCTCAAGTGAAACATGGCGACCTTCAAGAGAGCAAAGAGCATGGACAATTAATACCCCCAATAATATTTACATCTCTTATTATTTTCCAAATAATGACATCTAAGCTATCATAGTACAACAACAGTAAACTAAAAATGGCATTTTTAAGACCACAGAATACTTTTTCTTGTCTATCACAATAGCATGCTGGAAGGTGCTGCGCTTTCAATAGCTTTACAGTACTCATGGATTTCTTTTCTTTTCTTTTTTTTTTTTTTTTTATTCCCCCAAGTTATTCAAAACTCAGTTGTGGAAGGCGCTCCCTCCTGTCACAAGACTCATGCTTTTCAGTTTATTGTCCTTCTTCCACTTCATCCTGCGGTTCTGAAACCAGATTTTGATCTGTCTTTCCGAGAGACACAGGGTGTGGGCTATCTCTATCCTCCGCCGTCTGGTTAGGTACCTATTGAAGTGAAACTCTTTCTCCAGCTCTAGCGTCTGGTAGCGGGTGTACGCAGTTCGGGCCCTTTTCCCATCAGGTCCAGTCATATCTACAATTTCATAGAAAATCCACAGAATTAGCAACTGCACCGAACAACAACAGGGGGAAATGGACTGCTAGACTTTTGGCTGCACCGTGGTGATGATGTGTGTTATCATGGGCAGAGGGGTCACAACATGCAATGTGCTAATATAGGGAGACATGCATCCAACACAACACACACAACACTCAGACTCCATGATTATTGCCTTTCTTATCTCCAGCCCCAGTCGACAGCCAGCCTACCAATTTCCAACATTTGAGTATTCAGAATCCCGTCAACACATTTCACAAATCATCCTACGTGATCTTTCAGGCTATGTGCTCTGTCCAATTTAGCGGCAATTAACCTGGACCCCATCGAAATCAAACTATCTCCTAAAGACTTTACAAATATTGCCTTTCTTCTCATCCACACCGACATAAGCTCACTCATGCAACACTTGACAGATTTATGACACTTCACCAATCCACAGCGTGACATCCTTCAAAATAAAATAGTATTATATGTATATATACCATGGCTTATGTGCAGTTTCCGCATCCAGGGGAATATTTGTGGCGTTTGGCAATCATTTGCTGTGGGAGTTGAGGAGGTGGCGTTGGGTTCCTGGTGCTGCTGCGCCCGGGGAGCCGTGCTGGAGCCGCCGCTGCTGTGTGCGCCTTCCTCGGTCTCGGAGGCGACGCTGGTGTCCTCTATCTCCGTGAAATGAGCGCTGTTGCTTTTGTTGAGATTGTTGCCGGTTGAGGTCGTGCTCCGGTCAGACGGAGGAGAGGGGCTTTTTAGTTCCAGGGGCTCCCGGCTGGCCGTGGCGCACGACGGCGGCACCGGATCTGGAGACGAGAGCGAGCAGTTGGGTGTCTGTCTGTAACGGGCGTCCGGCGCGAAACCCCGGGCATCATCTCCCACGGCCCCGAAGTGGCTGCCGGTGTTGGTGCGGTTCACGGTTAGGTCCATGCCATTGTAGTTGTAGCCGAAAGACCCGGAGTGCATGGTGCCAGGGTCTCTGAACGAACCGCTCACAGCGCCGTTAGTCCCATAATTTAGTAACTGATAGTCGGAGCCATTTGGATAGCGCCCTGAGAACGAGTTTACAAAGTAAGAGCTCATTTGCTTGGATTTTTAAAGCCTCGATTTGTAGATCTTTGTCGCTATAATCCTGTGTGCTTGCACGATTTATGGATGCAATCATGAATTATAAGCAATGAAGCCCTACTGTACTTTGCCAGGTATGCGGCCAAATATGGGAGAGCGTTCGGGAATCACGTGCCTTTGTTGACCAGTCGTAAATCCTCACTGATGACTTCAAGAGGTAATTCATGCTCCATGGTTACAAATGATGACGAAATAATGGTCGTTAGGCTCCAGTCAATGGTGCCTCCCCACTGCGCCCCGTGAGCCATGCAGGTAGAGAGCGCCATCTTCTGGACAATCAGGGGAACGCCCCGCCAGGATCTGCCGTCAGGCCTTTTGGCCATTCATCATTTATGTAACATACTGATAATGTAGGCCACAAAAGGCTCAGGTAACACATAATAGAGACTTACCAGCTACACTGTTGGCAGTTTAATGTGCAGTGCAACAAATCGGAATTATTTTAATCCTGAGACTAGATTTATATGAATTGAACAGCTTGCCGTAACGTTAGTTTTTAGAAGCAATCGGTATACTAATAGGCCTAATAATAACAGGCCTAATAATAACAGGCCTAATAATAACAGGCCTAATAATGATTATAATAATAGTAATAATAAAAGGCCTAATAATAATAATATAGAACGCCGTTTTTTCGTCATAAGCACCAATGACACCACAAGATTTTCCGGTGTATATACATCAAAAAGCCTTTATTTCTATGTACAATTTCCTAAACAAAATATTGCACACAATATCCAGATGTGCATTGAACACAGGTGAACAACAATAAATAACATGTAACATTTCTTATCTGTACAAAACCTTGAACTGTTTATGGCACATCTGTAAACAACAAGCCTAAAGACTATAGAACAACTAGCCTACACCACACGATGTACAGTAGGACAAAGCCTCTTTTAATGTCATGGGGGGGGGGGGGGGGGGGGGGGACTTAGTAGGCCTACGATGATGAGGTAACAACATGGTCAAAAACTAAACACTAAAAATTATTTACATTTGGCAGATTTGCATAGTCCCCTAAATAAACACACGAGCACAAGGACAAACAGAGGAGGACCTGATTTAAACCTAATACACATATTACCGTGCAGATATTCAAATAAAATCTATCACTCTACACGTCTCTAACATGTGATATGCAGCACTTTATCTACAAAGAAATCATACATCATCTTCACATTTCTGAACTTGTGGGCTGTGATGTTTGGGAGTGTGCGCACACAAGCATAATATAGGCCAGTGTCCATTTTAGCTCTTTTTCTCCGTCTCCTCTTCCTCCTCGGCTGTTTTTGCGGGATTGAGGAGTTTGTTCTCCTTTTTCCATTTCATCCTGCGGTTCTGAAACCAGATTTTGATCTGTCTCTCCGTGAGGCACAGGGCGTGGGAGATCTCTATCCGGCGCCTCCTGGTCAGGTACCGGTTAAAGTGAAACTCCTTCTCCAGCTCCAGGGTCTGGTAGCGGGTGTAGGTCTGTCGGCCCCTGCGTCCACTGCTCCCAAAAGGACCTGCATGGGAAAAGTCCAATATTTATTAGGTCAAGCGAAAATCAAAATTTAGTCTGAAAGAAAAACAGGCTTTCTTGAATTGCACTGAAATCAGTATGGGCGTATTTGAAATTCAATAAAATGGTAATTTAGACCTAATAGTCTGACGTGCTGTAGCCTATTTTAACTCAAAAATCACTATAATATTCATATAATAATCCTTTAGGGACTTTTATTGTGTCTCTGGTATTCAATAATGAGTTTATAATGACCATACCGTACATAATGGTATTTTTGTCTCCTATGATATAATTATAATTTTCCAATAATATTACTGTATTGACGTAGGTTATTGTGTGTCTGTTGTACGTAACAATGAGTTTATTGCGACCTTTTTGTATGTAATTTTTATATTAATTTTCTATGATGTCATTACAATATTCATATGTATAGCGTGTCTATGGTAGACTATACACAATAGTGAGTTTGTAATGGCCTTATCGTACGTCATGTTTTTTTAATATCATATGGTATTTAGGCTACTATAGGATTTGCTGTAGAAAATGTTTTGAGCTTTAATAGCTGCATGATATTTTAAAGTGTTGCTGTGATTTTTTTTAACCTATTCTGAAGATGCCATATGACTTTGGCTAGAGCTTGGGCGATGTAGGCCCTGGGTGTGTGTGTGTGTGTGTGTGTGTGTGTGTGTGTGTGTGCGCGCGTGTGTGTGTGTGTGTGTGTGCGTGTGTGTGTGTATGCGATGATGATGATGTAGCCTAAGTCCTGAGGCGCATGAAGACGCTATTCGTGCTGTATGAGATGGCCTCATCAGTACAGCCATCAATAATCTTAAACACTAAAAACGGTTGCTGTCGGCTCTATAATCAACTAATTTGTTAGATGTCATTTCTATTGTTACATGATATTTCTATTGTGATGCTAAACAAAGTCGCTCAAATATCAATATAAGTCGCAAGCTTTTCACAAGGCTCGGGATGCTCACTTCATCACAGAGCAGGATACTGTACTCGTGCGCTCTTTACCTCAACACAACATGACTCAATACAATAGGAGCGCGTGCACTTTTCCACTCACCGGCGGAGCAGGCGTTCATCCTCTGCATCCACGGGTAGATCAGGGACGAGGACTTGTCGTCAATGCTGCTGCTCATGTTGACAGTCTGCTCCGGACACTCCGACTTGCGCTGCTGATGGTCCTGAGTGACAAACAGCGGCTGGTCCTCCCGGCTGGAGAAAGCGCACGAGCCCTCACTGTCCTTGTAGAAAGTCCCGACCGGGTTGTAGTCGCAGGGCGCTCCGCCGCTGGCCCGGCCGTAGATAGCGGCGGCCGCAGCGCCCGTCTGCTGGTAATACGACGCAGGGTAAACCTTCTCCTGCATGTTGGCTGCTCCATAAGTGGCCGCGTTGGAATAGTGTCTTAACGGATCGGTGTATCCCGAGGAATATAACGGTATCTGACCCAGGAGAGAGTCCTGTCCTCCCGGTAGAGACACGGGAAAAGTTGAGTTAACAAAATAGGAACTCATTGGGTGGACAACGGGGTGTATATACTCCGGAGGAATATGATTTGTTGTCTTTTATAGTCCAAGTGGTTTTGCCATTACTTTATCGGAGATTTGGTTTTTGCTGAAAGGGGGGGTTGTGAGGTGCCACTGAATACAGAGGGGAACTGTACCATCTGATCAACCTCTGGCCAATCACTGGCGTCTGCGGTTGCACTATTGCACCCATGGGGGGCTCTTGTTGCGCGCAGGGGTCCCCGGTGAATCGAAATGAAGCGCTCGAGCTTGTCGGTCTTGCACACACACACGCACGCACACAATGAGATGCTCGGACTCATGCAAAATATAAACATATATAAATTTAAAAAAAAACATTCCTTAGGACAACTCCATATGAAATCGCACATCATTTCGTTTAGTGCAAATTGTGCACAATCCAATAAAACACAAGCAGGGGTCTCTTTCCCGTAACAAGCAAGCACGCGCACATAAAGTCTCTCTCTCTCTCTCTCTCTCTCTCTCTCTCTCTCTCTCTCTCTCTCTCTCTCTCTCTTTCTCTCTCTCTATCTCTCTCACACAAGCAAGCACACTCAATAGGAAGTTCTTTTTATAAGCAATATAAAAAAACATCGCAAAACACTGCGCAGTTACCTTTTACGCGCAAATTAGGCATTGGCGAACATCTCCCTCTCTCTTTCTCTCTCTCTCCCTCTCTCTCTCTCTCTCTCTCTCTCTCTCTCTCTCTCTCTCTCCCCCTCTCTCTCTCTCCCTCTCTCTCTGTAACCATTACTTCCAATTTTGGGGCATTTAAATAGCCTACTGTATCCGTACTTAACCTGTTGACGCGGAAAACATTCTCATTTTTATAATCAAGAAGTAGGCCAGCTGTCAGAAATGATACCATAAGCATTACTCCAAAGCGATGCTAAAATATTGATATTTCCTTCATTAACGTGTGTGCTCATGCTGCTTTCTGTTTCCCCTGTAACAACTGTAGTGAGTCTGTGAAGACGTGAAGAGAGCAGAAGAGAGGACACGCGCCTCCAGACACTTCAACCACATTTACCAACCGCGAAGAAAAGGACAGATTTCATATTTTCAGAATATCAGAAACTCTGTAAGTAAATCACAGTATTTGTTTGGACAATCAGTGTCTTCATTTGGGGATAAATAAATAGATAAATAATGTATCGATTATTATTATTATTATTATTATTATTATTATTACATTTGGTGTAATTGAAGTAGTATTAATTATTATTGTTAATAATTGGAAGAATGTAGGCGTCAGTGCTCTGTAGTTAGGCCCTTACTTCAGGTTAATTGATGATAAGATGTAACAGGCTTTTTCATGCAAACATTACTGTGTCTTTGTTAAATAAATTGTTCTTATTTATATTTCTGGTAAGCCTATAATTCCCCATTCAATATTTCCACTGTTCTGCCTATTTAATTCTATTAATTAGCCTCTGCCTTGAGAAAATAGAATTTCATCCCACCCAAGTTAAATACAGTCTACCTCATAATAAAAAAAATAATGGAATAATTAAGATACTGCATTGAGATACTATAAATGGTCTTAAAATTGTTACAATGTTATGAATAGTTAAATGCAGAAAATACAAACGTCATTTATTAAGCGGCTTTCTTAGTCTGTATAAAATTGAACGATCATTTTTTTCCTCTTTGCTTTTGCTTAAATTCCAGAGCGCTCCTGATATAAAACCTTTCGATTTTGGATCTGGAAATGGCATCCACCTCGAAAACATTTGGATAGTTAAAAATGTAAATCTTTGGCATGAATAGGTAACTAGTGCAGCCTGCCCTAAACCAGGCCACAACCCCTGCAGCCTGATTACAGCTTACACTTGGCAAGTGCAAATCAAATAGGCCCACTTGTCACTTTACTTTGGACGGAAGGTTTAACTAACACAATTTCATGTTTTTATGCCAAATATTATGATAACACTGCCTGTGTCAGCATGAAACAGGCCAGAAAAAAACTTTACCTCACATTTCGTTGAATTGGGGTGAAAAGGATGTATCACTCGAACATAGACCTCGAGGAAAGCAATACCCTGTTTATTGCGGTGTTTATTTCCTGTGTATTTCGCAAAATCACAGAGTCCGCACTCAAAGAGCAACCATATTTTTCCAGGATTAGACAGCGCCATGCAGTATCAACCTGATGGCCTTGAATTCCTAAAAATCGTTTTCCAGTAGGCCCAAAGGTGGATGGCTGCATTATATCTCAGGTGATTTTTAAGTTAAACCATGCCTCAGTAGTAGTATAGGCCCACATGATTACCACCACCACCATCATCATCATCATCATCATCACTATCATCATCATCATCATCAAAGTAAAGCCTGCCTGGCCTGTAGCCTAAACCAGTCCTGATTATACTGATGGGAAACAAAACATTCAGTTAGTCCTCTAGGCCCTAATCCTGGTAACATGGCTCGTTCTTGCTTTTAAACCCAAAATATAGGCGTACATATTTTGGTGTATGGGCGCTGTTTACGATGCTGCAGCATCTTGCGGGTTAAGCAGACAGATCAGCAACTGGTTGTGAATAGCTCAAATAGCGCAGGAAAAACCATACAGATGCTTTGGATTTCTAATTGCCATTTCTTGAAGAACTTGTGCTTCTGATTTCCCACATAGGCTAGATAAACATTACAGAGACAGTTTAGCATCAACAAGGCTGCAGCACCACACTTGTGCTGTGTTAATGTTAATCGCTGGCAGCTAGAAACATGGTGCCCTTACCTTTGTTGATAATCCATCATTTCCAGTGTGGGTGCCACTCTTGGGTAGGTCCTCTCGCTTCCTCTCAGTCCTTTGCCAAATTTCCCTCCTTGTTAGATATTTTAAGCACACTAAGTGATTTCAGAAAAGTAATCCCACCATCCTGGAGTGTACTGATTCCCCATTTTCACGAACATAGCTGGAACTGTAGCCACATTAACATGGCGTACGGTGAGAGATTGCGCAGTAGCTCCATCGCCCAGTTTGGAAAATTACGCACGTAACCTGGCCAGTTTTTCATGGCACTCTTCAATACGCGTATTGCATATACAAAGAGCTAAGAAAACGTTGTGTTACTAGTGTTAAGTGAATGAGCGGTGGAAAACAGCAGCTGCAATATAACCTCATGGGAAATAAGTTCCCATTCCTGGTGTCCACATGACCAAGCCCGACCAATCCTGGAGCCTGGCAAGTCGTAAACTTCCATGGCAAAGTTGTAAATTTTCATAAACAGCAGCCGTTTTTGTGCTTTAGACGTGCTTTTCCCATCGCCATCTTTATTTTTTAAAGGACTGATATGTTTGAATTTGATACTCTAAGAAAGGAAAGACTGAACAAGGTATGAAAAGATGGAGAAAAGGAAGAATATAATTTGAGATTGTCGTTGTATTGGATGTGCACTTGGTTCTGCTGAAGCTTTTGGTTTGTATAGATTAGACACAAAAGGTCTAAACACCTTTTGATATTTCTTTAACCATAATTACACTGTGGTCTTATCCCGTTGTTTAAACATGATTGGGGTGCCGTAAATGAAATCTGCATTAGAAAATAAATAAAGTTGATTTTGAGGTTGGTTATCCTAAGACTGCTGTGCTGTTTTCGAGTGTAACCTCTCTCTCCCTCCCCCTCTCTCTCTTTTTAAATTCTACGCACCAAAAATAATCATTGAATGTTAAAACCTAAAAACTGTTTGACTGGACTCGTTTCCTTAAATAGGCTATATCATTAGGTGTTGAGTTTCAGTATAATACACCGCTGCATCGAAGACTATTGGCCTCTCAAAATGGACGATTTCTTTCAATCAATGCAGATCAAGTTGGTATTGACCATATCGGCCCAGTCTATTGATGAAAGGTGGAAATTGTGTTAGGCTGATTGCAGTACTTAGGGATTAGCCAGTTTAAGGTTACAAAGACTTAAAGTCACAAATTCCTTACCAACTTTTCTATCAAGATTATCAGGCCAAAGTGTTTTACAGCCAGAACTACAGTCATTTGGGCCGCTATCTAGCAGTTTAGACAATTTAAAAGCTTTCAAAAGCTTTGAATTTTTTGTTTAAAATCAATCTGTTGTTTTTCAGATGGCCAGCACGGGACGCGTTGCTTTTCATTTCCACCACCAACAAGGATTTCCGACATTTATGGACGCAATAAAACCATAAATTCCTTAAATATAGCTCATTCCCCCGCCTGGAGTTTTGGCCTATCTTGGGTTCACCCATGGAAGACAGGTTTTAACTCCAACAAAGAGAATGTTTTCCTTAAAATGTAGATCAACTTGATTTTTTAATTAATAGAGAAACGACGTAACCTATTAAACAGTTAAGAACCAAAGTTTTGAAAAATAATTCCAAAGCCTAAAATAAAAACCTTAGGACCTCCTTTAATTATCTTAGAATATGAGTTTGAAATTATTCCTAAACATATAGTCTATAACATCTCATAAAATAATAATAGCCTTGGTTATTATAAGTCTTTCATTAATGCTCCTTAGCACGGCCTGTTTCTGTGGTTCTGGAGGCCTGAAAGGCCAGAAAGTGGGGGTTTTTTTCAGCACATGGAAGAATAAGGTGATTTTAGGGCTGTGCAATTTTCATCTGTCCTGCCTTTGGTTTTTGGAACATTTCAAACCTATTTATAGCGTGTGGACAGTGCGCCTGCAGACTCAGGCCTTCAGTGCGTAATCAATTGAATCAAGATTTTTTATATTCCAATCATTCGATCGATTCAGTTTTCATAGGCTTTGGGTGTGTGATTAGGCAAATTTCCTTTCCTCGATATTCTGAGATTTTGTATTCTTACAAAAGTTATTGGATCCTCGATACTGTCATTATGGAGCCATGCGTTTCGATATTTTACATGGCGTGATTTTTGAACAAAATAGTAGGCTAATTTCTGTCTGTATAAGTTTTAAATTATTGTCCAAATATTTTGTGATCTCTTTTGAAAAAAATCGACCTTCAATAGTAAATGTGTAAATTCCTCTTATATGATCAGCACGGTGTGTTTTAAACTGTGGAGAGTTCCAGTTTAGATCAGTTCAGTGTCCCAGAGGTTTCTCCTGGTGAAGTTTTGTCTCTGCTGCCTTCAGTCGAAAAACAAAGAAACCGGACGAACTGTCGGATGCACAGCAAGTAGAGAGGTTGTAAAACTTTATGACTCTTTTCCTCACACTGACCGCCATGCGGAAAAGCTTAAGATGTAACAAAGACACACACACACACACACACACACACACACACACACACACATATTCACACAAACACACACTCGCGAAATTATCTTCAAACCTGCTTAATTTTAAAGCAAACAAAAAAAAATCCAATGAAATAAAATAATTAAAATCTAATAAAATTACTACTACCTCTAATAATAAAAACCTACTCAATGGATGGAACAAACTTTTCCCCTGAGCACGAGGAAAATTGCATTGAGGGAATCTTCAATCAAAGATGATGAAACGAAATCACATTCAGGCTGAAAAAATTAATAAGCTATTTTATTGATCATCAGTGCAAAGTAATTTTTAATGTTTGTTAGGCTAATTATCATTTGATTACCCAAATTAATGCCCTTCATGAAAGAAGCAATATATTTGAACTATCCCTCAGTTTATATGATGCTTTTCAAATGGGATTTTAATATTACTAATTCTTGTGTTTGCATTTCAAATTTGGATTGATTGAGCCAATTGAATCCCATATGAAAACCCAACAATCACAGTGAGTTCAGCAACTTCAGATCAATTTTAAGAGGATGTAGGCAGCTGTGGACACAAGTCATATCATGTTACATCAGCCTCTCTGTCTTTGTTACACATTTTGGCACTATAGGTGAATATTGGTGTCAGCTAATCTATCTGCAGAGGAAAATATCATCCAGTTAGCATGTGCTGATCACACATAACAGATAGAAAATGTCCAAAACCTTATAATGTTATACTGCAGTGCCGGGGCAAGCAGCTTAAACCTCCGAGTCCAGGTATAAAATCTCCCTAAAAACATGAAATACTTTGTCAGTATAGGCACAATTTGTTTCTGCATCATCACAATATAAGGCCTCACTACCTCCAGTTCCCATTCTGCATAGTTCCCTGCTTCAAATCATTTTCACTCTGAGCAGGCACAAAATGAGATCAGCTGCATATATATAAAAAAACGAGAGCATCAGTCTTTTGAGAGCAGCTTGCAGCTGTTGGTTGGAGGGTTCAGGAGTTGGTGGTGTTTGGTGGTGGGTGTCGGTGCTCCTCAGTGCCCTTGTCCGTGCCGGGGGGCTTTGCGGGAGGCTTTGCGGACGATGTGAGAGAAGCCAGGCCTGCTGACCAGGGGGGCGCGGGTGGAGATGACAAACAGGCTCTGCAGGGCTTTGGGGTCGTGGGACATGGGAGCGCAGCGCAGGCCTCCTTTCGGGAGCTGGCTCACGCTCGGCATGGCGGCCCGGGCCCGGGTCTCGGCGTAGGAGCTGCTCATGGTGACCTGCCGCACTGCCAGGGAGCCGCTGACTGAGAGACCGAGGAGGAGGAGGAGGGGGGGGGGGGGGGGGGACAGAGGGTGAAAAACTGCATTCTGAGAAACATCAGATTCGAAATAAAGCACAATGGAAATAAATAAAGTAAAGCTATAAAGGTTCAATGTGTTTTCTTTCGTTTTTAATTATGTGTTTAATGTTGTTCTCTGGTGGGAACTCTCACATGCTTTGTGCTTTTTAAATATCAAACAAAATGAACACAATTATGCTATTAAAGAATAAGACAAAACAGTGTAATTGTCAGTGTAGCATGTGTAATTTAAGAATAACACCAACAGACTTATTTTTGATACAAGGTTGAATTATATCAACTTTTGTTGTGGTGGATGTGATGGATGTAGTGATTAATTAATTCATATTTAACAAAATGAATGGTGAATATGTTAAGTGTTATTATCCTCACACATTTTCCACTAAAATGCACACATAACAAGTGGGAAGCATGTTAATTGTTTTACTATTAAAGATGTCATTCGCATTCACCAGCCAATTTCGTTTTCTTACCACCTATATTTATTTTAGAATACAGTAGAACTAGTAGAACTCCCAAATAGTAGTTGTTTACCTGCCAGAATGGCTGATAAGGAAGAAAAAATGTATCAGCCCTTTCTTTTATTTCCCAGCCTGCCACACACTGGAAACATTCTTGACAGTGTGCAGGCTCGCTCACCTGGCCAAGGTATCCGCTGGGCGCTGACGGTCCTTCTTATTTCTCCCGGTCTGTTGAGGCTCGTCTCCGGCTGCGGCTCCACCGGCTGGTCGCCCTGCAGACAGTCGCTCTCGTTCCTCTGGTCCAGAGTGGCCCGGGGCAGCCGCTGCTGAATCATGTGGGAGCAGACATACTGCACTCAACAGCAATAATGTTTTACAATATTTCATTCTTATTTCAGAATTGTTCATTAAATTTTATTAAATGTGCAGTGACCTACACAGCAAATTTTCCAGTTTTAGTAAATGCAGATTTTTTCACTGGCAATTATTTGGTGTTGATAAGTGTTAATTGAAGAGTTGTTTGTCCACTTATAGAGCTGATATGGCTCTGGGGCGGCTGTTCAAAACTACCTAAAAATGTTGTTTTAACTCTGATGGATGTGGACTCATATAAACACTGATATAGTGTTGATTTTTACCCTCTCAGAGCTAAATTAACACTGACAATTTTGCTGTGATACATACAATTTAAGTGGATGTACTGCAGAACAGCTTGGCCCCTGGGGAAACCTGCAGTTACAACTTGAAACATTTCTCTGACAGCCTTATCCAGAGTGATCTATGCAAAACCAGAATAATTGCAAGCAGTCTAGTAACAAACAAGTGCAGAATGACAACAAAATAATGCTACTAGAAAAGTAGTTTGCAGGAAGTTTTTTTTTCTCCCTTTCTTTTGGAATTATAAGGGACAAGTAAGGGAGCAAGAGCAATCCAAGTGCTAATAAAGGAGGATGTTTGGGAATTTGAATTTTGGATTTCATTTTTTTTGATAGGGGCAGTGCGCTCAATAATGTGCCAGAATTGATTACTAAAAATGGGACTGGTGTGACCCTACATGTCCCTGGTCAGTTACCTGCCGTAAGATCAGAGTGCAGTGCTGCTGTTGAGGCCTTCTGGAAAACTCCATCAGGGTCTCCAACTGAAATGAGAGCACAGAAAACAGACTGGATTTAATAAGCAACAAATAATAAGCAAAAAACAGAGACAGCACCCCATTTTCCACAAACTAAACCACACAAGACTTCGATGTGTTCATGCTGACTGGTTATGATACAGCAGAGAGGTGACACCCACAGTCAGTTACCTTTGTGTGTTGTTGTCTTTGCTGGGCTTGTTCATTCTGCTGGCGGGGGTAGGTGGTCTTGGCGTCAGGCAGGCCTCCTCCTCCTCCTCCTCCTCGTCCCGCTCGGCCCTGCAGCAGCTGGTAGATCTGGTCCACCACCCCCAGGTCTCGCAGTAGTTTCTCCCGCTGGAGCAGCCCGCTCACCCGCTCCTCCTCCTGCTCCTGCTCCTCCTGCTCCTCCTCTGACACTTCTATAGCTGCGGGAGTCACCGTCACACTGGGCAGAGGGGGCATGGTCAAGACCTATAGAGAGAGAGAGGGGAAAATGGAGAGAGCAAGAGACAGACAAACGGCTATTTGATTTAATTTATTTATTGTTATTGCCATAATGTATAGGTAGATACTGCATTGTATTTACAGGATCATAGCAATTACTGTCACTGAATAACCTTGATAACATTGTTTGTTTTTCTTGTCATGCTGATAAAGCATATTTGAATTTGAATTTGAAGGACATCCAATAAAAATTATCTTGAGGAATATTATTCTAACTTATTTATAATGGGCAAGTATAATTACATTATGTTACTTTAACAGGGGTCAGCCGGAATATGAACCATGCATCATGGGACTAGGTAGTGTCATACTGAGTGCAACGGAAAAGATTTTTGACTCCCTCTTGTGGTTTCATAGTGACACTGCAACTCCAAAAAATCTGCTGGCGTGGGTTTGGGTGAGGAAATCTATTGCTACTAATGAGCCTCATCACTGACAAGCCGAACCGAACCTGACCGCCTCACCGTGAGCGGTTCGGAGTCGGAGTTGGAGGGTCGCGCCTGTGCCCTCTGCGGTTTGACTCTTTCCCCCGCAGACTCTCCTTGCAGGTCTCTCCTCCGGCTCCCCTTCTGGTCTCTCTCCTTCTGCTCCTGCTTCAGACGCAGCTCCTGCAGTTGTTGCCTCCACACACATGTACAACGGAGAAACTGTAGCATCTCTCTCTGATGTAAAGTGACTGGATTTCAACTGGTATGATAGTATTTTCATGTCTTAACCTCAATAACAGCTCTTCTATGCTGAAATTCCGATAATGACAATTATATTTCATGACTGTCTTGGTATGTTGATATCTATTTTCTTTACTGCGTTTACAAAATGCAGAGATAAATCCACTGCATATGCATTACTCAGAGCTTTTACTGTTTACTGAACCGCAGAACTTATGAGCAGTGAGGTGATCTTTTTGAATTTAACAAGCAGCATGGAGCACAGTTAAATCGCTGCTTTCTCTCATATTTCCCCTGAAATCTACAGTTATCAGCAGGGATGAATTTAATAATCGCCCCTGTATATGGGTAATTGTGTCATGATGCAGTTATTTCACAATTACATGTAGTCTGTGCAGAGAAAGCTCTCTGTGTGATTCACCCGGAGCCTCCGCTCCTTACTGAAGGGTAGGACATATGGGCGGCATATTGCCTGTACCTGGCACACTCCTCTCTGGCCTTGGAAGCTGCAGTCTCCTGGAAGAGGGAGCTGCTGTGTTTAAAGTACTTGTCGTATTTCTCCCCTCCCTCTCTGGGGTAGATCCTCTTGAAGCCTCCCAGGTGTTTGGCCTCGTACCTCTCCATCTGCTCCATGCTGGCCGCCTGGCACTGACGCAGCTCCTCTGACCTGGTGGTAAAGCACACACACACACACACACACACACACACACACACACACACACACACACACACACACACACACACACACACACACACACACACACACACACACACACACACACACACACACACACACACACACATACAAAACCAGTGAATAGTAACCTGGATAATGACCCATTAGTCTTAGTTGTAAGTATGCAGGAATGGATACACCTTTTCTGCTTAACTGTAATGTCTTTAAATGTGTAACCTCTCAACAAATGTACACAACACTTGCAGTTAACAGCACCCTACCTGGCTTCTCTGGTGCGGTTTTGCTGCAGCCTATCCTTCACCCGGCGGCGCTCCTCCTTGGTGATCTTGCGGCGGTCACAGGCACCCAGGTTGATGAGGACCAGGGTGTCGTACAGCAAGGCGTCCTTCACCTCACGGTCCAGCCGCGAGTCAGTGGTAAAGCTCGGGGAGTGATTCACCTTGACACACACACAGATAGATTCAGACATCTAAGATAAGTTCTTCCACAAACAGTGACTTTTTAAAAATATATTTTAAATATTTTTTCTGTGCATATTTTTATGTCATTTGTGCATTTTTGGACATTATACATTATATAGAGGTGAAGGCAGGCAGGAAAAAAATGGAAAAGTACCTACACTAAGCAAAGTTCCTAAATGTGCACTTAAGGTGTAAATAGGCACTTAAGGTGTAAATATTTGTCAAATGTTACATATTAAGTGAGCATATAGGAATGTTACTTAGTATAGGTACTTTTCCACTTCTTCCTCAACAATTCCAATAAACATAAGTCTCTCTGATACATAAAATATTGACAATATTCATATTCATGGTTGATATATTAAAAAGAGATGCCACTGTGATGAGTGGAGTGGCCTCTCACCTCCAGCACCCAGGGTCGGAGCCGGTGGTCCAGCAGCACGTCGAAGCCCAGGATCTCGAAGCAGGCGCTGCCGGTGGCGTGGTTGGGGAAGCAGGTGTGGTAATTATGCCTCAGGATGGGGTGAGCGGAGATCAGAGTCTTTATGATCACATCCTCAATGTCAGTCCACATCTTCTCTGTGTTGCAGCACATGGACTCCAGGTACTTGTTCAGGGTGGACAGCTTTCTGGAAAAATAAAAGGAGAAGGAAAGTCTGAGATGCTAGGACAAAAATGCAGTATGTAAGGGTAGAAATGTCACACAACAAAGCCAATCATCTAGGTATGTACCGTTTGCTGCCGGTGTCGTTGTCCCGGACGAAGTTCTCACTGTGCTTGTTAATGGCGTAGTTGGTTAGATGCATGCACACATCATCCTAATGCAGGCAGGAGGAGGGAAGAGAGAGATATGACAGACAAGCATGAAATATATACTGTAATATTTACATCAGGACCCCTCGGGTTTGGGACGCCCTGACTGAGGAGCTTAGCCTGGGAAAATCAGTGACATCTTTTGAATCATTTTTACAAAACTAATTTCTACAGATAGGTTTGTATAAAAGTTGTTTCTACATATTTTATGCTTGTGGTTTTTTTTTCTTATCTAATCAGGTTTTTAATCATGCCTGGTATGTTATTGCATGCCTTATTGATTTTTATTTCTTATTGTTTTGTTTTTTGTAAAGCACTGTGTGTATCCATGATGATGCTGCTGATTATTTATTATACTTCCACTGACCCCAGATTATCAAATATCACTTTTGTAACAGTACAAGTAAGTACAAACTTAAAAAACGATGTCCTCTTTTGCACATCATATTTCTGCTATGTTATGTTTACCTTTTTAACTGATTGTAAGTCTGCAGTTTTTTGTTGAAAATTAATAAAAATGTGGTAAAAAACCCCCCAAAAAAACGATGTCCTCCTTCTTACCACATTGCCATTGGTGGGTTCAGTGTACTGAGTGGTGCAGAAGCGAGCCAGTCCCTCCTTGTACATGAATATGCTGAAGGGTCGCACGATGTTACCAGCACATAGATACGCAAGTCAAACTTGTATCCGTCAACTATTAATGGCTGGGGGAAGGGACAAAAAGCATGATTAAACTTCAACCTGTGTGTGTCTGTTTGTGTGTGTGTGCGTGTGTGTGTGTGTGTGTGTGCAAGTGTTGTTTTAGACCCTCACCCGGGAGATGTAAACCTGGCAGATCATATGTTCCCCAGAGTGAATGTCTTTGCTGGATTTGGTGATGAAGATGCCTCTGCCTTGGCAACCTGTGTCTGGTTTACAGATATATGTCTTGCATTTTTTGGCCCTGGTGTAAGCTTGGAAGTCACTGTAACTATAAAGCACAAGTGGATAATGAGTTAATATGTTATAATACATTAAAAAAAAACCAACAACAACAAAACAGCAAACTAATGGCGAAAAGTGCAAACTGACTCTGCAGGGAGGCACCATGTTCTGGGGAAGATATTGTAGTCTTTGGGGAAGAGCTTCAGCATGCGGTTCATGTTTCTTGCCAGTAAATCTTTCCGGCAGATCTCACTCATCCCTGGGAAATGGTTGATTTTCTGCCAAGACACAGGAGACACACAAGCTTGTGGTGGATGTTACAGGTGAAATGTTGTGTGGGCCATACAGATGGATTGTTGCCACAGGTATTAAATGTTTTATGTATAAGATGGCATGCAACCTGATGAGGATAAGCCTCTTATGACACTAAAAATGAATTGATTCCCTTATTCACAGTAGCAGAACAGCCTGAGGTCGATTGGCTGTAAACTGCTGAATAGTAACTGTATAATCATTGAATTACACAATTACAAATTTATGTGATTGTTATGAGCCTGGAATACTTTCCAAAAATTGTGCAATCTGACCACAGTTGTATTTGTAATTATTTCATGGTTAGGCTTATTGAGGATAATTTTAAGAATGTAAAATAAAAATAAGGATATCACAGTTTGAAAGAGCAGAATGACTGATACCCCCAATTCCTTCCCAAGAGCACAAATAGGCTTACCAGACATTAAGATTTCAGTTTAATCAGTTTGTATTTTAGAACAACTCCTTTTTGTGATGATATTGGGGAAGTGTTGGTAAATTAAAGGTGGAACTCCAATAAAGACATGACGTAGAGCACCTGGTAGCGCTTCATGTCCTTAACACGGTCCAGTGTCACAGAGCAGTCGGTCCAAAACAGAGTCCAGTCATCGCCCTCCATCGCCTCCCTCAGGCCGTACCTACGAGCAGCACGTCGCACTGAGAGAAAGGAACACACAGAGGTGTACTGTTACTGCAAGTGTGTGTGTGCGTGTGTTTATGACTGTGTGTGTTACATGAAGTCAAGATTTTCTGCTTCAATGACTAATCGAGGAGCCACAGATCAAACCTTGTAGGGTTGGGAGGAATATTCAGGTGCGAGTCTGGCCTTTACAACAATGTTCTTGTGTTTACTATGTCATTATAAGTCTATCTCTCTGTTGAATGATGAATTGTTTCTGTATTACTAAAGTAATTGTGGGACATAAATGGCTGGATTGATGCATCTTAATACGGATAACATGGATACTTAACATCCCTGATTTAGTATTCTCTGGCCTGAACTTACCACTCTCATATTTGCAGTTGGTGAGGTTGATCCACAGTCATCTGGAAGAGAAGAGAGGCAGAGAGAGGGACAGACATGTGCTTTGCTGCCAGGTCCTACGGATCCCTCATTACTCTTATCTTCCTTTTCCAAATAATGAGTCAAGTGAAGAAAGCAGAAGCTCAAGAGCCTCCAGGACAAGTATTAAAATCAAAACTGTCAGGGTATTCAATGGTAATGTTCTTGCATTGCATTCTTGCAAATAAATCTGAAAATAAACATGGAGGAGATTGAGCTGTAAAGTACCTCTTTTTGCTTTTCTTCTTCCTCTTGCTTGTGGATGGAGGAGTGTGGGTGCAGGCTTCAGTTTGGCTGTCGCTCCCTGATCCCTCTCCCTCCTGTTCACCTTTATGAGCATCATCAGAGTCTCTGTCAGGACTCTCCACAGGTAGACTCATCCTGCACACACACAAACAAAGACAAATGTTCTCATCTAATTGTGAGTAGGCTAATGCCAAAAGCCTGTGTGCCAGTGTGTAGACAAAACGAAATTATGCGCCGTTCCATTTTCCAATATTCATTCATATTGTACTTTTAATGGGATGCACTGTATACCCTCGCGCTGAAATTCAATCAATCGGAACAGAGTACATGCTGTAAGTGCACACATGGAATCATGTTTCCGTTTCCATTTCTCTCTCCAGGTGAGTGCTCCAGCTGTCAGCATGCCGTCACACACTGTCATTCAAGAGTTATTGTGGCAGGACGGACACAAATGTCCAACGTGGAGAGTAGCCAGACAATAGTGAGGGGGAAGTTATCGTAAAATAACTGAAGCAGAGGTGCCACTAATTAATTCAGAAGTAGCCTAATGGAAACAACTGTCTTGACAAAAAGCAATTTTTGAGAGCCATCAAGCTTTTTAACATGCAACATAAAGCAAATTTTTAATGCAGTGTGCATTCTTCTATAGAATTGTTTTTTTATAGAAATAGACTCAGGTGAGTTTACCCACTCTATATTTTCTTCTTCTGCAAGTGTCCCATCTGCACTCTAACCCGGGCATAGTGTGGCCAGCAGGCTGCATCCTTCTAACATATCTGCTGTTGGCCTCTCCCCCCTAGTGTCTTATAGGGTGAAGGTGAGGTCAAGCTAATTGCTGGTAATGATGGTGGGGGGGGCTAAGGAGGAACATCCCAGGTACACTGTGGGAGGTTAGGGTGCCAGGTAACAGTATTCTGATCCAATGATCTGGATAATCCTGGCCCTGAACTCTTAGCTTTGCACTGGGCCGCGACGCCCCACTGACCTCAACTAGGATACAGTTACAGCTCAATAAAGGATTTCTCTGAAGTCCTTCTTCATTACACAACAACAACAGGTGTGTGCATAACACCTCTCGATTTTCTGTCACTGATAAACAATGACTAGATGCAAAAAGAGTGACTTTGTTGATTGTTAAATGCCTTTAAAATATTTTTTTTAATTGTCTAAAATCTGCAACTGAGTACAGCACAGTTGCTATCATTTGTAAATTACTCATAATCATTCAATGCTGCAATATAGCCTTGTTCACTGCCAAGTCACACATGCCAAGAAATCAAAGTAAACCTTGTCAAATGCCATTCTTTTCTTTATTTAGTTTCTGGTCACTATCATCATTGGAGAAACAAGTCTTACTCACCTGCGTTGTTCAGCCTACATTTGGGGGGGCAAAGGTGGAAGATGCTGCCCACGTCCCTCTGACTCCACACCTCCTCACTACAGGAATCTTAGTTTCAGGAGCCCTTCAAGATGCTGTCACACTCCTCAGAGGGCAAACCAATGAGCCACATCTCAGCCTCCTTGTGCTGTCTGTCTCCTAGTCTTTAAAAAAAAGAGTAAATTTATGTCATCACAGGGGTGGCCCAGTTCAGATTGACTTACACACTCAAACAGCAGGGCCAGCAGTGGATCTGATGACCAATTAGAAACTCTGGGGATAAACACCTGATCCCTCTTGACATGATGGAGGGAAAATGAGCAGGAGAACTCAGCAGGGAGTCAGTAGAGAGGGATAATCCCTGATAATTGTTCACTGAAATAAGAGAAGTGCTTTTCCGCACCTGAAGCTGTTAAATTAAAATCTGTGCTGAAAACACCACAGCACTGGTGTAAGTGAACAGGTTGTACATTTATCTTCTTAGCCAAATTGAAATAGAGTAACTTCAATTGAAGCTTGGTCTTCCGTTGAAGGCATTAAAAATAAAGCACTGGCAGCGGGGAAATGTTGGCTAAAGGCCTGGCAAAGGAGGATTAAAAAGTAGCTCAACAGGACACCACATCCTATGTTTTCTCGTTGTCAAGGCAGCTAACCAGGCATCAATCAGATAGAGCAAACACTGGAGGATAATAAGCTGGCAGATCATAGAATGACCAACTTTGGCCTGGCGCCACACACACTTATCTAAGCCTGTCTTATGCTGCCTTCAAGTTCTCCTGCCAAGCTCTTACTTCCGAGATAGTAAGGTGTAAATAGCCTACGACTTGTCAAGCATCCAAGTGCTTTTGGTCGTAAATAAGTATTAATTAGTGTTTGGGTATGTGCAAGTATTGCTATGTGCATGTGCAAGTATTTCCTATATACACTGTGTGTGTGTGTGTGTGTGTGTGTGTGTGTGTGTGTGTGTGTGTGAACCTTTTATGTCTCTGTGTGTGTTCTACATGGCCTCTCATACAATTAAAGTGTAAGATATAAACTAAATATGCATACATCACATCCACCAAGCAGAACTTAATATCAAATAATTGTAACTAAAACTGCACCAAAACTCATGGTGTGGAAGGTTATGGGAATAACAAGTGCACCAGTTCTAAAAGTTTAAATTTGATTTAAATGAGTGCGGCTAGGTGCATTAGACATATGCTGATTTGAAGTGTGGCTCCTGATGATTCACAAATGTTGACTCTGAATAGATTGTGGTCTAAAAAAAAAAAGTCTACAGAGAAAACCGGATTAATAATGGTAGGCTACACTGCAATGGCAAAAGGAAACTTGTTTTTTGTTTCTATATCATAGCTCTCTAGCAGTTTTTGAAGCTACAGAAAGCTGCCTGCCTCTCGTCTTTGGTTTGTAGAAAGTGATTTCTCTCTGTCTGTCCTTCACATCCTCACACAGAGCTCAGTGTTGACTGAATAATATTGCAGCTGCATGTAATGTAAAATGCTAAAAACAACATGCTAAAACATTACCTTATCCCTTATTATAAACACAACACACAATCTTAGGTGTATTACTAAAGGGCTTTTATGCACCTGAGCAAGCTGAATTTTTCCCACTGGGGTTGTCTATACTAAAAATGTATGCCCTCATGATACTGTAAGGCACTGTGAATAAGAGTGTCCACTGAATTACATGTAATGTGGAAAAAACTGGACAAGAAAAGTAATCTAACTGAAGCAACATTATTAGGATTGCTGTAGGCTGCTTTTGATTTAAAGTTGCAGCAGGTGAACCAGCTTGAACACCTGGGAGGGAATAACCTTCCATTCACTCCCTGCTGAGACAGTCTGGTCCCATCACTGAGCTTGTGTGAGAGGCTAGACAGAGGACAGGCTGGGGGAAAGAAGTAACGAGTTAATGACATCAGTGAGAAACAGAAACATAAATCAGATATTCATAGCAGCTACATCTGTGATTGTGAGACAAGTTTTGCAGATAAGTATCTTTCCTGGGGAGGACACCTGACTTCAAAACACAGAAGTCGGTGTTTGTACAGGACCACAGTTTCTCTTTGGTAGGCCTATAAACGCTATGTAGAAAGCCACTTTGTAATATCTTCCACCCATTCATTCAGTCACTGCTCACAGATATCATCTCATTCGCCGATTGACAAAGTTAAGTTAGTTTGTGTCGGTAGCATTCAGTAACCTAACTTTAATGCTTTGTGTCCCACTAGCATAGCTGGGTAAACAATTGCACTCCGCTATCGTTTCGGTTGGCCATACATTCAAACGCTACTGTTTACAAACTGTAAAGTCGTCTAAAAGAACAGCACAACGTCTTATTTGATCGTCTCTCATTGTCAATGCAGTGAACTGGACATCGAGCAAAATGTTGCCGCTAAAGCGTGGGTATGTCTCCACTGTTGCTATGGTAACAGAACGCTGACTTTACCCTAGCGAAACGGATTTGACGCCAACGAGGGCTTATAACAGGCAACTGCAAAACCGCTACAAACATCGTAATATTACCGAGAGAAAATAGTGTGTCCTCTTGCTTCGAGACAGTAACGCTGATCAGCCGCCAATGTTGTTGAAAGTAGTCCTGGCGCATGGAAGGTTGCTGCGTTGTAATACAGTAATGTAAACATGAGCTCAACTCAACACACTCGCATCCCGGTGGCAGTTCCCTCCAGCTAGATCTTCCCCGTTCAGTCCTTAGCCAATAGTAATCTTCGAGTGTAAAAACGCTCCCCTCTGATTGGTTGTTGGCTCGGCAATGAGAAACTTTCTGTATCTTAGTTACACAGGTGCACCTAGTAGTTCACCTATAATTGCATAAGGTGCTTTTTCGATAATATCCACAGTCTATAAACATTGTATTGTATTGTATTGTATTGTATTATCTGTTCTTGTGTACCTCCTAGTGTCTCTTCGTATGCACGTTTTGTGTGATTTTATGTACTGTGTTGATCTTATGTAATGCCTGTGAGCCAAAGACAATTTTCCACCTTGTGTGGACAATAAAGTTTTATTGTATTGTATTGTATTGTATTGTATTGTATTGTATTGTATTGCATGGAATTGTATTCTATTACATTAGCCTACATTACATTACATGTTTTATTACATGCTTTAAGAGGCTGTATAAATCATGGATGGCCTTAGACTGAAAAAAATTCACCACATAGCCTACAGTTCAAAACAGTTTTTTTTTCTTTGTCGAATAAACTGACGAGATATTTGGGATCTGTTTTCAGACCTAAGACGAAATGCCACTCTAGACTAATTCTGTATTCAGGCGTTGTTTCCTAGAAATACGATGGCATATAACATGACGGGATACACTATAGTATAACCATTGTTTCTCTACAACATGACATCTACGCCCTGCACTCAAAAGACCATGAATATTTCTGTGGAGAGGACAAATTATCAACAAATTCCTAGATTCCATCAGTTCTTTTAATTTTATAGTTTAATATTCACTGTTTTGTTTAGTGTTTTCATTTAAAAAATAATTGATTCACAGGTTGACAATAATTCATTGTGAGAGAGAATGCCTTGACTCACCTTGTTGTAGCCTCAAATAGAAAGAAAGAGAGACAGTAGGAGATTGAGGAATATTAGAATGGTGCAGTTGTTAAGAGAGAATAAGTGACTATGCTCAGTCAGAAATCACAATGTTTTATTTAATTATTATACTCTCTTCCTCAGGAAATGATGTCAGTAGTTCAATTTGGAAATATGATTAGTTATATTATTTAATTAAGCTGCAAATAAAACAGGAAATCCCATGGCTAAATGGTCTCTTTGAGTGTCTTTGGTTGGAAGTATTGGTCAAGAATGTTGTATTTATATTTCTCCAGTTTCTGATCTTCTGCTTTTGTGTACCCATGCTTGTTTTTCTTTGTCACCTGTTATAATAAATAACCTGTTTATGTATTATGTATTATAAATAAGCAACAATAATAAGAAAACATACAGACAACACGTGGATTTAAATTTGAGAGACACCCACAATAAATGGAGGAGTATTGTTATAATGGATATATAACGGATAATAGGCTGTAATTACATCATGGTACTCGGATAGGATCACAGGGCTATAATGGAAAATACTTTTGGCTCCCTCTTCTGGTTTAATTTTGACACTGCAATTGCAATTCGGTGTGTGTGTGTGTGTGTGTGTGTGTGTGTGTGTGTGTGTGTGTGTGTGTGTTGTTTTTAGATCCTCACCGGGAGATATAAACCTGACAGATCATGTTTTCCAGGACGAGTGTCATTACTGGATTTGGTGATGAAGATCATCTCCCTTGGCAACCTGAACCTGGCTTACAGATACAATTACAGCATACTATATTACAGTGATTTTTCACTGGGGTAACATTCTGATACTGTTTGGTTTTAGGAGTATTTCGTTCACAAAGTATAGCCTAATCTGTGCCAATGAAATACGATCAGTGCACTGGGCCAGTGGCATGAAATCGATTCTTTCAGCACTCTATGACATGTGAATGGTAGACTATTTCTGATGAAAAAAGAAAAAGCCACACGACACAGTGACACAGTAGGCTACGTGACAACAGCCTACTCTACTGAACGTGTCCGTGGAGAAAATATAAGCTTCAGAATGAACATTCTAAAATATTTTCGTGGAAAATGCAAAGATAGAAAAAGCATTCGTTCTCAAAGTGACAAAAACAAGTTGTTGAATACGTACAGTAGTGCAGTTGGAAACTACATTTCCCTCAGCTGTGTAGTGTCAGTGTTGACTACGCAATTTAATGTAATGCTGCTTTCATGAAATCGGCAATTTACGTCTTGAGCGTGCACCGACGACATAGTGTAGTAAATGACTGGGTAAGTTTTAAGAAATCAAGTAAGACATCAATTATACATATGATACTTTCTCCACCTGTGTCGCTGCAGCAAAAGCTACCAAATAACGGTTACAGTGTCCATTTTGCTGTTATCTCCGACCAAAAGCACATATGCCTGATGACATTATGATATTAACGTCGTGCGAGCTCGGAAGTAGGAATTTACGAGGAGTACCTGAAGGCAGCATAGCACGAGCTGGTTCCGAACTGCCAAGCAGTGCTCGCGGACGACCTGTGACACCGAGCAGTGACAGCAAACATGTAAGTTCAGCCTTTTAATAGCAGTATTTTATCAAACTTAATGTTTGTTTGGCTAGTTTCTAGTGAAATCGTTAGATCGTGTTGTAAACTAAACAACATTGTGGTCACAGTTCACTTTCGATTCCTTTTTGTTACTTTTATTCCTTATTACTTCCTCTAAAAGTCTTCAAAATAGGTGAAATCTCATCCTGGGCGAAAGTAATACTTATAAGAAACAGCATACAGCCTTGTCTAGTCGAGGAAAATTTACTTTTTAATCATAGTTGACTAGGCTACTTGAGTTTTGTTTTTACAGAAACTGAAAGCAATATCGTGGATTAGTCATGTCAGCGCACAAATGAGATGAAGCCTCAGATAAACATTGGTCTGGATTTCAGACATTACACACACAGGCCCGCTCTCTGCACCTGCTGTCGTCAGTTGAAGCCATCAAATGTTGTTTTGACCATAAGTGAAGCTGCCTTCTTGTTTTTATTGTGCAGTGCCTGGTCTAACAGCTCAGCATGGAGAACTCCTCTGAGGTTGCGATCCTGGACTCCTCAGCAGCCAGTTTCTCCCAGGTCCTTTTCAACGACATCCCTCACTCATACCCACCCTCGGCTTCTGTGACCTGCCACTACACCCTGACTGTAGCCTTCCAGCCCAACACAAGGGACTGGGTGGGCATTTTCAAGGTGAGAATTTAAAGAATATCAACTTTTTATGTCATTTCTGTCTGTCAGAATGAAGTGTGTCAATCTGATTTTTTTGTGTATCTGTTCTTGTACAGGTAGGGTGGAGCACAACAAAAGATTATCATACTTTTGTGTGGGTGGAGCCATCTCTGGATGTGGTTGGGCAAGAGACAGCGAGAAAGCAAGTAGTTTTTCATGGTAAGACCTAGTTTCCTTTTAACTGCAGCACAGTTATCTCCGGAAATTTTCGGCATGGCTCAATTTTTCTTTAACACAACAATGAATGTAAAAAATCTCAGTCTGTACTAATCCATTCTCCTCTTGCTGCATTAGACTACTACTTGCCTAAGGATGAAGCTGAGTTCTACCAGTTCTGCTACATCGACAGCAACGGTCAAGTGAGAGGAGCCAGCACCCCTTTCTGTTTCAAAACCCCAGTGGAGCAAAACATGGAGTGCAGCCTGGAAAATGACCTTCTGGTGATTACAACACAGGTATCAAATGCAATTCAAATGCAAAGTCTGAAATCATAAATATGGAGCAAAAGCCAGTGAGTGTGGCCTTAACGGCTCATCAGGGTGATAATGTTGTTTTGTGTAAACAGACCTGAGCACTAATCTGATATGAAAGACTTTGGTGTGGCTATGCCCATGATATCAAGTAGCAATAACACACTTTTAAACTTATGTATTGATTTCTAGAGCGCTGTGCAAGACACAAATGTGTATCTCTAATGAAAGCACATCTGGGTCTGACCTCAAAAAGTAAATAGTTTTATATTGACTTTATATGCTTTGTTTAACCTAGGAGCAGGTTGAACAGAGTGTCCAGGAGAAAGCTGAATTGATGAAAGAGTTGGATCAGATGAGAGAGGAAAATGAGAGCATTAAAAGTGCTCTAAAGGACAAACAGCAAGAAGTCAACAGCCTGAAGGTCTGCTTGTCCCATTTCACTCCTTCCTAAATGGGCATGACACTTGTATATTTGAGCAAGGCCACCGTTTCAAACATGTTGTGGATACAATGTCATTATTTTCTACAGGAACAGAATGAACAGAGAGAGCAGGAAAGGAGTGACCTGGTCAAGGAATTGAATCAAATGAAAGAACAAAACGAAGGCTTAATAAGCACCCTAAAGAAACAACAGCAAGAAACTGACCAACTCAAGGTTTGTTCTCTGTATGTTTTTTTTAATTGTATACCAGAACCAGCATCCTGTCAGAGTGGAAACTTAACTCTGATGTTACATTTTAGGAGGAGGTACTGATCCAAATGGCAAACCGGCTGGAGATACAGCAGCAGAATGCCAGCGAGCAGGAAAACCTCAGCCAGAGCGTGGATTTAGGTGATGAATCATCAAGACAACAGGAGGTAAAGATAAGTGAATGAGTTTACCTCACTGTCAAAAGCTGCGCCACAATCATGAAACATCGACAAAGAGAAAAAATAATAAATTTTTAAAGAGATAAAGTTATCTTTTTATCAATTTTCTGATCCCCTGTATCTTTCCTTGTTTGGCACATTTTTGAACATGTGTCGTGTCAGCAATCTCTGATACATGTTCAGGAGAAATACGATCGAGCTGTGATCAAGATCAAACAGCTGAAGGAGGAGCGGGAGGAGCTGAGGGGGAAGATTGACGTCCAAAGTGTGGAGATTTCCGAGTGAGTCATGTCTGAACTTATCATGACGAGATGATGACCACTTTTACCACTTCTTCTATCACATTTTCTGACTACTAATGCTTTGTCTCTGTGTTTTTCAGGCTGAAACGCAAAACCAGAGATAGAGAACAAGAACTGCTCAAACTAAAAGATACCATTCAGCTCCTAAAGGTATATCTGCTTTGCTGTGCAGAGTGCTATGATAAATGTAGATAGTGTAGGTAAGATTGTAGCCTATAACTTGTAACAGCGTCTGTCAGCAGGTAGGTTTGTCAAATCTGCTCAAAAATGAAAGGGCACATACTCATAATTTGGCTGCGGATCAGATGAGGTGTTATGATCTGATGGGTGATCCTAGTGGAGATGCAGAGGGTCTGGTGTAGACTCAGATGTCCGCTGCATCTTTCCCAGGTGGACGTTCAGAGCAGCGAGAAGGAGAAGGAGAGGCTCAGTGCCGAGCTGCACAGACTGCACAGCCTCACACACAACCTGGACGAAGTGAAGAGAGAGAACCGGGAGCTGCGCAGGAGCCTCTCAGAGCAGGAGACGCTGCAGAACATTCCAGACAACGACCTGAAGGTGGGAGCGAATTAAAACGAGGCACCATATCACATATCCTCTCACAACAGCGAATTCACTCTTGCCTCGTTAACTATGATGTGTCTCCTATAGGTGCAGACTCTAGTTAGCCAGCTACAGGAGGCTCGGGCCCAGCTGGGGAGCGAGAGGCAGGAGTCCAACACCACAAAGAGACGTGCAGAGCAATTAGAGAGAGAGATGCTGGAGGTCAAGGAGCAGCTGCAGAACGTCGCCACATCATCTGATAAGACACAGCGGAAAAGCGGCAAACTAGAGGTGAACTCAAGCATCTAACAAGATATAGGCCCAAGATATAACACAAAACCGCTGGCTGATACCATTGTTGCCCTTCCTAATTTTTCAGCTACAACTCACAGAGGCTCATGGGATCATTGCAGAGAAGGATGGATTCATTGCAGAGCAGGAAAATATGATCATGCTTGAGAAACAGGAGAAAGAAGAGCTCGCTAGAGAAAACCAGGTAAATTTACACAAAGGCAGCCCTCTTTATTCGGTCGATTCAAAGGGTCACCTCGTGGTTTTGGGCGCTTGTGTTTGCTTAACTTTATTTATTCTGTCAGAATCTCAAAAGAGATATCGAGGGGCTTCGCAGAGAGTTTGCTGACCTCCAGGCGGCTCCCCGTGCTGACTCACTCCCCATGCAGCCGTCCACCCCGCCTGACTCACCAGCCCACTTCACCGCTCAGGGGCAACAGCAGGACACCCCTCCAGAGTCTCATCAGTATGAAAACCTCTATGATGAACTGGGTAAGCTCCAGGCTCCGTTATAAGAACCCATATGGTCTTTTTTCCCCACCAGTTTATGAAGCAACAATTGACCATTAAACAAGAGTCAACATACTGTATCTTGGATTATTAAGTCTAGATTTGTGAACATGAACAAGTCATTCCCAAAAGATGGCACTTCTTACATTTCCTCCATTGCCTCATTTATCATAACATACTGAACCATAGACGATGATTGTTTAGTGTTATTAACTGCTGTGGTTTTTCTTGCAGAAAACGCCCCAGAAACAGGAGAAGAGGTTTGTCAAGCCAATCGCTTCAGAGGAATCAGTATAGAAACACATCACATGTTCATACGATTCCTATCCAAACCATATCTTGTCAGTGGACCAGAGCAGAATATCTATTTTGTATTTTTGTTGTAAAAGGAGCAGGAAAAAGACAACTTTGTAATGTTAACCGGCATAAAGAGAAACTGGTCCCTAGCCAAATAAGTGTACCTGCTGCTATCCGGGCAACCTGAGTGTACCAGTCATCACATGAACTGAGACTGAGACATGACCCTAAGGGCAACTCGGTCAAACAGTCAAGTTATTCCTGTACAAAAATAAACGTAAACACATTAATGAGCTTGAGGAAAACTCCCATCACATGCAGCCACTTGATATTGATGGCACAAGCCAAGAGTGACTCTGCTGCTTACATGTTTGATGCATACTTAAATATAATCCGGTCCCTATTTTGTTACCACTTATGACCCGCCATCTCTATTTCTGTCCCAGCATTCCTTGATGTGCCGGCACTGCCAGGAGCGCTTCCCTGGCATCACCCAAGATGAGCTGGTGCAGCATGAGCAGAGCCACCGAGTCTGTCCCTTCTGCACGCTCATCTGCGATGGCATGGAGCAGCCCGTGTTCGAAGATCACGTCTACAGCCACGAGCTGTAAGAGTTTACCTGGGCGTAGGTGTAGTTGAGTATGTTTCAGATGCTTTGGAGAAAAACTGGGACTGCGTGATTAGTTTAGCTTGCAAGTTGTGTGATCACATTGAAGGATATAGAAGTGTCGATTAAAATAAAGCCAAAGTCCCAAGAACTTCATGTACATGACTTGAAATTATTCACATATAGTTTTGCCACAGGTTTGCAGAGGATGTAATATCTCTCAACCCAGAAAAGTGAGAACAATTCCTATATTGTAATTTAACTGTATTCTAGGTTAAACAAGCTAATAATATTTACATTACATATATATATATATACATGTATTTACTCTATTTACGTTGTATATTCAGAATATCTAATTTAGAATAAGTCTGCAGTAAAACGATTATATGTGCATTTAAAATACATAAGTAATAACTTCACCATGGCTCAGAGGAAATTATGATTTAATGTAACCAAGTCATTGAATTCTAATGATAATTTACTCTGTATTTTCTTTCACCAAGTTCTTGTTGATCTCATTTAAATGCAATGTATAGAATGGGATGATCAGTTGATATCAACTTGATATAATGTGATAACAAATGACTTCATATGTCAGCAATCAATTCAAATTATTTATGTAATGCAAATGCTTTTCTCTACAATGTACAGTATGAACTTTACATGGGCATGATGACAAGGAAATAAAATGTAAGTTTTGCTGATACACCTCAGCCACTTCTTTCAAAGTTACTTTGAACATAGTAAACTGGAAAATGCAACAATGGCATGTTCTGTAAATGGAAAATTACTTAAACTGCCCATAACCGATGATCCCCTCAGAAAACATAACATCTTACTCTGAATTTCATAAGTAGTGTAATGGAAAGTGAGCAACACTATATCCTGCTTTCAGTCACTCCTTAATAATATAAGTGCGCTCTCTCATTGCATACACTTTGTAAGGGAGGACAGCCCACTGAGCAAAGCCTCTTCCCTCTGCGGATCCAGAAAATGATCTGAGAGAGAATTCACCTGCCAACACCAGTGAACCAGCCTGAGTCCGTCACATGAGCCTTTTCCACCAGGCACATTCTGTTTACCAACATTACTCCACACTGTCCACAGTCCAAATTCACCCCGTCTTTCTCTTAAGGCGTCATCTGATTGGCCTCCTCAGGTGTGACATCACGGGACGTCAGTTCAGAGAAAAGAGCCGGCAGCCAGTACTGCGGTTCTCCGGCGGCTTGAGCATCTAGCCAAGCCAATCCCTCTTTCAGCAGGTGATCCTGGGAATACGAGACATGAGTGTGAGGGTGAGGGTGATGTTGAACTTTCATAACGACCTGAAATGAGATGCCGTGCCGACACTTACCAGGACGTGACAAGCCCGCTCTTTCTCCCATTTTAGGCTCTCCTTGATCTCACTCACGGTAACGTAGCCCTTCTTCTACAAGTGGAAAAAGAAACAAACGCTGACGAAAACAAAAACCACAAAGCACCAAACAGCCATAATCTCTTATAAGTAAAATCATCATCATTTTTTGGACACATTTTGTTCAAGGCGACATGACAAAATCTGAATGCATACTGAAAATGGTGCAGAAGATAAAACTTGAATAGATGTAGGTAAAAATAAAAAAGAAGGCCTGTACTGTGTGCCTATGCTTTCTATGTTCGCACAAATAAAACTTACAGGGACACTAATAAGTGGGAGACTTGGTCAACAAGGGGGGTGGTATGTAGGCTAATTGTTCATATAGCTAAGTCTTACCTCGGCCAGCTGCAGGACTACAGTGTGGTCCATGTTGAGCTCTGCTGGGACTGACTGCACCAAGTAAGAGCCGCCAACAGGAATCATCCCAAAACCATTCCCCATGGCTTTCAGTTTCTTTATGGCTCTCACCAAGTCATCTCTGGGAAGCACCCGTTTGGTAAGTTTAATAATTGTTTCACATAAACCTGACACATGGATGTTAAATGATTCAAGAAAACTATTAATTTGGATATTGAATACTACATTATGAAGCACTGAATGAGACTCACTGGCTCACATCCTGGGCGTATTTCCCCCTTCCCTTCAATACTCTCTGATGGAGTTCATCCAAAGTAATAAGCCCTGAATGGAGATAAAAGATCAATAGGATATTTCATTCATTTACAAGCCAGTAACAACAACACTTATGGTTTTAACAGCATGCTGTTCTCCAGGATTTGATTCATTACATGGTACTGGGTTCACATGGGTAAGATATCACCAAAATACCAGGGATCAAGTTGAAATGCAAACAAAGTTGCCCATGATGGCACAAGCAAGGCTTTAGTACTTGTGTTTTCTTAAATGTGAGGAATTGGGGAAAAAAAAAATTATAAATGACTTTTTTCAGTTGATATTATGTGTGATAGATGATATTCTGCTACATGCCATGGCCACACCCACAATGATGCAAATTACGAGAATAGAACCTCACCTCCATTTCTGTGTTTCAGGGCAAGACACACTTCAATAATCTGCACACCAAGCTCATAATAGAAGTCACCAACACCAAGCATCTCTGACCAAAACCCTTTGCCAGCTGTGGAAGAAGAGGAAAAAACACTTAAGAAAGTTACATTCTACCTTAAAATACATACAAAGTGTCCAAACATGCTCCGTATCACAGAAGGGACAAGTACTGTGTATTCATAGACAAATGATTCTCACAGGCTAGTGGATCCACTCCGATGGTGGCACACATTTCCTGAAACTGAACCCTGAACTGTGAGTTCTTGCGGATTTCTTGTTTGTGTTTGCTGGCAAATTCCTCCAGGTTTGACTTGAAGGTCTCCAGCTGCTTAGACATCTGACAGGAAAACAGAAAGAACTACGTGTTAGGATTTATTCAAGAATTTCAATAATGTAGCCTGGGCTTTCACCAATATCCAAACAAACACACACACACACACACACACACACACAAACTGACTCACCTGGACAATTTGATCCTCGGCAAGAACAGTTCCTCTTTCCTTGTACTTGGCCTGGATTTAAAAATAAAATGTCACGCATGAGATACGAAAGCGTTTCTCCAACTTAAATTAACGTGAAAAAAACAAATGTGTTTCGTGTGTGTGTCATAACTTACCTCTGCAAGCTTCTTTTTGGCAATAGCTCCCGCACCCACACCTCTCCGATGCATCTTGTTGCTGTCTGGTCAAAACTACGTGTGGAATAATTATCGGTATTTGCAGAATAATATCAGGTATCGTAATGTAGGTAAATGCTGCTTACAGGGATGTTCCTTGTTAATATCACAGTAGTTCACCAGCTCTCTCAATTTTCACCTGTTTGCATAAATTCGATGACGTTATCTATCAATAGCAGCCCGATATTATATTCAGTTCAGTCAATTATGAAATGTAGCCACGAGTTTCCATGTACATTTTTACGAGATTTAATGTAACGCATGTAATCTATTGCAGCTGTTTTTATTTTGACTTTTTTTTTCAGGAACCAGGAAATAAAGTACTTCCTTGATAGTGCAACCAACAACAGATGTGAACACTGCCCCCTGGTGCCATGGCGAATATAGCAGGCCTATTAAAAAATAGTAATAAAATAAAATAAAGATAATAAAAAAAAGAATGAAAACGTATCATATACAGAGATGTAGACGCTACATTAATTCAATTGTATTAAAATACCCATTAAATTAGCCTGCCAAGATTCATGGCAGGTTTGAGATGAACTGTTTTTTGTTGAATTTGGTGTTGATAAAGCCATGGCTTTCCATCCATAACATTTGATGTGTCATTCAAATGTTTATTTTTATTCTTTCTTTGTATCTGGTGTTATATTGCTATCGATGATGGTTGTGGTGAATAATAAGGTGGCTAAACTATGACATCCAGTCAGTGATCACAATAATGCAAACAATCATCAATATGAATAAAAACAATTATATTTTCAGGAAAGGATTCATTTATCTTTGTTTTAGTTTCTTAAAAGATCCTGTCTTCATATAAGTTGCATCAGGTTGATACTACTTGATTGACTACATGATTTATATCCCTGCTTAGATATAGCCTATATATATATGTGAATAGTCATTTCACATATAATGTAAAATATTACATGTTTTTAGCAACACAAAATACAACGGCACTTACGTCAAGTCATTTCAAGTCATTTTATTTTGCTGTGCAACAATTTATGTCGTACAGAGAGAAGCGCCACAGGGCAAAATTTCACTACTCTTCTGATTCAAAATAGAAAACAAACAACTTCCAAATTTTCAAAACAGCAAGAGGCAGACATCAGCACAGGAGCCATCTTGAGTTGTTTGACTTTCCTAAGCGTCACTGGACCTTGTTGGAGCCTAATGACAGAGTTACATTGTGAGAAGTGATGGTATTGAACACAGTAAGGCAGATCAGTTTATACAATAATAAACACAGTATCATGAGACAAAGTCATATGAAAGCCATATAAAGGTACTTAAAAAGGGAAAACACACCTAGATCTTCCTCCTCTGTTTCTCATGCAGAGTGAGCTTCAGGAGGTCGTTGTACTGACGCTCCTCTGGATCTTCTTCCACAGTGTTGGGCCTGTAACAGCATTTCATTGCTTTTATAAGTGCATTCTATTGTTTTTGCGATAAGTCTTTTGCTGTAGATTCAGTGACTTACTCGCTTTTCTTCTCCCTTTGGTTGAGCAAGAAATTGACAAAATTTTTCTGCACCATAGAATCCATGATTTTGCTGATGTCACTGGCAATGGTCGACTCAGCATATCTTCTCCCTAGGCGCTGCTCATTGACAGTGAGACTTGACATGCTGACAGAGATAAAAACCACATGAGCAATATTGTTCTCCCTGTATTCCCTCAGCAGTGATGGGCTACCAGAGGAGGAATACTGACAGCACTGTTAGAGAAAATGTTAAATGAACATAGTTTATACAAACTACACTGGCATAAGACAAATGTGCCTATACTTAGTAGCCTACTTTTATAATATCAACCATCACTTTCAGTAGAAGCTAACCTGAGACCAAAACAAGGACAGATGGGGATATCAGCCTACAACAAACCAACCACCACTGCTACAGAAAATATTAAGTAAACTCACTATGGATTATTACTGAAGTTAACAGCTAACAAATAACCTTGGCTTAAAAAATAAGCATTTTAGAGTGCACAAGTGTTTGAGTTATTGATATGTAAAAATGGAGTCATGGCTTTTAGAGATGAAAACATTCAACATATGAAGATTAAACAAATTTAGAGCACGTCAGCCTTGTGAGACTAACCCTGTCTCCTCAGGTTGGGCCCTGGCCTCGGCATGCAGCACCCCAAACAGGCAGAAGACCACCAGTTCACACAGCACCAGCTTCATGATGGCTTTGATGCAAAAAGACAGAGAACATTACAAATCAGATGAAAGTTGATCTGGGATACAGCCTGAATATCTGTTTTGTCTCATTGGTTAGCATAAGTCTGTGATCACTGTGTGAAGTCATTTTGGGAAAATCATGATCTCACAACAGTACAATATGAGTACAACATGCTAAAACAATACATAGCAGAGACAAGAACAAATACATGAAACTTTTTTTGCCTTACCTTTAAAATGGAGATACATCTAGGATGTGTACAGTGAGATTTACTTCAGCTACTTAACCTGGTGAGTTGCCTTGAGAGTTGAGACGCTGGCCTTTTATACAGTTTCTCAGATGTAATTTGTGTCATAGCAGGAAAATTAGCAAGAAAAACATTTTAGTTCCACCACATTAAAGCATTAATGAGACACGAGCAGGCACAGGTGACTACTGATAAGCAGCACTGTAATAAATGTGGTGAATTCAGGGTTATTTTCCCACTCTCTTTAGAAAGACATTTAAAACACTCTATATTGCAGTTAACAACCCAAAGGAAACATTCATGGACCATTAAACTAATCAAAATGTGCCACTTCGGCAGGAAATGAAAAAAGTAATTGCTTGTTGATAATACTGAATGATAAAGGGGAAAGTGTAAACTCTTTAATAGCAGGATGTCTGTTTGAAGGTTCTTATGGCAAGAAATGTCCTACTGGAAAATAAGATCTGCCCTTCAGAGCAGAAATATACAATGCTTGCTGGTCATATGGTGACGTGTCTGTCAAGCAACAGTTTGGCATCTTTTACTGTTCCACAGGCGCGTCACACCAATTTAACATTCCTTAATTGGACAAACAGAGTCTAATATACCACTTATATTTTTGTGATAGCCTGTAGAGCTCGGGTTCCCCCTACTGCCACCCTTCTGTATGGGAACGTTCAAAACACAAGAAATGGCCATCCAGCAAATTACGCATGCGCAGTTGTCGGCGCTTTAAAACAAGTCTTGAGGAGGGAACATGAAGGCACTTGCAGGTGGGATTGAATAATACCAACGGTAAGATAGAAACATAATTGCATATTCTTTTAAAACAGTGCTATCCCAACTACGGTTGTTGTGACGTGGTTGTTACCGTCTTGCTCCGGACGCGCATTTTGTCAGTAAGCTAGCTAGCTAACATTAGCCTGCCTAGCTGTTATTGTTTTTCATGATTTCGCGAGAACCAAAATGGAGGAGATGGCTGCTGCCAGTGTCCTACGCAGCCACTCCCGAGTCCTTGTTTGAAGCTCTGATACAGGAAAGCGAGCTCAGGCGCCTAAATGGGGCTAATTCTTTCCAAACTGCCTAGCTAGTCACCAAGTTAGCGTCTGTGTGTTCTCTCCTGCAATGCTAATTTAGCTTAGCTTGCATTTCAAATCCAGCCAGCAATTCTTTGGAAAAGGATGCCCGGGTTCAGGCGCAGTCTGATGTTAACGTTAGTTTTCTTTGGCTGGTCCAAGTATCAGTAATGTTTGCATATCTTTTGCTCTCAGTTCAGTATGCTTTCAACTAAGCAGCTCACGTTAACACACCAAATGTGTTCTTTGTTTTGCAGGGTAAAAGCCAATAACTTAACACGGGAAGCAGCTGTTAAGTTACACCGCCGAGACGTTGCAGAATGAGAAGTCGTTGTGTTCGCCATGACTCTGAGATCGACGCTGTATCCTAATACGGGATTCAAGCTGAACGCTGACACGATCGACTTTGAGAAAACGCATATTGGGTCCGCTACTGTGAGTCCTATAAGTCTCAAGAGGGAGTCTTGTGACTTTGTTATAGATGTTCAAGACGTACAGGGGGGCGAGATCCCCAGCAAATCAAAAGACTTAGACCAGAATTACACAACAAGCAAAGTTGCCCGCGCTGCCACAGTTGCAGAAGTAGTTCAAGGAGACAATAAAACTGTGGGGATATTGTCCCCTGTCAGACAAATGGGGGGTGAGGGAACCCCAGTGAAAGGTAAACCCCTCTCCATTGACAATATGGATAACCCTCAGATGGTTTTAAACAATAACCCCAAGGATGCTGGTGCTGATGAGAGTGCGAAGGGGGTTGTCCCTGGAGTCCTTGGCTCTGCATCCATTGAACTCAGCTCTGAGGGCAAGTGGAGGAACATCAGGAAAACCCCTGCAAATCCCCACACACAAGCCAACTGCCTCCGACAGATTCTTCTCCTCCAACTGGACCTCATTGAACAACAGCAGCAACAGCTGCAGTCAAAGGACAAGGAGATCGATGAGCTCAAAGCAGACAAGGAGACGGTGTGTACAATTTCTTTTAGCAAGTACTGGTATGTGGTATGGTATTTTATGTGTTGACTTGTTAATAGTAGCATTTAATTCATTATGTATTTTGTCACAAAATGTAATTTTTACTCTGCATATTACTAAGTTGTTTGCCCATGTCCTCTTCATTTGCAGCTGCTTGCACGTATTGAGCGCATGGAGCGTCGCCTGCAGCTCACAAGGAAGGACCCACGCGACAAGCGCCTTTTCCAGCCCTTGGAGCCATGGACCCCTGATAAAGAGGACATGTGGGATCTGGATGTAGTGGAGAGTCCGCAACCCAACTCATCCACGCCACTCCACTTTGGTCGGGGCGGCAAAGGTCAAAAGAGGTAAATAAAATAATGGCAGACACCGTACTGGACTTTGCTCATATGCTTCATGCGGGGAATCAAACCCCAATAATGAAATGCATGCAGAAAAAAGGGAAAAAAGGGCCTGTCACAGTTCATTTACCAACATGTTGTGAAATAATTTGTTTCAGTCAGATATTTTTTTTTTTTTTTTAAAAGATGCAGCATTCAAGACTAAGTTTCTTGTCATGTAGGTCAATCAAAATCACCATCAACCACTAAATGTTTTGCTTTGCTCACACAGGAAATCTTGTTTTGGAGACTCAAAACTCCAGAAATCACGGGGCAAGAGTTCCAAACTCAGCCCCCAGAAGTCCGACAGTCAGCCCGGCTCTCCGTATCAAAGGGATCTGCGTAGTAAGGAGACTCCAGAGAAGACGGGGCCTGGGAGGTCGGGGTCAGAAAAGGACCTTTTGCTCCCAACCAAAGAGGAGCCTGAGTTCAATTTTGAGATGGAAGAGCTGCCCTTCATGTCCACCACAGAGATGTACCTCTGTTGCTGGCATCAGCCTCCCCTGTCCCCTCTGCGTGAGACTTCCCCTAAAAAGGAGGAAGATGTGGCCAGTGAGTGGACTCCTCGAGTAGTATATGATATACTGGTTGTTCGTAATGAGTCGAGTTAATCCTGTTAATAATGATTATGAGCTTGAACAGTACTTTACTTTTTTATCCATGAGTAATGGCCTTTTTCTCTTTTTTCATCGTTCTTTCAATACTTTCTAGTTCCATCCTGGAGGGAAAACTGTATAGAGCCGTTGGGTGAGACATCCAGTAACATCCCAGAGGTGAGACACATCAGTATGAACCAAACAACAATTTTACCCCGTGTTTGGACAGTTGTCTGACAATAGATCCAAAATTGCACAACTTTACCACAGTTATGATTTATGTGTGTTAACTTGTGTCTTTCTATCAAGGCGCTGGATGACAATGTGTTTTTGAAGCGTCACTTGAAGCTAGAGTTGGATGAGAAGAGGAGGAAAAGGTACATATCACTGACAGCAGTTAATACCTTTGAGCCTTTTGATAAATATTCCCTTGAAGAGTTTTGACCCTAATATATACTTTGACCGTGACCTTTTTATATATACAATATCAAACTTTGAGGATGAATTATACATGTTGTTTTTTTAAATAAGTTTTAAAAAAATTTGAAAAAGTAATTGTATGCAGTTTGACTATTTGTATCATTTAGTAATCTAAGGATAGGACTGATTGAATGTGTGGAATAACATAGTGCCCAGCCTGTGGTGAAGTCTGTTTGCTGCAAATGAATAGTCTTCTGGCACCAAAGAACACATGTGACCTCCCAGCTGTACTACAGTCTTTGGGAGCTACTTTGATTTTGGTGTTACTCTGACCTTCTTTCTTACTCTCCCTGTCTCTTTTTTAAATTCATCTTCTGTGTTTGCAGATGGGACATTCAGCGAATCAGAGAGCAGCGCATGTTCCAGCGTTTGCAACAGCGCATGAACAAGAAGAAGGTTATCCCGGATATTGAGCCAGAGCTTTCGTCTTTCTATCCTGACACTGAAGATGGTACATGTGCTTTGTTTAATACCCAATAGCTGAGTGAAATTTGGTGCAATTTAGTGTCAGTGATTTGATATTTTGTGTGAGTTTTTGTTGTTTTGTTTTAATGAATTACTCAACTTTTTAACTGACTTCTTTTCTCTCTACCAGTTGAATCTATAGTCATCACCCCCTTTCTGCCTGTGGTTGCATTTGGCCGGCCACTACCAAAACTCACACAACAGTAAGTTGGAACAGCATTTGTGTTTTACTTAAATTCTCTGTCCTGTTATGTTTGCTGTGTGGTCAGCTAATGCAGACATGATCCACACAGTTATTACAGTCAATGTTGCATGCATTAAATTCTAAAATTAAATTTTAATTAAGATTTTGAGCCTTTATATTGACCAGTGAAGTCTTAAAATCACTTCCAAAATGAAACCTACCCTGCTACCTCTGCATAAACAAGAAAGGCTGAATACTCAGTTTCTAAATTGTTAAATGAAAAATAAAGTCAAATGTGTGAATGGGATCTTCCTTCCAGGAATTTTGAGTTGCCTTGGCTGGATGACCGAAGCCGATGCCGCATCGAGGTGCCCAAAAAACACACACCTCACCGGACCTGCCGGAAGTGAAATGCATGTGGCGTTAACGAAGAAGAGATGCCACTCCATGCCCAGATCTGAGATGCTACAGTGTCTTCTCTGGGAAAAGACTGTCAGCAGTTGCTCTCGCTTTCAGTCTGTGGAAGAGTAAATGACCGTCTCTAGTCTCAACCTGCAGACCAGCTGATCTCTAGCAGAATGTGGAGAAAGATGGGGATTGAGAGATAGCTGCACCATCAGTTAACCTTGTTAGTTTTGGCCCCATTTATACCTCTGAAAAGGAGACTAAGTGCTTGATGCCACAAGATTACAGTCCCCTTGTTGACAGCTATTGAAGATAAAGCATCTTCCAGTTGTATTTGTTCTAAAAAGAAAATGTACCAACAGTTATATGCATGTCTTGTGACACGTTTCAAATACATTTTGTAGCAGCTGTGCCATCCTAAATTGATTTTATTACATGAATGTGAGTAGTTTGTATCACTTTTTGAAATTAGTACTACATGGTTGCATAGTCAAATGGGCAGGACAAACTGGGGGCTCTAATCTTGAGAGTATTTATTTTAAAAGGTTCTGTTGCCATTCTGACTGAAAAGTAGAGCTTGAAATGTACAGTATGAGCAATATTGCTACAACTAGCCAGTTGCTCTGGATACTCCTACCATACTCATTTTCTCTGCCTAAATGAAAAATGTCTAAATTTGACTGTATCGTGCTGTCTGTGTATTGACTATATTATTTGTTGTGCTCACACAACTCAAACAAGATTTTATCAGTGTATACTGTGGTGTGATATCAAGAGGTTTGATCCACACGCAGAATGATTTCATATCGAAATTGCGATTCTTGAGCCAATACAAGGTAAGGAAAAACTTGACACAAGGCAACGTACTTTGGTAAGAGATGTTCTGAATTGTCCATACTTTGCTGGGTCAATCTGCAAGTTAGCCAGGTGGTTAAATTGGCGTGAATCCCCGTGTTCCTCTGTTCCGTTCTGTTTCCATTGGTTTGGTTTTATATGTGAGTTGCATGGGCTCTCTTGAGCTGTTAAACCTGTTCCAAAAAGATGGTAGCATGGCATACCTCTGAATCGAGCATTGTCTCTGCTCACTGGAATTCAAAAGATGAATAATATGTTTGAATTTTTGAAAGCATGACTTCTGGCCGCTTTATTCAATGAGCACTGCCGTGTTCGACCTGAACAGCCTTATCTTAAGGTGATCCGAGAATAACAAAGCAAAGTTTTGTTCTTCATTTTTGTGTTTCCAGTCTTTACAATGCTTAAATGCAGTAAATATTAGGCTACTTATGTGTATGCATTGGTCTCTAAGGATGCAATTATCCAACATTCAAGGGAACCAGTTTAGAACATAATAAGCTCTCTAGCTGTAGTTATAGCTGTGTCCACCAGTATGCTCTTTAACAAGCTGCCAGTTATCTTTACCTCTCTGAGTTACTCTTGTTAAAATGTACAATCGCAGTTTGATTTCTGGCAATGTTTCGCTTCTTCACTGCGTTTGCTCAACCGTTTTACATATGACGCAATGGCTTCTCTGCCTCTTCAATACAACTGACAAGCAAATGTGTAGGCAGATTTTGGAAATACAAAACTGGTCGTCTGTACATAGCTTTCAGAAACAAATGTTGTACATAAAGAAAACATGGCTGTTATTTTTTTATTATTTAATGTTGAAGTGTTGAGTACATTCAATATTGTTCTATAATGATTGTATGTTGACAAAAAATTGACAGTTTTGAAAGTTCAGATTTTTTTGGAATAAAATGATTAACATGTCTATAATATGTAGATTGGTTGTCTAAGATTTTGGTTTGTTAAAATTACTAGGTGTAGTGGCAAACAAAATGTGACTGATGTATGTACAGCAACTCTGTTATAGCTCAAGGTCAGTGACAACAGCAGAATGCATATGGATGAAATTAACTAGATTCGTCTTGGCACATATCCATAGAAAATCTTAAGAACGAGAGAACTGATCTGGGATCATTAGTTAGTTGATAACTGTATAAACTTCATCATTACTAACTTTGATGATAAACATGGGCCCAGGTTTGCCTTTTTTTCAGAAGACTACCACCTCTAATCATTCAGACAGACAATTAGACTGGTTGTGAAATCTGAAAAAAAATGTTTATTGAATAAAGAAAAGCAAAAGTAGGACACAATTTCTCAAAAATATCAACACCACCCTTTATCAACCTTTTGGTAAGAATCCTGCTGATCTCAAAAACGCCACTGATAAAGGGTTGTTACACACCAGGCACCATGCGGTGAGTGCCCTTCCATTGTACATGTACCTCTGATGAAGATGAGTCGATTGGGGCATAGCTCTCTTTATCCGTCATCCTATTTTCATATTTTTGTAAAATACACTGTCCTATTATTAGTCATTTTACACACAAAAAACAAAGGATGTTCAGATAATCTACTGACACTTTTTGTACACCATCCATGGTCCTAGACCCTGACAACTGCCCTGATCCTCTACTATGTATTACTGTGTGACAAACTCCCACAAATAATCAAACTAAATCAAAAGCTAACAAAAAGAATACATCAGCAGTAAACCTTAACATGTTTTACCCGATGACGTGGATGCCCAAAAACACCAAACTAGCCTGATGTACAAAAAGTGCTGATATTTGTATATGCCAAACATATAAAATATCCACTTATATAATATTGACTTTCATTTTACCTTTGGGTTCATTAAAACATTTTGTAATTAGTGTTAAATAGTGAAAACAACATGCCATTGGGAGTTCTTACGTACACACTCTGTGCAACAAATTTTCACTTTCAGATAAAAATGCTTCATTTGGCAGTCTTAAATGAGACAAGAATTCACTAGGTCTATGGATGATAATGATCCTTGTAGGTTTGTTGATAAAATACATACTTCACGCATATAATGGAAATACCTCAAACAAAAAGCCGTATACCTTTATAACATAGACAGTTTACTGAAACCACCAGTGTTCTTCCACCCTTTCCTTCCAAAGAAATCTAGATACAGAAATCCAAGTACAACTGTGTCTGTATTAACACCCCAGCCAAAGTGCGCGTATCTTGACAGTTACTATGTTTTCAGTCTCTCCGGAGATTATTCAGCCGCTCCTCCAGATCAGCGTCTGCGTCTGCCAGGGCGGCTTGGGGCTCCGCCTTCTTTCCACCGGCCACCGACAGGCTTCCTCCGGTGGATGGCAGATCTGGAATGAACACAACAGAAACTCAATGGTATGAACATACGCAGCACCTTAATAAATGTAATGTATTGGACAAAAGACAAGGTGAATATACTGTACATAGACTTTTCATAACTGTTCTTGAAGCTCTTTTCAAGCACAATACTACATTTTCCTTACTTGACAGTTCGTCGGACAGATTAAGACCCAGCTCATCCAGCACTTGGGATACGATGGCGTCACTGTACATGAAGCAGAGGCAGAATTAATGATTTATGAAAACAGTTTTACACAAGCACAGACTAAATAGTCCTATAGTCAACAGTCAATCCCCTACCTCTCCTCTTCATCGTCCTCATCACCCATGGCGTCATCTATTGCGTCATTCATCATCTCCTCCTTCATGTCCATGATTTCACTCTGTCGCTCAAACTCCATCATGATCTTCTGAATCTGAGGCATTTTCAGCTGTGTAAATGAAATAAATAGAGTGTGATGCTTTAAACGTTTACCCATTGTTTCTTACCATTTGCAATATGTTTGCTATGACTGTCAAATGCTGATTATGAGGATGAGAGCTGACCTGTCTGTTCATGGTGGCCATGGCTTTGGTGACGCCTTTCATCGCCTGTGCCATGCTGTTGTTGGACTTGAGAGTCTGAATCTTGAGACTGACTGCCTGGATGTTGGCTCTCATCATGATGAACTTCTTAACGTAGCGCCTTGTGCGAACCAAGTCCTTGGCCATGATCTTGACAGCATCCTGCAATGATTAACAATAAATACACAAGACAATTCATTACACCTGTGATTCATCAAAACTATGATTCTCCTTTTATCAACTGCTTTTCTTTCCCTTCCTCTCACCATTTGTCCCTGTTTGGCCATTTTCTTTATGTCGGCAATGATTTTCTTCTCCTGTTGCTCCAGTCTTTGTCGCTCTCTGTCCAGATCTCTCATGGCTCGGTTGAGTGCCCTCTGGTTCTGTCGCAGCATCTCCTCTGGGGTCCTCCTCTTCCCAAACAGGAACTCCATCTTTAAAAAAAAGTCAAAGTCAAAAACTGTCAAACTAAATAGGTACTGTCATATACACCAAGCCCTTCCGCCATGTTTTTCTTTTTCTTTTTCTTTTGTTTTATCCTGTCACCAGACAGCCACAAAACCCACAGTAACAGTTCCAATACTAAGTTGTGAAAATATTAAAGATTCTCCACTTGGCCATTTCTGTCCATTTAAAACATAATGAACGCAACCGAAACACTGAAAACAATGGAAACTCCCTGCCCTGCTGGTAGTTATGACACATAGCTTTTAGATCAGTCACTATCTAGCACTGCGCTTCAATAAGTAGCGACATTAACCCTGCCAGTAAAGTCGCCTGTTTCTTGTACTATTTGACTCAACTGTTAGCTATGTGACTAGAGGCCTGTTTCAAATGCTGGGCGCACCAGCACCTTGGCTAATCTCTGCTTTTAGCGATATTTTAGCTCCTTTATTTTCTTCTGAACACCTCTGAACAGCCTCTCTGGCTACAGCTAGCTAGCCCAAGTTACTAAAATCAGCTGTCAAAAAGTCAATCCTCCCTTGATTTAGTCTCACCGTGTAAGGGACTTGTCGTGAGACGACGGTAATCCAGAAAGTATATAGTGTTTAAGACGTCTTCACTGACTTCAACTCGACAAATTTTAACGATTATTTGTTTTCTTTCACACACTTCCGCATTAAGGTAGCTTCACTTCCAGGAAGTGACGTCTGTTTGTCACGCATAAATAGATTTTCGATTTATCGCCAGTGTCAAGCCAACCAGAACAAAGATGCATAAAGACAGTCACTGCTTTCAAAATAAAACCCCTATTGACGAACAACGACGTTGTCGTTTTAACGTTTTAATAACTAATACAAAATAGCAGCGAGAAAAAAAGATTAGATTTAAATATTAATATGTATTAAATTAAATATAGTAAATTAATATACCATTGTTTTTTGTTGTTGTTTTTTTCAAAAATGTAATTTCTCTTTAGGAATAATTTTGCCATTGCTATGTGTTAAAATTGACATTTTAGATAATAGATATCCGTAGTTTTCTGGTATCTCTTTTTTTTGTTTTAAGTCATATGAATTGTTTTGTCTTACCCATAAGACACTCCTGCGTACCATGTAACCATAACACAAGATATTCTTTTTAATATCTATTTAACAGCTCGGGTTTCACACCATATATAATGTAATGATTCCACTGACTGCTTTCATACGATTTTCCACACCCCAATGTTCAATTATTCATTTTTCAAAAATTACAAATTCCATGCTTTTATTTTGTAGGTGTAAGCGCTCGGCATCCGGTAATATCGTCGCTGGCTTGACGCAGCTGGATTGCACATGGTTAACACAGCAGCCCTTGAAAGGACCGCAAAAGTGGGAGCTATCGAAGTAGGTAGTGGATGTTGTTGGTGGGGAAAGCGAGTCACTGACATGTTGTCCCTTTAACAAAGATATTTAGCGAGCTAGGACGTTTTCTGAGCTTGCTAGCTATAGCTACTAAGTAATATCTGCGGACATAACATATCTGGATACATTGATTTGTCACTCAGCTTCCCCGGGATAGCTAAGTTACTCTTCCTAGAGGCTCTGGGTAGTTTCTTCTCATATTGTCAATATGTGTTCTTGGAATATTGCATATCAGCACAGGTTGCTATTTGTTTGCTGCAGAGGAATGCTCAAGCCTGTATCAAATAGAAAAGTAGGCTCTCAGTTGGCATCTTTCCATGGCACAAGTTCTCTCCTGTACCCAAAGGACAGCAGCATCACGCCTGTAGTGAGGAGACGACGCAGTGTATTAAGTAGCTCTGGTGTCCAACACACGCCTGCTGTATCTGATAGATGGCAGGACCATGAGCGGTCTAAAGCTCCGGCTCCAAGTAAAGCCTGGAAGAAAGGGATCTCAGTGCTGCAGGAGAAAAAGCCACCAGGAGATGGCCGCAGAGTGTCATCTGAGCTCAAGAAACTCAGTCTGGAGGACTTCACCGAAGAGCAGGAGAAGCCAGTAAGAGAGAAGTCAACAAAGGACTCCAAAAAAGAGAACTATGAGATTGTTTTCGGCATCTCTCCCTGCCTCTTGGCTCTTGCGCAGGGACGAAGAAAGGCCCGTAAACTGTTTGTGAAGGATGGCGAGGCTTCTCACAGGACTTCTGTGCTGCAGGTTTGCGCGGAGGCTCACAAGCGGGGGGTGCAGGTCCACCGGGTCAGTAAGAAGGATCTGGACAAGATGTCTTCTGGACATGTGCATCAAGGAGTATGTCTGCAAGCCAGTCCTCTGAGTTATCTTACCGAGGAGAGGGCCTCTGCACCCCCCAAAAAACACAATGCACCCCCACTCTGGCTCGTGCTGGATGGAATTCAGGACCCAATGAATCTTGGGGCCATTCTGCGCTCCGCTTACTTCCTTGGCGTGGACAGAGTTGCCAGCAGCCTTCGCAGTAGCTGTCCGTTGACACCAGTTGTCAGCAAGGCCAGCTCAGGTGTCATGGAAGTCATCGGGGTATACGGCTACCAAAGCCTGGAGGATATGCTGAAGTCGAAGGTGGCACAGGGCTGGCAGGCGGTCGGCACGGTGGGAGCTGAAGCGGACGAGTCACAGATTCCTGTTACTCGCTGTTCAGATTTCCGGATGACCAAACCCACGTTGTTGCTGATGGGGGGCGAGGGGGACGGCCTGTCGCAGGAGTTACTCTCTCAGTGTCAAACCCTTCTCACCATCCCAGCTCGCAGAGATTTGGTCCCTGGCATCGAGTCGCTCAATGTCTCTGTAGCTACAGGCATTCTGCTTCACTCTCTGCTGTCCACCAGGAGATCTGACAACTGATAACCAACATGACTGACTGCCTGTACACTAAGCTAGGGTGCAAAGCCTTGGATTGAGCTTGCAGCACTGTAACTATTTATGGAAAATGGAAGCTCTGCACTCATCAACATGCACAAAACTATTGTGTATATTGTGACATTTACAACAGTTTTGGTGAAGGGGGTTTGTCTATGTTATCTGATGATGTATATGAAATTGTCATAATATCTCATTGTAATATCTCATTGAGTTGCTTAAAGTATTGTTTATTTGAAACGACTATGAGATTTTGCAATTATTTGGACTGTTATACTTTTTTTTTTTAATTAAATAAGGAGTTCTCTGCAGATGTGATTGTGAATAAAATGACACTTGACACTTGTACATGCAGTATATTTTTTATTTCTAAGAAGAGATTGCATAATCTCTTCTGAAAGTCAAAGATTTATTTTATGGAAGCTAGGAAACTAACCTTTTCACCTTGGCCACAGTGGCAGATGGATTTCAAATATTACCAGCCGTCTTCACTACATTTTTTTTTATCAGTGAAAATATTATTTTGATGATATAAGAGAACCCTCTGAGGATGACTGGATAGCTGACAAAATGGCTGGTCGAGTAGAATTACTTAACAAGACACAAATTAACCAGCATTTGCTTGTGGCTCTTGTCAATTTGTCATCCTGATCTTATGTTATACATGATTAAAAACTGACACAAATCTGTTCCAAGCACTGAAGAATAATTCGTTTTAAGTGGTGTGAGTTTAAAAAGACTGTTTCCACTTGGTGGCAGTATGCACAAGCAGTGCCACCTAGAAGCAACTATCATGAGTGAGGAAGAAGAGTAGCGCACACAATGCACTGCACGGCTGACAAGGGTTGTGTCTCCCAAATTTCCACGATAAATTTCCAATTCATAGGAAACTTGTGAAGAGGCAGCAGCGGAGCCGTGCTATTTTCCTCCGTGTATATTTGCACTCTGGATTTAGAGAAAAATCGTTGACCGGAAACGTCGGCGAGTGCTTCCAACTTCTCCTAAACATTGGATTACACAGTCAAGGCTGCATGAAGGAGTTGCCCAGCCCAACGGGGGCTCGGCCGACACCCTCGTCAATGGAAATCGACACCGAGGCTTTGATATGCGGGCCTTGAATATTTTCTTTATAATGGAGGCGGAACGAAAGGAAATTTGTGCGTGAAGAAGCGACATATCGATATTGTACGGATGACTGGTTGCAAAACAGTTACTGTATTTTCCCTGCTTCCTTTCAAAAAAATTGATAGTTTCTTGTTTGTGGTTTAGCTAGCTAACAGCTAGATCGGCTAGCTAGCCACAGTGCTAACATTACGTCTTTCTTTTGATGTGATGCGATTTCAACCATTCGTATCGGCCCATCAACATTTGGCAGGAGAAAAAATGTTGTCCACTTAGCTGCAGAACATCGGTTAGATAATTTACTTTTCGGCTTGTCAGCATTTTTCAGACATGTTTGAAGAATATAAGTTTATTCTTGGATAGCTGACTGAATATATTGTGATGTATTGAGTTAGCTATATACATGCTAATCGCCTATCCAAATGAGCTAAAGCTAATTGGCTAACATTGGCAGGACACGGAGGAATCAACCCAGAGCTAGCTAGTAGTAGCATAAACTACGCTAACTCAACAGGATATCTAATTTTGGCTGCTGATAATTTTAATTCTTAGATTGGGAATCATTAAAGGCAGTTTGCCTCAATAACTCTTCATATTTCCACATTAACACGAAATCATGTCATGGTCACTCGAGTATTAATGCTAGATATCTGAGTTATTGGCCTTGCTAACTGGCTAGCGTTATCATTTTGCTAACAGGCAAATTAATTTGTCAGCGTGTGCAGAAACCCTAGAAATTCTAGACATAAGGGTTGTATTGGGCAACGCCAAGGCTGATATAATTTTCGTTTTGAAATCAGTGTATTGGTAATTTGGCCTGCTTTGTCAGCAACACAGACGTGTCTTTTTTGTTTACATACGTATATTTGGTTGTCGGCTGATTTTCTTGCTAGCTAGCTAACGTTAGCCTTCTACGAGACACAATCAGCCATGTCCTGACATTTGGACATGTCGTGAATGCGTTATAAATTCTTCTGTGGATCTAAGTTTGCGTTCAGATGCATTGAAATGACACTAAAATTTCGCCGAAAGAAAGGCACTGATGCCAAGATACTGTTCTCAAAGGACGCTAAATAATAGACACTGGTACTATTAACGCCATTTTAAACAGGGGCTCCTGCGAGGGCCTGTGTGGTGGTGGTTCATTTGCGGTTTGGTGCCTTCGACCGGACCGGGACTTGAATAAAGTGCCTTTGGTCTGACTGGAGTTATTGAAGGGGGTGCCGTTTCAACATGGAGGGTCCGAGCCGAAGCAGTGGATTCAGGCAGAGCCGACGGTCCCGTTCACAGCGTGACAGGGAGCGGCGGCGGAGGAGAGTGGACCTTGCCGAGCAGCGGGCCACATCCCTGTCCTCAGGCTCTGAGCGCGAGGCTTGTGGGACAAATTCTGTACTGGGTCCCGGTGGAAGAGAGTGCCGGCCCGGATTCGGCAGACACAGGCCTCCCCGCCGGAGGAAGAGAGAATCGGTTTCATGCGAGGAAGACATCATCGATGGTTTCGCAATTGCCAGCTTCATCAGCTTGGAGGCCTTGGAGGTAAACGTTGTCCTCTGGGTTTGGTATTTTTACATCCAATCATCACTTGTCATTCTTCATACAGGGCAGTGGACAGCGTTTAAATATCCACCACAGTGGAAACAGAATGATGGGTCTTCAATGTAGAGTGACAGGCAACGATAATTATCACAATCCTATTGTCTATGCAATTTAAAGGTATGATTGGCAGATTAGAACTCAGCTAAATAGTCTATTTTTATTTTTTTTAATTAATTTTCCTCTCCAAAACTTTCACATCACATCAGATCATGCCCTCTTCCCTCACATCAAATGTGTGAAAAGGCTGTAGATTAAACTCCATTCAACTCTGACACCATTACTTGTTTGGAGCAGGCAGTCCACTCAGCTCAGCCAGCCACACACCCTGAAACATCCTTCTGATGGCCTTTTGAAAGACCTTAATTATTCATGTTCAAATACTATAAGGTGTAGATGAGCTGCCAATTGGCTTTTCAAGGGAAACAAAACAACAAACCTATTAGAAAAACTGAATGAGCTTAAGTGTAGGTGATTCTACAGCACAACATGGTGTATTGGTGCGCTATTGTTAAACTGTTTGTAATGGGTCATTGTGCTTCTCAGGGCTCTTCACCTAATTTGACTTGATATGCTTTTGATACCAAACTATCTCATGTGGATGGAATATTATTGAGACCATCCATCAAGACAGGGCAAGAAACATAAGTGGCTTGTGGATTCCAAAAATCACCTGCCACCTTTACAAATTTACCAGCCAATTGATTTGTTGAATAATGCTTGTTTACTTGTGTCAGTATCAATTGTCAATCTACCATCCGCATTGAGAATTTGCCAGCATTTGGCTGGTGTTAATTTTTCACCATGCATCCAGAACACAGCTTTAATGGAATTTCATCAGGTAAACATGTAGGCATGTGAAAAACGCATGTGAAAGCAGTATACAGTAAATCAAAACAGGAGCTTGCTGAACAGCATACCAATATCAAAACCTGACAGATGTCAAATAAGACATAATTGGCATCTGATGAAGAGAACGTCACCTGTAATCATACTTAATCTACCTTCAGGCATGGGTTAGGCTTACATACAGCATATTTTATGGCATCTCCCTTTGACCCGAGCAGCACACCAAAAAAAAACAAAAAAATATTTTTCTACAGGTCACATTGTAAAACCTAGACTTTAAGAGTACAAAATAACCCATGATTGATGGTTGGTTACCTTCCAAAGTGGCTGATAAAATAAATACATTTACCAGCAAAAATTTAGGCTACCAATATTCTGCTGATACATTGTGGCAAGTTCCCATTCTGAATTAAGTGTGAAAGACAAAAGCAAAAACAAACAAAAAATTAGAAAGGTGGCCACATGCCTGTAGTTCTGATGTAAAATGTCTTTTATTGAAAAATTTTGATAAGTTAGGCTACATCAGTTTTACAGACTAGCTGTGTTTGTCGGGGCATCACTTGGTTTGTTTCTTTGACCTACGCCCCATCTTTGTTCATTTTCTACTTGCAAGTATCAATGTATTTCTTCTACAGTAGCGAACACAAACTGTCATTACAGTAAACCTTTCAGTGTTTCCTCTGTTATTTTATGCAGCTGTAGTGCTTTTTAATCATAGTAAAATCATTACCTCTAAAAGTAAGTAGTACACATTGTAGTTTTAGTTGATAGTACTACTAAATTACGATGCTAAATTTCACATTTTCTCTAGCAGTGGTAATTTCCTTGTTGTGTTGGCGCACCACTGCGAATGAATACAGAGGAAACACTGCCTTTATTTTATCTGACTGAGACATCCAATCATCCAATCCAACCAGTCTACCAAACAGGAATAATGAACGATGTGGCAATGCAAAAATCCATTCTGTCAAGTTTACACAGTCATTGAAATTTCTTTGTTGATACACTCAAATAACAACTGCAATTAAGAGTGTTCAGGCTATTTTGGAATATGTGTGTTTGCTTGTTTCATGGCTTGAAAGTGTTTGCATTTGCATTTCAGTAAAATATACATTTACTAGACAGAAACAACCCCCTTTCCCCAGTGGGTTACCTGAACTCAATTCTTTTTCTCCAAAACTCTCTGGAGAATTGAAGAACTGCTTGGTTCACAAACGGTCTGTCTAGGCACAAGGAAACTGTACAGGAATCAGGTCTATCAGGAAGTTAATCTACATTTAGCCTTTGGCCATTGGCCGCTGATGTACATGTTCATGCATATTGATAGATAGGTAAACATAGATTGTCATGTTTAAAAAAATGTTTTTTCCTCTTATCAGATGGACTGCTCTCTGAAGCCAAATCAGCGCACCGATATGCTGGGAAGGAGGAACAAGGGGAAGAGAGGGCCAGAGGAGAACGGCGGAGGGCCGCTGTCAGAGCCCGAGGAAGGGGCCCCACCCAGCTACTCCAGTAGCTGTTGGAACAAGAGTAGAAACAAGAGAAGAAAGATAGATGAAAAGGTGAAGCAATGGGACATTGCTCAGGCCTGGCATGGGCTTTAATGTTTTGGTTTGCTGTGCTCTTCATCTTGCACGTCTGAGATGCCGCTGACCTGAGTATCATGCTATTGGAATAGTATTTGAAAATGACCTAGTGAGATTGGCTTACACAAACACACACTAGTTATTACACAAGTGGTAATAGCACACATTATATACAGAGGATGTTGCTTCTTTGAATGAAGCAGTGCATGGTGATTGCTTTACAGCCAGGCAAGATAACTTGACATCCATGTAATTTTCTTCCACCTTAAGTTTAATCACCGTAAATGATGTCAATTTTTCCATTTACTTCTACAGTCTTATTTAAGACCTGATTTAATACAATTAGACCTAATATTATGTGTTACTATTCTTCTAGGGACTCCCTTTGGAGACTGGCTACATTGTAAGTTGCTTTTCTAATATAATTTAATAGCATCCGTCCCAGCACTGTGCTACACTTTTACAAACTATAGTGAACATGATATGCTGTGATGTATCAGTATCCAGCCCAGCATTGTGCAGCATCTCTACAAACTGCTCTGAACTCTGTATGTTACTGGAAATATTCCAGTGGGTCCAAATCTGAATGTTTTTTTCTGTCTTTTTGCAGTGTGACACTGAGAGTGATTCAGGAGACAAGGTGTGTACTGCTTGCTTGTAATCTCAAAATATTCATGCTGGTTGGCTACTCAAGTTAAATTTTCTTATTACATAATAAAAGTGTTTGTGCCACTGCGCAATGTAAATAAAAAATAGACAATTGTGTTTGCTAGAGACATTGTTTGCTTTCTGTAAGTAACTTTGTAACCATCACTTGCTGAAAAATCAAATGTTAGCATTCTTGAAACTGATTTCTCTCTCTGAAATCTGGAAAACGACCCATCAAATTCTTAAAATAATTTGATGGGTAGTATATAGAATGTCACATGTTTCCTGTGACCATAGGGTATAAGAAATAGGCACCTGACATATTGTCTTTTATTCCATATTATGTAGAGCATAATTCTTATGTTATCTTTGTTTTGAATCCCCCCCCAGGCCTCTGACAATGACATGGATCCAGTGTTCACAGTCAGCACCAGGAAAGGTAAGAGAAATTCTGCACTCCACAAGGAAAGACTCCAGCTCACTGTGTTTTTCTGCTGTTTCATATTCATGCAACGATGGACTGATGTGTCAGTCAGTGGACCTTCATCAGGCTATATTTAGATCTGTTTTCTTGACATCTTAAGGGGAAATTAGTAAGGGAGCTGGGATTCTGTCCTTTCCACTCCTGTATCATTACATTGGGCCTCATGCAAAAACATTTTCGTATTCTTATCTTAAATTGCTGGTGGACTCATACGAGTGTGCCACGTCAGATTCACCAAACGCTCGTATCTTCAGAAAACTGTCGTAAATGACCTGCGTAAACATGATGAATTCCACCTGTTCTAAATGAATGCGTGTTCATGAGAATAGTGAATTTGCATAATTGAAGCCCCAATAATGCCATATAAGGTTAGGCGTCCGGCTTATATGTCGGGAAGCTTCATTCATAAAACTGACAGGAAGACTAAGGAGAAGTCTACCAGCTCTGAGATTGAAGTCCTACTATCAGAAATAAGTCAACCAAAGCATATAATATTTAATATAATTCAATAGTGGAATCAAAGGCCCTGCTAAAGCCAAGGAATGGGGAAAAATAACTCTGTGCGTTCCCTTGTGATAAACAACTATAGTATTCTATACATTTTAGATGAACACTAAATAAATATCACAACAAAGCTATAATTCCCTATAGGAATATTATAGTGACACTACAGAAGACAAAAATACCATGATAAGATCACTATAAACTCACTATTGAGTACCACAGACACACTAAGTCCCTATCGGAGTATTATAGGAATATTATAGGACTATAGTGATTTGTCGTTGCCGTCACAGAAATAAAAAAAGAAATGGTTTGACATGAAATTAGATGCAAAAAGCAAGGTGATCCATGACTGCAACAGGAGGGCCAGGAGGAATTCTCCCTTACAGAGAGAGATGAAAGAATAGGCCTATACCTGCCATAACTGGCGATATGGCAGTGTCAGGTGTTAGCGATGTCGCCCTGGACAGCGACTTGCACCTCAACCTGGTAAGACCTAAATTTAGATTCACTTGCACTTACCCACATTAAAGTTTTCAACTGGAGTAAAATAGCCTGTAAATCAGATTTATCTCCCTCTATAATGTATTTCCCTCAATACAATCTAACCTTGCCTTTGTTTCATCTGAGTGTTTGTCAAATAACCTGGGAAATTAGTGTTTTTTGTTTTGTCTTTGTATTGAGCGCACTTATAGGCTACTAACCCACATGGATACTTATGAGATTTTATGCGGCTCTGGTAAAATAAATTACGCACTACCTTCTTTTGAAAAAGCCATCAGTGCTCCCTTGCTATTTTTCCTGTTGCTGTAACCACTGTACTGGTTAATCTCAACATGATTATACATTACTGTACAGTGTCATTTATATATTCAAACTCAAAATGTCTTCTTCTTCAGAGATACAATCCATTAGTCGACAACAAATTTATTTTTTTTTGCTTTGGAGAATGGCAGGTTGATTATACGTGACTCGTACGACAGGTCTGGACCACTCGTACCTAAGGGAAAATTTGTAAAAACGAGAAAATTGGTGAATGCGGCAAGTTCTCTTAAATCGCTCATACGAGTGATTTAAGAACGAATCTGTTTGATGAGTGGTTCTTGCATGAGGCCCAATTTGATTCAAATAGGCACTCTCAAACTGTCCATAGTAGATTAGCTGCAAATATTAAAATTATCAGGAAATGCAGAGGCAGTTGGAATGCATGTTCATGTATATTGACACAATACACCATAAAAGGTCAATTGTTTGGTATTCCATGGCATGGGGTTAGTCTTCTGTGCTTTTCCTGCGGGTCTCTGTGCCTCACTGTACATCCAGAAGAATAAATTTACTCAAATGTCAAAACAACAAATCATGTTCTTTTTTACATCGTGACACAAAAGAATTGGGACCCTAAGGGCTATACCAAGTACGGCATATGTTGCGTGCCTTTCTCTCTCTCTCTCCTCTGTGTAATGTGTAGGAAAAGGAGAAATGCCCATTAAAATTAATTAAAGTCCTGTTCCCTTTTTTAGTAGTGGAGCCTACCCCTGTGAGCATGGCCGCCTCCATGGGCAAGAGCTGCCCTCCTCTACCGGCCCGTTGCGGCGGTGTCTCCCGGCTGATGGTGACCCCGAGAGTATCTGGCCTGGAGCGCAGTCAGGAGAGAAGCCTGGAGCCGCCTTACCCAGAGCCTGTTTCTTCTTCTACCTCTTCTGCCTCCGTCTCTTGCCTGCCTTCCCACTTCACGGTCACGGCCTCAGCCACGGTTACCCGGGCCAGCCAACTCAACGGTAGCAGCAGCCTTCATAGCCGCCACAACCCCAGCCCCCCGCTCTCCAAACACAAGTCCTTCCTCACTTTCCCTGGACGACCTCACTCCATCTACAGCATGGGCATCAGCAACAGGTCTGTCCCTGAAGAGTGCATCCATACTGGACCATTTCCAGGATTCATCTGCACATCTTGTTTTTGTACATTGCAAATTCCAGTTAACCTACATTTTTTTGGATTGGATAGAATTTGATTGCATTTATCGATCAAGGGCAATGGAAATTTATTGTTCATACTTTCTTTCTTTTTTAGGAACAGCAACTCAGTCAAACCTCCATCATCTGCTTCATCTGCTGCTTCTTCCTCATCCTCCATGCGTCCCCCCACTCCCTCCACCAGTATGTCGCTGTCCCTCATGAGAGGTTCAGGATCCTCAGGGCCCCTCCGACCCCCGTCTCGAGCCGGCTCCGGGGCCCTGTTCACCTCCTCCCCTGGCCTGCCTCCCCCTCCACCACTGCTACAAGTCACCCACTCAACAGCAGCAGGTACAGTCAACAGCAATGCTACTTCTCTCTGCTCTTCACCACTACAGGAGTTGGTCTGTTTCAGCTTTTTTCACTCTGTAAACACAAACAATAAACCAAACCCAGACTTCCTCTGGAGGTTTCCTGAGTACGTTTTGCTTCAGGTACGCTAGGTGCTTTGCTTCATTTGCACATTGTGAGCATCACACGCTAACTGTTGGTTTGTCAGGTGCATTTGAGGAAGTTATTTAGTGATGAAATATCACTGCAAATCAGCTGACATATGCACTAAATGTATCGCATTCATTGCATAAAATACATGCTGCATGCTCATCAGTATCGGATTTGAAGATTGGTTAAAAGGCCCCTTGTAATTTCCAAATGTCATTATTTTGGAGATGAATATGGGCTCCATTGTTTGCCAAATTAGCTCATAAGCTAGTGTTTAAAACAGACTATAACCAAATAACTTTCAGACTATTGTATAATAAATTTAGTAAAGAGCCGATCTGTGATATTATTTTAATGTAAGTAATGTTTCACTGAAGCAAAATGAAAGTGTGAGTGGAATGTAGTTTAGGAACTTATTACCGCTGAAGTGAACCAGAACAATATCATCTTGAAACAGAAAGGAACTGAATTCATTCGCTCTCAGTCCTCTTCCTGATCAACTTAAAGTTTGGCTTATTTAAAAAGGCTATATCTTGAAACAATCTTAAGAAGGAAGCTGAATATAGGCCATTATAGTAAGATGTCTTAATCTGATGGGCCTTATTGTCACTGTTAAAATCCCTTTTATTTCTTTGTCATATGCTTCTCTATGTTAAATGCCACTAAACTTATCTTAGCATTGTTACTGTTATTTTTTTTTAACTAAAAATCCCTCTCCTTTCTCCTGATACCGTAACCCTCGACTACAGACCAGGATTTGCTGCGTCAAAATTTAAACTCCCACTTCTTGGCCTCACAAGAGCGCGAAGGCAGGCGCAGCGTCCCTGGGGCTGAAAACAATGCAGCCGGTGCGGGCCGCTCCACTCCTGGCGGTCCGTCAGCATCAAGTTCCACGCCAGGCTCTTCAGGCAGGACGTCCCAGAACCAGCCGAGCATCCAGCCCCTGGCCTTCCAGTTCCATCAGCACAACCACCAGCACCAACACACACACACGCACCAACACTTCACGCCCTTCCTGCACCCGACAGCTACCGCGCCGCCTCTGGTAAGATGCTCTTGGCTATTATACTGAAAATCTGATGTGTACTACTTGAAATTCCAGTGTGGCTGGAATCTAGACTGCATTCAGTTTAGAAATGTTTTAATCCACACACTCCTTTTGTCTTTTAGTTTGATAAGTATGCGGGCAAAATGGACGGGCTGTACCGACACACTGTGAGTACTTTGTCTAATCTTGTTCTGAGTATATACAGTAGGTGGTTATAATGTACAGATTACCAGGTTAAAGGATACAAGAAGAAGACAGAGAAAGCACTCCATTAAGGACAGACACTCATTTCTTTAACTGATCAACTACCAAACATGCAAACAGCAATGATTTAATTAAATAGGATAGGAAGGAGCTGTACATATAATCAGTACATCAGTGGTCACTAAGCATTCTCTCTCTCTCTCTCTCTGTGTGTGTGTGTGTGTGTGTGTGTGCGCGCGTGACATGGTAGTTCTTCCCACAGTACCCCCCACCCTCCGTGCCAGGTATCCAGCCTGTGATTCCTCCCAATGGGCCTTTCAGCTCCTTGCAAGGAGCCTTTCAGCCAAAGGTGAGAACAACTCTCACTCCTCCATATCAGTTACCAGCATGAGTTACCAGAGAGAAAAGACAGGTGATTGGTGCACTCTATCGGTGAAAATGACGCTGCCAACATAAAAGTGTAAAGAAAACAAGCAGAGGGTGCCCGTTTTAATGTTTTCATCCCATTAGGCCTCATTTGCCACTGAGATCAGTTACTTGTAAAAGCAAGTGACATTGAATGTGAGATGTTAATCTGCTCTAGGCGTGTAGGTTGGTGGGTTGTGGCTGATGTGGTGTGCTGTGTTTGACAGCCTCTTGTCCCTCAGGGAACGGGTCCTGAGATGACCGCACGTCTTGGGGTTGTGCCTCACCACCTGCAGCCCAAAGACCCCAGGGTAAGGACGGCATGCTTACTTAGAACCTGTGGTATTTTCAGACAGTTAGGAACAGAACTCTAGATGTGTCCTTGTTTTGCGTAGGGATGTACTGATGTGCACATGCCAGTTTAGGCCATTATGTGCTGCAAAATGGGCCATAGTCAGAGCAGTAAAGAGTGCAAAACTATTCCTGATAAAGAGTGAAACATGTTGATTAAAAGTGGTTTTACAATTCTGTTCTCTCGTAGCTAACTGATCCATTTGGGACATCGTTGAAAATCAGTAATGTAAGCAAAAACAGATGTTTTTGAATCCCTTGGCTCCTTAAAACTTTCAGCCTGTGATACTTTTCTCACTGCTTCACTCACTCTTTGCACTAATCTCACTCCTAATCTTGACTGCTACTGGTCCAATCAATGCCCTTGCACACCAAGTTAGATATTTCAGAATCATAATTTACCCAAGTATATATTGTATGTGCTTGTTCTCTCCCCAATGGTTTTCTTGTATTCCTACTTGTGCACTTTTCACTGACGTCCTTCTTTATATCCCTGAACATATACTGAGCACCAGTAAGTAACCTTATCTCCAGCTGGAAAACCCCAACCTTGTGGAGAGGCTAAACAAGATATTTCTGTGCAACAGGAAGCACATCTGACTCTGTGTGCAAAGGCTTTAAAGTCTTAAAATGCAAATTCCATTGTATAGCATAGTAAATCCTGTGATTTTTGTCTTGTACAGAAACCAGGAAAATGGTGTGCTATGCATGTACACGTGGCCTGGATGATTCTAAGCCATCAGAAAAAAGTAAAGGTAAGTTTGTCTTTTTTTTTGTGATATACCATTGTTGTTGTTTCACAAAATTTAGATTTCAGTGGTCATATTAGGAGAATATAATCAGAAAATAGATCTCTCCCAGTGAGATATTGTTTTTATGTATCAGTGAATAAAACTGAAAAGTTGTTGCTCACATTTCTCTTGACAATTTGGCCTAAAGCTCAGAGAACCCACTCATGATAAATTATATAATTTAAAAGAAAAAAACAGTTATACTCTCAAAATGTGAATGATTTTATACTGTATATTCTGGAAAAAAACTTTTTGAGATGCAAGTTTCTCAACCAACAGCAGCACAATGATCAATAAATATCAAAGCAAGCAGGAAGAGTGTAGGTTTCATTTTTTCATTAAAGGGGTGTGAAACCATAAATTCACACTTTTCAGCTGTTAATCAATTTTCATGGCAACTTTGTGATGAAACACATCCATCCTGGTCATAATTTTGACAACACATCACATGATGCTTTTTTCCTGGATTTTCTGTGCAAATTCTGGCTTACTGTTGCCAACTAGCGGCTGAAAAATCTTTGATTGTACAGTGTTGTAAGTAAGTAAGTAACTTTATTTATAAAGCATTATAATATTATATACCTTTTGAGAGCAGAGACGTCACAAAGTGCTTCACGGAGGAAATAAAGCATAAACAAACATACAGACATAAAACACAATAAAAACAGACAAAAAAACACAATAAAAACAAAAGTAAATAGAAAATTACACAAAGGCAAGTCTAAACAAATGGGTTTTGAGCTGCTTTTTAAAGGTGTCCACAGTGTCCACAGATTTTAAGTCCAGAGGGAGAGAGTTCCAAAGTTTAGGAGCCACAACCTCAAAAGCACAGTCTCCTTTAGTTTTTAGCCTAGATCGAGGAACAGCCAGCAAACCCTGATCAGAGGACCTTAGAGACCTGCTGGTGACAGGGCTGCAGTAGAGCGTTAATGTAGGCAGGTGCCTGACCATGCAGAGCTCTATAGGAGATCACAAGAACTTTGAATTGGATTCTGGATTTGATGGGGAGCCAGTGAAGAGCAATCAGAATCAGTGTCACATGAGACCTTTTGGAGGACCTGGTCAAGTGTTTAGCAGCAGCATTTTGGACCACTTGTAAACGATCCAGGGATGTTTTGCTGAGGCAGGTGAAAAGGGAGATACAATAATCAAGATGGGACGATATAAAAGCATGAATTAACATTTCCCTCTCCGCTTGAGACACAATGGGCCTGAGCTTTGCAATGCTTCTCAGCTGGAAAAAACAAACGCGAATCAGACACTTGACCTGTTGGTCCAGAGTCAGAGCCTGGTCCATAGTGACACCTAGATTTCTTATGGAGGGTTTAACCGACAAGGTAAGAGACCCAAGACCATCCCTTATCTTAGGGACAAGACTACACACTTGTTTTGGTGGTTTACAGAATTTTGCATGTCATCATACATAATACAATCTTTCCCCTTTCAACGCCAATCCTCATGCCGCTTGCATTTTTAAAAATCGCACAGTTGGCAGAGAATGGCTCAAACTGAGAGTTTCATGACCCTTGAATGATATGCCAGTTTAATAGCTCTACCCATCATCTGTCAATTAACTCTCTATCTCTCTCAGCTGATGCAGGCTGATCCTCACAAGCTAGACTTCCGTAGTGAGCTGCTGGCCCGTCTTCCTGGCGCTGGGGGCCTCGGCCCTCTGGGGCCCCTCGGAGGAGCCATGCCTCCGACGCATGACCTGACCAGACCTGCCAGTCTGTTCTCAGCCACAGGTGCGTCCTCAAACATCACCATTTTTGCATCTAAATAACAGTAAATGAACGGAAATGTTCATTTAGTGGTGATTTAGACACTCAAGAGAGTTACTGTATAATGAATATGCATGTGTTGGCTGACAAAATATTCTAGCCTACTTGATTTTTTTCTTTGATTTAGTTGTAAATTTTTCAGTGTTTTATTTCTTCACGTATGATTCTGATTAACTTTGAAGAGAGCTTATTAATTCTTTCCTTTACCTTCCGTCATTACCTACTTTTTGATTTGTCCTGTCCTCACATCCCCGAGGTTTGACAGATGCTGTAGCATTGCTATCCCGAGTCACAGCATGAAGTATGCAGTAGCTCGATGCTCTTGATTTGATTTGTCATGTTTTTTTTGTTTTTTTTTTCCTTCTTCTTCCCCTCAGGTGGAGTCAATCCGTCCTCAACTCCTTTCATCCCTCCATCAACGCCCCACTCCTCTTTCCTTGCACCAACGGCACACTTGGGTAAGAGTGGCTTCAAAAGGCACATCTGTATGCCACTTGCACCTCCAACCAATATCTGTCACTTTGATTCACCCACTCAGGATTTTACTTTGAACTCAGTATTTGCTGAAGGCCACGCAAAGCCAGATTGATAACTTGGCTCATTTATAACTTCAGCCATTAATTTGCTCTAATGGTCATACGACATGCTTTGACTTTAGCTGGAAAAAACTGTATATCTGTTATTGGGGGAGGGAAGGTCTTCCATAAGCATTAAAGGAATAGTTCACCCAAAAATGAAAATTCTGTCATCATCTACTCACCCTCATGCCAAATGAAACACGGGTGAAATTTGTTAGTCCATATAACACACAGGGAGGTTGCCAGCACAGCTTCGTAGCAGCCTTCTCCAAAACTGAAGTCAGTGGGGACCTGTTCTTTAGAGTTCCAAAACAAAAACAGCCAAACAATCACACTGTGAATAGAAAGACCTATACACCATTATTTGTTATAAATCAATCAGCTGTAGTAGATTTGCAAATTATGGTGTAAATATAGGTATTTTTGGAACTCTGAAGAACTGGTCCCCACTGACTTCAGTTGTTTTGGAGAAGGCTACTATGGAGTTGTGCTGGCAACCTCCCTGTGTGTTACATGGACAAACTTCACCTGTGTTTCAACTGGCATGAGAGTGAGTAGATGATGACAGAATTTTCATTTTTGGGTGAACTATTCCTTTAACATAGAATATAACCGTATGTAGCTAGAATTGCAGTGAAGTGCAGCTTTCATCATGCAGTATTTCTGATGTTTATGTCCATCTGCTTACATCATATTGAAGTCATGAAGAAGCTTCAGCAGACCATACCTGTGTAGGATTGTGATGCTGTGAAGTTTGTGTCCACACAGTATTTCTGATGTTTATTTGTGTGCGTATGTTTTAGATCCGTATGGCCGCTCGCCACCCTTTACCCCGTTGGGAGCCCTGGGTTCTGGTGCCTTCGGAGGACTTGGCAGCCCAACACTGGGTCAGTCTCACACTACCTCTCTTGAAACACAAGAGTTTGGCTTCAGTCCCATTGTGTTTTTGTTTTTAACAGTTGAATCCTTAGAGTAGTTTTGAAAAGTTCTGGAACTACAATGCGAAAGTACTTGTTCAGACATTTTACATGTAAACACAATTGTTTTTTTGTTGTCAGCAGGTGGCTCTGTGTTTGGCCATAAAGACTCTCCAGCCGGTGTGGGCTTACCTACCCCCAACCATCATGACCCATGGAACCGCCACCTGCATGGTGGCCCGTCTGGGTTCCCTGCTGGCCACAGCTGGGCTAAAGGGGCAGACAAGAGGGATGAGAGGGATCGAGGGAAGGAAGCAGAGAGGAGAGACATCCCTCACATCAAGGATGAAAAGGACAGGTACGACATTCAACTGTTTCACTCATTTGAAGAGCAGTATTTTAATATTGGCTTTAAATTAAAGTTCTGAAGTCACTGTAAAGCACCGTGTCAAGTGGCATAATGCTTCTATAAAATGGCAGTTGAAACAATGTAAATGTTCAATAAATCTTATGTATTTATTGTATTTATTATATATTTATTACCATGCAACTTAGTTCTTGAACAGTTGCAAAAGTACATGGTTGCTAAGTGACATAAATACTGGTATAACTGGTATAAGTAGGTGTGCGTTTATCAGGTATTTAACAACAACTTTCAATGTGTCTTTGCCAATGAAAACTGAGGACTGGAACAATTTGTTTTACAAAACATGATATGTGACCTCCATGATATGACTATGTACATATTACTTTGTTTTGCAGAGACAATATGCTGTATGGCCGGCAACCTGTGAGAATGTCTCCGGTTGCGCCTGCCTTCAAGCCCCGCAGTAGCACCCCAGTCTCCCACATTAATGGCCACAACAGCACCCTGGGAGGGAGCAGTGGGCCTATTGAGGACCTGACACGCAGCTTAAGCAGGGACAGAGACCGTGAGCGAGACAGAGATGGGGACAAGAGGCCGCTGCCAACAATGTCTTCAAGGGGGCCTCCACTTGGCCCTTCATCTTTAGTAGCAGATAGGGACAGACCCCGGTCTTCCTCATCTTCTGTGCTCACCACTCCCCCGCCCTCCAACCCCTCAGCCCCATCTCCCTTGGACCTGTATCCCCGCCCACAGGCCCCTACAGCACACAGCCTCCACAGCGAACCCTCACACTCCTCCTCCCAAAGAGACAACAGCCTCCCAGCTTCCTCCTCAGCTTCTGCCACTGTCACTTCTCTGTCTCAGGGCAAGAAGTCTGACCGGACCACAACCCCAGTTCCCAAACCTCCCCTGCTCCTCCCTCCGGTTAAAGTCAAAGAGGAGCGTAAAGAGGAGCCGGAGCACATCCCTATCACCCTGCAGCCTCACCCGGCGCCCAGCCATAGCTTTGACCGCCCCAACAGCCATCCCCACCACCATAGCTCCGGTACCCCTTCCTCTTCTCTGTCACTGACTCCCACTCCCGGTGTTCCCATCCCCCCACCCACTCCACACCCTCACCTTTCCATGCTGGAGCGCTCTAGGGCCATTGAGGCGTATCTGGGCTCGGCAGGGGCTGGAGGGCTGGTTGTGGGTCCAGGAGGAGAAAGGTTCACCCACGGTCCACACCAGGGACCCTCCCAGGCTCCACACAGCTTCACCTGGGACCCCTGGAGGGAGCTGGCAGCCCAGCAGCAACAGCAGCAGCGTAGGGAGGCTATAGCACTGCGGTCAGAACATCACCTGGCGCTGCGCTCCGAACCCCATCTGGCCCGGCTGCTCCAGCACCAACATGCCCAGCGCTTCCTGGAGGCTGAGAGGGCTGCGGCCGTAGCGGCGGCAGCGGCAGCAGCCACCCCTCACCACCCTCAGACGTCTACCTCTTCTGCCTCCAACTCTGCTGTCCGCCAGGAGTTCGGCCTGATGGCCCATCACTTTGACCGCCCTCCTCAGCTCGGACCCCCGGGAGGTGGGCTGATAGATGAGGAGCAGCGTGCCCAGATCCTGAGGGAAGACTTTGAGCGGGCTCGCTACTTTGGGATGCACCCGCACCCGCACCCGCACCCGCACCCGCACCCGCACCCGCACCCACACCCACACCCACACCCACACCCGCACCTCTCCACCAGCTCCCACCTCCCAAGCCCCTCTCACGCTGCTACTGCCGCCCACCTGGAGCAGCTTCACCCTGGCCTTCTTTCCCACTCGCTCCCTCCAGGAGCTGCTGCCGCTTCCCAGCACCACGCGGGCCTTTACTCCCGTCTGGGACCGCTACACCCACACCATGTGCCCAACGGCATCCTGGCAAAGACTCCTGCCGGCTTGGTGGGAGCTCTGTCAGTGGGGGCGCCGCCTCCCCTCATTCCGTCCGTGACCAGCCGGTCGTCCACCCCTCCCCGCAGCTCCAGACTCGGAGGGCCAGGTGAGCTGGCACTGTACAGCGCCCACAAAGACGGAGAGTCCAGATAGTACAGGGACAACACTGGAGGAGATCAAGGGAAATGTCAGGATCACTGTGCTGCTCTCAACCTGCCCCCTTCCCCCCTCACAAACTACTAAACCCAGCCCACCCAGTCACACAACCAAACACGGTTCCAGCCGCCCCAAAAAAGGGTAACCATGATTGGCTGGGAGATGACAGTAGGGAGGGAAATGCAAGACTTATCAGTGTGACTCGGAATATCCCCAATGGTTCTATCAGTGCAATTTAAAGGTACATGGTTTCTGTGCATCCTTGTGTATTTTTATTTTATATTGGCTGTTGGTTATTACAGTACTCGATTGCGAAAGCTGTATGAAGAGGCAGAGGACAGCTTTTTTTTTTTTCGGCAGGTGAATTATTATCCATGCTTTTAAGCAAGCCTTTTCCGGGTGGATTGGAAATGACTTCCAGAGGGATGTGCACTTTCAGAACACATTAAGAGTTCATCCTTTGCTTGGTTTAAACTCATGGGATATTATAAAGCCCTCCTCTGCATAAATCAAACCTGATTCTGTATTGTGGATGAGGGCTTAAGAAATACATTGGTAAAGGGGTGTTTTCTGTTCTGTTTTTGTGTCTTTTTGTCATTGTGAAAAGACAGATTACTGATGAAACGTATGAACTAATGAAGATCAGTGAGCATCTGTACCTCAGTTCTCTGCTTCACCCAAAAAACCAACCCCAAACCCTCAGCTTCACCACTTCTGTGATGAGATTCTCCACCGTTTTTGTTAATTATTATTTTTTTTTCAAAGGATGAATGGCGATACGGACTGCGCTACGCTGTGGGTGGAGACAATATTTTAGAACTTCCTGTAACTGTTTCCCATTCTCCTCTGACTCAGTATATGAGCAGGACCAGATTATAGTAGTATAGTGAAATTGCCTTTGTAATTATTATTCTTAACATTAATTATCTTCTATAATAATAAATATATTCACTGTTATGTTATTTGTCATTGTTTCAGGTATCAACCAGTACTCTCTCCCCAGGTAGTAATAAGTTGTTTCAAATCATGCAAAAGACAAAGCAAAAGGCTTGCTTCACAGAAAACTTTTAAATGCTTGTGAACATTAAGCCGTAACCATTGCAACCTCTGGCCTCTTCAAGGATCTGATCTATGACTTTGTTAATATGCTGAGAGGGAGGTTTGCGTGTGTGTCGTTGTTGGTTGTGTGTTATATCACATTTGGGACTATGGGAGCCTTGTATGTTGAACTGCCGAGATGTTTCATCGACAAAAATAAGTTATATACATGGACAAGTGGGACATCTGCTGAAGAACTGAAAAATAAAAGGACTTGTGTCAAAAGACAACTAGACAGTGGGTATATTGAGAGGAGGAAAAGACATTGGGTCGATTATTTTAATATGACCATTTTATACCTTTCAAACCCCCTCCCCTAGAGACCACAAAGATTAATTATTAAATGAATTGTTGTTTACTCAGTTGTGTGGGTCTTTTGTTGGAATTTCTAAATGACATTTGTTCCGTGCAGCAAGGGAATGTGATACTTTTGTATTTACTATCTCAGCTGAATTAATTCTTCATGCACTGATTATATCAGGTAATCCAGACTGAGACCAAAAGGCAAAAACGGGAACCAATTGTCACATTACAAGCTCGGTTTTTTTTAGTGAGTTCATATTTAACAAGGGGGATGGTGGGCAGTAAAGACATTTCACCTTGAGTTTATTGATTATAAGGAGGACTCGTTTACCAATGTCCCCTAAAACCTCTATAGACCCTGAGAACTGGACCGACTAAGTGTCCTGGTCCTCTGATCATCATTTGTTCATAAAAGTGGTGAAGTATCGTCTTTCCCAGAATCTGTCCACTTGTGATGCAAGGATGCCTATTCATCCTGCAACATTAGGATGCACTTATTTGCTTCCACTGGGACATAAGACTGACACGACGAAATGTGACCAAAGTCACTCTCATCCTCCCAGTGATTTCGGTCCTAACAGCGGGAACGGGTACGGTAAGAATAAACCAATTATATGTCAATATTTAAGGCAAAGGGGTTTCTGCAAATGAAACGAGGATAAGATATTTCCCACTGACAATTAGACGCTTACCTAAATTGGTAAGAGAACGTGCATATATGTGAAAAATATAAAAATTTCAAGTGGCGCGCTGGACGATATCTCGCGAGATTTCACTGTGTTCTGCACTTTGTCAGCAGCAGCGGTCCTCCACCATTTCGCTGCGTTAAAGTCTCCTCCCCGCAACCGCTACATTCTGCGCCGAAACCCACTCTCTCCCGGTCCGTATTTTAACTTCTTCCCACAGACCTACTTGTACCTCGTTGGGTACCGGGAGACAGTTTGGATTACTAGCATCACGGATTGAGTGCGATTTTATGCGGATGACGACTCCTTCAACGAGAATTTAGTAAAAGAAAATTGGTCGGAAATTTCAGGTAGGTGGGAACTTAAGATGGCGGCCTTGAGAGGGGGGGGCATGGAGGAAGTATTAGGGGGACACTAGGGGGGCTAAAACTGAAGAGGGACACAATCATATTGCATTTGTCTTGGTTGTGTATTTCAACAAACTACGTACAAAGCTTTTGCCGTCACAGTGTAGCACTGCAGATCGCCAAATAACAAGGACACGACATTGAACAAATTCTGTTTTAAATGGTAGTTAACGTACTAAAAAGACCACTGAACCACCGTTTCCCCTTCCGTCGCTGCTGAAGAGACAGCTGTCGGGTGCCTTGGGCCCCCCTAAACCCCCCTTATAATCATTGCAAAATTTATATGGAACTTTGTAACATTGGTTTTTGTCCTTTCATATTTTCAGTTAGGAAGCAATAATTGTTAGTCGTTGACACTGAATAATTTTAATAGATTTTTTTCGTAGTTAGAGATTTGACCCCGCGCAATGACGTCACGAGTGATTGTCCCCCTCAGTAGTGCATGGAGAAGCGGGTTTTAATACGACTTTTTCGGATGTTTTGTCTCATTGTAAAGTAACTTATCAAATATGTTGGCCTAAACTGGCTTCTTTCAAGCAGGAGCGTTACATAACTGCGGGTGGGATGGGGCGCCTGCGCATCCAATGAATGCACCTACCAACTCTTCTAGGTTGCTAGTTAGCAATCTTTCCAGTGGTGCCAGCCAAGCAGTGTATACTATTGTACAAGCTAGCTAGCTAACTTAACTAGCCAAATCAGCAACGTTAAACGTTCGGGTTGGCTACCTTAGTTATCTACCTTTCATCAAGAACACGATTCCCAGCTTGTGGTGTCATTGGCACCCTGAGACTGAGAATAGAAAGGCGACAATTGTTTAATTTTACGCAGCCAATGCACTGCTACTGAATTAATATGAAATTCCTTTATTGAGCGAGTCTATGTTATGTATAAGTTCATGCGGGTACCACTAGCCACAATGAATAACATTTGCATTTACGAGAGTATGAAATGAATGACTGGAGGCCCGCGCGCTTGGTCGCCGGCTTTTAGCTTGGAAGCGCGTGCTGCAGAATTCTAAAGTCTTCGAGTGGTGACTGCAGCAAATGCAACTTATAGCCACCGAGCTGCTTGTTTTGTGCTCCCTTACGGCGTGTTTTAATTACTGCTGCAAGATACCTACTCTAATACAACCAAATAAATAGCCTTCATGCTAGCACTAGTTAGCTAACCTAGCCATCTCGGTGCTATTGCCATTCTCGTGACGTGACATGGTACTTACCGTCCCACACACTGTAATATTTTGTTTACTAATTAGATACATATTGTAACTTGTCTCGCTTTTATCACGTTCATTCCGAAAACCAGATATAACATGACAAATGATCCCCATAACCTGATACAGCCAGTGTGGCTAGCCTGATAGCTTGCTAATTTAGAGCAATTAATTGATGGTAAAGTGGAGAGATATGTAGTAGTAGCTCATTTGTTTTCATGAATCGTGTTACCAACCGTTCCTATTTTCGCTTCCTCAGAATATGTGGAGGGGACCCTAATCTCAGCATCCTGGAAGTAGAAAGTACGGAAGATCTGTGTCTCACACCACAGACAGGTGAGAAGTTGTTGCTCAGCACAGATATTAGGCTAATCCAGTATGTATGCATATCCAGCAGTCATGGTGAGGTGCCGGACACAGAGAATGCTGAAGAGTGAAAGAAAAAGAAAATATATCAGTACATTTGTTAAATGCTTCCTTGTGGTGTATTACTTGTGATGTTTCATCCAAAAGAAATGATAAAAAGAGGGGGCAGAGATTTTTTTTTTTATCATTTCACTATTGGAAATAAATCAAGGAAATGTAGGCTATACCTTGTATCGTTTAATATTAAAACTTAGGATCTCTTGTAATTACCGTATGTATATTTGCCCCAAATACATAAGGCTATCTGACATAAGGCTTTACTATCTCCATTGTTGTTGTTGTTGTTTATTTCCTACGTAGATCATTTTGCTTTGTTTTTACGAGTAAAGTTTTTGACCTACAAGTAGATGTGGGTGCCATGCCATTTTTAAGCCATTGTTTTTAATCTAGTGAGTCGGATGGCTGGTGGGCGGTGAGAAGGCTACTATGTCCTATATTCACTAAAATCATGAAAACTCAATATCGCTACTGTGAACCCCTGCTCAAAGAGATTTTTGTGCTGAGTTTTTTCTTCTTCCACCTGTCCTTTTTTAAAAAAATTTTATAAATTACCCACTTCATCCACACACTTAAGTAACATCCTGTATCATCCCCCAGGTGCAGTGTGTAGCCGGGGCAGCACAGAGGGAGGAAGCTCTGGGGAGGAGGCGGTGCAGCAGTGCGCCCCTCCGGCTGTGGATGTGCTGGGCGACGACCCCCAGGCTGCACAGAATGTGGCTGGGTTGTCACCTCAGCATGCCCCGCAGCCGGTCGCAGCTGCCCCCCGCCCAGTCCCACCGCTCACCAACCCGTCCAAGGTGCCATCGCCGGAGAGCCACGACTCAGCATTCCCCGGCATGGAGAAGGCCCCTCCGACCACCTCGCCTGAGATTCTCCCGATCAGCGACAACGCTAAGGACAGCCTCCTGGAAGAAGGGCCCACGGTGGAGAGTGTTGCCGAGGGTGTCCGAGGTGGAGGATCCTTGCCAACATCCCTCATTGAGGACTGCAGTCCCTCTGATGAGACGCAGCATTTCCCGGCTCCCTTTCCTCCTCCTCCGCCCCCTTCAGACACACAGACCGACAGGACAGCGCAAGAGTTGCATTACGGGTCACAAACTGGTAGAGAAAAAGGCCACTCAGATAGTCAGACAAACCCGATTCCACCACCAGGAGAGGTTGGCGGACTTGTCGTTGTTACTGGGGCAGAGGAGAGACAGCCCGTCCCAGACAGAGACACATTGGAATACAAACCAGAGACTGGAACAAACAAGGGACTGGGTGGAGGAGAGCACACAGTCAGAAATATCCTCCCACAACCCCACCCTCAAGTCTGCTCCACAGCCTCCTCTCCTCCCGTCCTGCAATCCAGTGTTGATTTTACAGTCAAAGATACAACAGAAGATAGAGGTATGGAGCAGGAGTCACTTGCTCAGGCAAACCAATGCAGCCACATACCTCCATCCGATGCTGTGGAGCAAGCAGGTGGTCACCAAAACTCAAAACCGCCTCCACTCCCGGTACCCGTATCCGACAACAGTGAGAGCAAACAAACTGACCTCTCAGCAACACAACTCAAAATCATCAAGCAGATCTCAAATGATGCCAGTGAAACGCAGGGAGCAAATGCCATGGAATCAGTTGGGATGCTCGAGCATTTTAAAGAGCTTGTGGAGACCTCTCATAAAGAAACACAACCTCCCTCAACTGAAATACTTGAGCCCCCTAAGGCAGGAGAAACAACTTCTGGAGTCTACGCTTGCCCTGCTAACGAAATTTCCAGCAGCATCCACAGGAGCTGCCATCCCCCAGCAGGAGAGCTGATGGTGCTGAGCAAAGGAAAGGAGCAAACCGACGCAGCCACTTCCTCATCTGACTTCACAGTGCAGCCAGATTGCTCTTCCCTACAGGAGAGTTCCACAGAACCCCCTTCTGGCCCCCATCTATTGGATACAGACCTAGTAGACTCGAGGCAGGCGGAGCAGTTTGTTGTGGAAACATCTCATCCTCCTGACCAAGACCAAGCAGTAGAGACTCCACTGATCTCTGAGCTTGTGCACTCAGCTGAGGCTCAAGGAATTGTGATTGTCAGGGAGGACGCTCATATCAGCGGCGACTGGTCGGACATGCATCTGAATCAGAGTTACCTCTTACAACAGGAGGATGGCAGTGTCTGCGAGGCTGCTGTTGTTAGTGAACTGAGCTCTGGACTCTCTACTGGAGAACCAAAGCTGTATGAAGAAAGCATTCAGTCAGATATTGAGATAGACTCACAACCTGTAGAAGTGTATGAGATATGCGGCCTGGTGGAGGAGGTCGCTGAAGAAACAATCTGTGCCAGTAGTAGTGTACAGATGCCCCACTCCCCGGGCTATGAAGTGAACTTATTCAACGCGCTATTAGAGCACCCTGAGGAGTACACTGGCAAAGAGGAGCTAGATTCGCATCTTGAACCTTCTCTTCACACAATTAATGAAAGTGACAGTGTCATAATTTCCCAACAGGCCCTCCCTTCATCACATGACACAAATGAAATGGAGATTTGCTCTAACAATAATTCCCATAACATGTCCATGCAAAACACAATGATCGCTGCTGTGGGGCAGCATTTAGTATTAGATGCTAACCAAGCAGTTGAAGTGACTGACTCAAGTGAGGTTTGTTTAGTCGAAGCGGCTGCTGTTGCACCTGATTCATTCACCGTTGAACAGACTGACACCAATGCACAAATTGTGGCACCTTGTCTGCAGACTGATGCAGCAGTCTCAGATCAAACGGAGGTGAGTGTTTCCCCTGTAATTCAAATGCTTCCCGAAAAACAGGAAGTGGAAGCAACAGCTGGTTCACCATCTCTCGTTTCCCCAATGGAGGTAGTCATGGGGGAGGAGATAGGGATGGATTCGTCCCTTGCTGTTTCAATACATGTTTCCCATATAGAAAATCAGCCGTGTCTAAAACAGTCCCCAGGAGTCACTGTTGTAAGTGCCACAAAGCCTGAGGCCTGTGTTTCTTCGCACGAAGGGACCAAAGAAAATCCTACTTTGACAGAGACTCCATCACAGAATATTAAGAATGTTGCTGTGACCACAGAGACCAAACCAGAGGCCTTCTGCTCCGCTCACTCCTCTGGTGGTATAAATCCAAAGCTGCTGCTCCTCAAAAAGGGAGAGACTCCTCTCCTGAAACACCCACCTTCCCTTTTGGCAAAGGTGTCCAAGCAACAGAATGCGGCCGGCATGCTGGCCAATGCCCACAGCCCCGGATCTGGCACAGTGTCTGAAGAGTGCCTTCCCCAAACTGTCTCAGCAGCAGACTCTGTATGTGAGTCTGAGGCTGTTAGCAGCCAGAAAGATCAGACGCAGTGCTCTGTCAATAAAACTTCTGCTACAGCACCCCCCACCAAGACACAGCAGCCTACTACTACGACTACTAACAGCCCATCCCAGCTTCTCCAGTCTGCACCTGCCCCTACCACAACCTCACAAAGCAAATCTGACAAAGAGGCCTTAATTGTGACTAAAACGTCAACGAGGGAAGCAGAGCCTGCGCCCCAAAATGTTGTCACCCCTAAAGATGCCACCCCACCTACTAAGCCCCATACCCTTGACATGCCCTCGGCATCAGTGGAAAGGGCAAGTAAAGTTCCAGTTTCCTCCAGTTCTAAACATCCTGCCAGCCAGTCTGACTCTCTCTGTCAGAGTGTGGAGGAAGAGAGTGAGGAGATGGAGCAAGACGGGCCACCAGGAGAAGCCGGGCCCCAGGAGGCTGCCGTAGGGCAGGCTAGCAGTCCAGAGGAGGGCAGTGACGAAGAACCTGAAGCTGACAAACCTGAATGCGGGATGGTCACCCCCAGCTCAACACACAAGGTATTTTTTTTTTTAAGGAGAATGGGCAATCCATTTATTCAATCCATTTTATTTAAGGGTGACACTGATGGAGAGTAGGGGAGACAGGGGAGAGAGGGTTTTGGCAGGATTTAGTCCTAGGTCATGTGGGTCTAGAGAGGCAGGAAGAGAATTGATTTGGATTTGAAAACAGCTGTCAAGCGTCATCAGATGCAAGGCCAAACAGCATAGTGCATGGAAGCATCAGGCCTCATATTACTGAAGTGGTCTGAAGCGGTCATTGCATGTGGATGTTTTTAAAGCAATTGTATCAGATTCATGAAAGAAGGACAAAGCCAAAACGGAGGTGATTCTGAGAGATGTAAAGAGGGGCTCTTGGTATATCTAAGCGTCATGTCAGCTGTGTTCTGTTTTGATCGGCTGGGATGTGTTTCTGTGCCACTGTCCAGTGTATCTCACTTATATTTTCAGCAAAGCCATTATCTGTTATTCTTTTTAATCTGAATGACAAATTGAATTGGCTAGCAGAGGTCTAACTAAAACGAAGCCAAAGAGTTGGTCTGGTCTCACTATGCTTGTTTTTTTAGTTCTCTGAGTTTGCCATAAAATTAATAGGCAACAGTGATACTCAATCATTTCCTGATGCTTTTGTGATTCATGTGAATTTTGCTAGCATGTTTTCACTGTCTTTATACATGGCATCATTCTACCTTCACTTCTCAGTATTTTATTTTTTGCATGCAACGCTCATTAATGCAACAGGTGTGAAAATAGTGTTTTGATTATTAGTGATTTATGCTTTTTAAGTTGGCCGCATGCTAAGCCATGTGTGTTTTCCAGCATGGACAGAACAGGACAGACAGAAAGGCACTGTTCCTAAAGGTAAGTGGAGGTTGTCAGACACCCATATAGGCTCACCCTTAACAGGATATTCATGAGCACATCCTAATCTCGCACAGGCACTTCTTATGACATGTAGCATATCAACTTATGGGGGTGTTCCTCTGACTTCAGCCATTTTAGGATTGTACTTGCATGAGAAGGAGAGTTGAAAGAAAATCACTGATGGCCAATACGTAATGCTGGAGCACGTTCGGACTCATTGCTTTTTTTTTGGAGGCTTGCTCTAACTTAATCCATGCATGTTACTTTTTTCCCTTTTTTAATAATGTCATTGCTGTAACCCTGTTCAAAATTAATTAATAATTTTCTCTTCATCCTTCTCCCGTTGCCTTCAGGTACGGCAGTGGATAGCAGACAGGGTCACAGCGAGTTCTTCTCCTGTCTCACCCTCCACTTCTTCGCCCTCCCCTGGTCCCTCGTCCGCCAGTGATTGGTCTACCCCCCGTCGGGAAAAGGCCTCCCCTCTCCGGGGTCCCCATGGCAAGTTCCTCTCTCCTTCCTCTGTCGGACCAGGTGGCTACTCCTCCTCCTCTTCCCCGCCAGACCAGACCACACCCCATCGACCCCGCGGGGAGAGACACACTGACATGGCGGAGTTGGCTAAACATGTGAGTGGGCCTTAAGATGTAGAACTCTGTTTTAACTTTATTCGTTTGACAGGAATGGAGAAACCAAGATGGCTGCTTGAGTTTAGAACAAGTAACAGTGTTTAGAGGGTGCTCATATGAGAGGAGGATTAAGGGACTTTATGATTAGAAAACTTCAGTCAGAATTGGATCTGTGTAAACGTCTATTATTCATCCAAAATGTCTGCTAAAATTTATTTTTTCACTTGATTTCAATAAATCATAGCAGAACCCTTTATCTTAAAGGATAATTCTGGTTATTTTCAACCTGGTACTTATTTTCCTAGATTTTGCCATCATGCTGATCACTACTGATCAAAATGTCTTTAATTACTTCCCTGTAAGTTGAGTTCCTATCAGTCTCTTATCAGTACCTATCAGTCTCCAGGAAGTGCTACTCTCCAATATAATCCAACGGGGCAAGGGATGTGGATGTGTTATTTTCTACTAGTGTAATGTTGGCAAATGGGTAGTTCAGGCACGTCATATTGGATTTACTGTAAATGTGACTGGGAAAAAACATTCATGTCAACCTCCTAGTAAGAAAAACAAATCAGATATGGGTGAATTTTTGTGGGCTCTGATATCTCCCACTTGCCGTCACAAATTGCGGAGGTGTGTCAACACAAGCGGGAAACGTAGCAGGGAATCCACCAATGTCAGCAGTCAAAGGTAATTAAAATCAAAGCTATCAGTTATATTCACAGTTATATATGAAAAAATAATAATGAGAATTAACTCAATGAGTGAAACGCTTTCAAGTTGCAGCAATGAATTGCCATCCTCTACTTCCGCTTCTTTGGATATGACATGAACATAGCAGAAGACTGGCAGCCAGCAGAGTAAACAAGGAAGTTTGTGAGCAATGCCAAAAAGTATCAGATGGACTATAATAACTGAAATGTGTGATAACTGTTCAATCACAGCTATTTAAAGAGTAACTGCAGTGTGTTACTGTGTTGAAAGGGTGTATTTTTTTTATCACTTTTGAGTTTGACTTTTTGAGTTTCCCTATGCCCCGGACTGTATTGGAGACCAGCACTCCCTGCAAATTTAGAGGTACTTAAAGCTCTGCAGTGAAGTAGGTGACAAAATTTGGATCAGAATTTATCACCATTATGGCAAAAACTAGGAAAATAAGGCCCAGGTTGAAAATAACTGGAATTATCCTTTGATTCTTTTTTAAATTCTTATGATTTTTAATCTGTGCTATAGAGCCACAGCTGGGTTAAAGATTCATGAAAACACATTACTACTCTTATTATTTGCAGATCTACCAGATGTAGAACTGCAGCTCAATGGGATCCTGACCCATAATTTCAGAAACATTGCTCTAGCGTGCCAACTTCTTAAATCTTTTGTGTGAAGCACCTTGAATTGAATCCTTTGAGTTGTTTGTCCATTGTGTCCCATAGGAAGCAGACATAGAGCATCGTTCCCAGGCACTGAAGCGAGAGGGCTTCTGGTCTATGAAGCGCCTGACCCGCCTGACAGAGCCGGTGCGACCCAAAGTTCACTGGGACTACCTGTGTGAGGAAATGCAATGGCTCTCTGCTGACTTCGCCCAGGAGAGGCGGTGGAAGAGAGGGGTGGCTAGAAAGGTAGGACAGGCCAATTTGTCTTTCACATATATCTTGTGATAAAGTAGTTAAAACACTGACATATACACATATTTTCTGATAATCTATACATGGTCCGGATGTGTGTTATTGCCAGTCTATTTGTGTGGAATTGCATAGAACAATCGATATGTGTTTTAGGTGGTGCGGATGGTGATGAGACACCATGAAGAGCTGAGGCAAAAAGAAGAAAAGGCCAAGAGAGACGAGCATGCTAAAATCAGGAGAGTTGCCTCTTCCATTGCAAAAGAAGTCCGGGCCTTCTGGAGCAGCGTTGAGAAGGTACAGATGACTCACTAAATCTGGCAAACAAACCACTCTGGTTGAATATTCAGCCTAGGAAAGTGAAAGGATTGTGGTCTGTCTTTGATTGTATTTGTTCTTTTTTTAAAATAGAAATAAGACATACTTTTCAGACTAACAGGAAAAAAAGTATTTACACTGACCCAGATTGAGATGTCTGTTCACCAAGAGAAATTAGATAATACTGTTATGGAATTTATGTGAATTTGTGAGAATATTTAAAGGAATGCATCTCTGATGTAGGCTATATAGAAATGTAAAACCCAGTGTTAAGTTTTGTGTTTTATGTTTTGTTCACAAAGGTGGTGCAGTACAAGCAGCAGTCTAGACTGGAGGAAAAGAGGAAGAAGGCCTTGGACCTTCAGCTGGACTTCATTGTTGGCCAGACGGAGAAATACTCTGACCTCCTCAGCCAGTCCCTCGCACCCACCAGGCCCGCCGAAACTGTAGCTTCGCCTCCCAAAAAATCTCTCCCATCTACCGTTGATGAAGATGGTGAGAAGTTTCTTTTTTTTCTAAAACCTACTCCATGGATTATAATGGGGCTTACTGTCTCTTTGTTATAATATTGAGATTGCTTTCAGAGCTGAATCAGTGGTTCAGACAAGGACGTTGTCATAGCTACACACCAGTGACAAAGAGTCTCTTTAAGCTTCCATAGAGGTAAATGTCTTATGTAAACCAAGGGCTCTTTTATTAACGTCAAGGTTACTGTGTCTTCCATAGAATCGCTCCTTTTGGTACAGTGATACATTTTCATACTAATCTTCCCTGATCATCTTGGCTGTGTTTCTCAAATGTGTCTTTGCTCAGCTAAGATGATCTTGAGTCAAGTGTTAGTCAATGGGATTTTTCTTTGTCAATGGAAATTTCTTTGCGCCACTTTTTAGCAGCTGTTAGGCCTGAGACTGGCCAAACCTGTCGGGCTACCCTGCTGCCCATGTTACCCATGGCTGTTGGTTCCAAAAGCCATGGAGGTAAACAGTTACTTTGGTGCAAGGGTTTGCTTAGCCAGACGAAGGGAGGACTTGGCACTGCTTCACCGCTGTGTATCAGGAGTCTGGTCCCACCTTCAATTTATTATCTGCCAAGTGGCTCATGGTGCTGAAGTGCAGCAACACTCTGCTTAGCTATTATGGCTTTTTGTCATTGAAATCTAAACCCAGACTTCAGTCATTTCCCTAAAATATGCCTTCCTGAGGCCAAAAGGGGTGAAGCCTTTATTAGCATTGAAGAAGATTTATATCTGAAGGTTGAGCCGTCTTGCGGTCCCTAATAAACCCTATCAATCTAGACAATCTTCCATCTCTTTTTGTTTTTAGTGAATTTGTCGCAAAGACAAGACGTTTCTATTGTATTTAGTCACAACGAAGTCGCAAAGTGACCCAAGTCTTTTTCAAAACATAAAGATGTTTTTTTCCCTATGCAGACAGAGACTTTGAGCCTCCGTGTGAGGAGGAGGACGATGAAGAGACCATCGAGGTGGAGGAGCAGCAGGAGGGCAATGACGCTGAGAGCCATCGGAGGGAAATCGAGCTGCTGAAGGAGGAGGGCATGCTGCCCCTGGACCAGTTGCTCAGCACCCTCAAACGCCCACAGGTACTGTGGGCGTACACAAACTGACTGGGCTGGGATAGCTGTCTTAAAGTGGAATACCACTGATTTGATTTCAGTTTATTGTTCTTACAAATATATATGACTACAGGGTTCAGTTTCCTGTTCATACCAACTGCTCTGCACCTTCAAACACTCACCAATATTAAACAACCGATCAGGCAGTCTTAAATCCCCAGGCCAGAAATTATCTGCCCAGATAACTTCTAGGTATATTCACATAGATTCTCAAAGAACACAATACACAGAACATAAGTACAAAATGTTATAATAATAATTAAAAAATACCAGCCGGTTTTACTTTTTTGTAAAACTTTTGTTTTTACAAATATTATAGATGTAAACAAACTTTTCGTAGCCCAAATATATGTTTAGCTAATCCATTTGAGGGTGAAAAAATGTCTTCAGTCCAGTGAATATATAAACACAAAGCCAGTAGTGGGGCTTTAAATGGCTTTAAAACCATCCTTTTATATTCAGCTTTACATGAGATGGCAGGTTACTGTTATGGCTTGCATAGAATTTGGGCCAGTACTAGGCCTATTACTATGACTGGTATTTCATGATGGTAATTCAAGTTGGTAATTCAAGTAAGTGTAATGATTATCAACAATAAATCTAAATGGTTTTACGTTTGTAAGATACAAATAACCACTCAGTACTTTTGATATTGTACAGACCACAGATGTTTACATTTCACTGAATCATTGGATTCTTTAGGAATCTGACTCAGACGGAGACTGCTCCGACGAGACCTCCTCCTCAGTGGAGGAGGAAGATGGGGAATTCACTGCCAATGAAGAGGATGGTAAGCTTGGCCACAGCAATGTTTTAGTTTGCAGTTTTTTTGGAACAGAAACACACTGTTTGATTTTGACTAGATTTTACTGAAAGTACACCTTCCCTATACACATTTTGGAAATAGAGGTAAAAATACCACACCATTGTTCTCTGTGAACCGCCTGATCTAAAATATTTGGTTGGGACAGCAGCTTGGTGCTTAGGACATCTTGGCGTGCGAGTCCATGAAAGTCCATTAATGATTTAGCATTTGTTTTCTCCTTCTTCCCTGTTTTCAGCTGAGGATGAGGAGGACACCATAGACGCCCAGGAGAAAGTAGAGGGGAACGTAGATCACGCAGAGGAACTGGATGACTTGGCCAAAGAAGGTAGCCTCATGCTATTTTTACATTCATAAATGAAATGGACCGCATACTTGTTCCTGTTGAGTGACTTCTTGTTGTTCCATCTATTTATTGATTTGAAGTTGTTTAAGTAAAGTAACCTTTCGTCTCGGTGAAACAGCTTCATGTTTTTTTTATTAGACATTCGTTTAAAGGAATTTACATACTGTCTGCTTCCAATTTGTCCTGCTTTGTGGTCCTGTAGTCAGCATCACTCAATTTTATTTAGAAAGTGTTGTATATTACTTAATTCTGTGTCTAGGGTACTACCTTCTAAGAGGCAATTTTGCCTGTTTGAAATTCTTGATATATAGTGCTGGGGAACACAACCTGAAATCATTATAATAGCAGATCCCTAGGGCAGCTCATTTTTATGGAGGTGTACATGGAAAAAGTGGAAATATTTCTCAAGCGTCATTATGATTTTTTTGCAGAGCTGCTCTTGTTGTGTTTTTGTTACTTTATTGGTGTTTTAATGCTGTAGCTATGTGTTGTGTATGTGCCAATTAGCTGTGTGTGAATAAGCATTTCCCTCCTTTCAAGCAGTGCCCTGTTTACAAACACATGAGGAGTAAAAAGCTAAACCCTGACATGTCTCCACTCCACACTTAGGCGATATGAGTATTGAGGAGCTGCTGGAGAAGTACAAAGGAGCGTATACCTCAGACTTCGAGGAGCCCTCTGCATCTGTCTCCAAAGCAAGCTCTGAATCTGAGGCGTCTGGGGACGAGGAGGAGGAGACTGAGGAAGATGAGAGCGATGTAGAAAGCAACACTTCCTCCTCAGGTATAAACCAACTGAGAGAATCCAAATAATCTGCTGTAAATTGTTTATCTGGCCTCTACCGACAAGCCAAGCAGTATTTTAGTCTTCTAACAGAATTGAATTGCTCTCTGGTGAGAGGGTTACCATTTTTTTTTAATGCATTTACATCAAAGACTGGGCCCTAAAATTAATCCTGCTTTCATATGTGTTGCTTTCAGATTCACCAGAAGACAGTGAAGAGGATGATGACAGTGAAAAGGACGAAGAGGAGAGTGAGGAAGAGGAGGATGATGACGATGATGACTGTGGAGATGAGGGGATGGAGGTGCTGCTGAAGGAGGGAGACCACAGCCCGCCCTCCGCTAGCTCACGGCCGAAGAAGGAGATCAGCCATATTGCTGCTACTGCAGAGAGCCTGCAGCCCAAAGGCTACACTTTGGCCACGACTAAGGTCGGTCTCAGACATCAGAGGAATATTTAATTTTTGCCTCAAATGCCTTAATTTGGGAGTTCTTAAAACGTTTTCTACCCAACTTATTGCTACTCTTACTATGAGGTGACCCACCAAAATTAGAAAAGAAACTATGCCTTAATTTACTTTTGTGTGTTGATGTGCAAAAGATATGTATTAATAAGTATAAAAAGTAGTAATAATAATATTTATTTTTATAGCACTTTTCAAAACAGTGTTCAAAGCTGCTTTACAGATAAAAGAACAGCAAAGGAATGAAATAGCAATGCAACAGAGGAATGAGAGAATAAAAGGAAAGGAGAATAAACACAAGCAGGAGAAGATGAAACAATTCGGAGCATTCATAAAGGAATGAATAAAAATTCAATATAAATAAAACATCACAAAGACACCACTTTAAAAAAGAAGTGTTTAAGTTTAAGAAGTGATTTAAAAGAGGCTAATGAGAGGGCTAGCTGGAACTCCTCGGGCGAGCTGAAGTAGGCTAAACACTAATCCTCTATGCAAGTTTGAAACGTAATTTTCTCACCTATTGTCTGACAACAGGTCAAGACGCCCATCCCCTTCCTGCTCCATGGTACGCTACGAGAGTACCAGCACATCGGCCTGGACTGGCTGGTCACTATGTACGAGAAAAAGCTCAATGGCATTCTGGCTGATGAGATGGGTCTGGGCAAGACCATCCAGACCATCGCTCTGCTAGCTCACCTCGCCTGTGAAAAAGGTAAGATAAGAGATGGCTCATTACGATTTCGGTACAATTAATCCATACACCAGTTCAATGGTATGGTAAAATAAATGGTAAACTATACCTTTTGCATTTTGGTTCATAGTGATCTTCATTTTGTGGTGCAAATGGCACCTCTTCCTTCTGTGAGTTCGACTCCTGATAGATTGTCAATTAACCTGTTATGTTCAGGTAACTGGGGGCCTCACCTCATCATCGTCCCCACCAGTGTGATGTTGAATTGGGAGATGGAGCTGAAGCGCTGGTGTCCTGGGTTCAAAATCCTCACCTACTTTGGCAGCCAAAAGGAGAGGAAGCTAAAGAGACAGGTAACAAGTAGATTGATTTGGAATGTTTGAGCTCGATAAGTATAACATAACAGGTGTGGTTGATTGATTTATTGATTTATTTATTCCCCGCTTTTTCATTTTTTTTGGATACATAGCTCAATTTCTAGTGGGAAGTTGCTGTTTTCCTGCTTTGTTTTGTTCCTGAACTTCCTGATGATAACCCTTATACAAACCATTACTTGAATATCACAAGATATTTTTTTTTTATTTATGTTATCTATGACAGATGTGGTAACAGCTTGTTTCTTGAAGTAGCAAAAATGGTGAAAAACCAAATCCACTATTTAAAAAAAAAAAAAAAAAATTACAGGGCATAACTTTTGTACCACATCTTATTTTTAGGGCTGGACCAAGCCGAATGCATTCCATGTGTGCATCACGTCCTACAAGTTGGTGCTGCAGGATCACCAGGCGTTCCGACGCAAGTCATGGCGGTACCTGATCCTAGACGAGGCCCAGAACATCAAGAACTTCAAGTCCCAGCGCTGGCAGAGCCTGCTCAACTTCAACAGGTCTGTACAGCTGGGTGTCTGTCTCCTCAAATGCTTCTGAACAGACATACACAGGCTGGAGAGGGCTCTAAATTAACTTTGGAGGTTGGGAGCACCAGTGCTACCAAGTAACAAACATCAGGAATAATTTAGGTACACCCAAAAAATGTTAAGGAGCACCATTTAAAAACGCCAAACCATAATGCTGTAAAATACACTGCAGTTTTATATTCTGGATATTCTCCATTCTCTGTGAGTGGCATTGCGGTCATATTCACCACGTATTTTAGTGCTGCAAAATTTCACACATCTGATAACTGAAAGGTGTCAAGTTACTGTCTAGCACACACCGTTACAAACACATGACGCAGTTTGGAGCATAGACACACAAGTTTCATTTTCGTTTTCGTAACAGACTGGCTGGATCATCTGGCCAACAGCTGGCGCTTGTGGAAGACAGGAAGCCTCAGGAAGGGGGATTTAATTTTGGCCAGTTAAAAAAACAGTTTTTGTGTAAATATTGTCAGATTGATGTTTGGGGTTGCCATGCTTGCTCTAAAGAAGTTTTAAAATATAGTTAATTTCCAAGTGTTGTAATTTCAATTTTGGGTATATTTGTGACAAAAATGGTCACGTCATCTTATGCCATAACCCAATGGACAGAGATGATCATGGGGAAAAAAGGAATAGGCTCAGTCAAATAGGCACCATAGCCAAAGGCCAATGTGATCGTGAAGCAAATCGCCCCTAGTAGCGCTTCATGAAAAAAGTCTTCTGTCTCTATGAATAGTGCTTCTGGGCAGGGTGGGAATACATATTCATGGCTGCCATTCCGTATCTAATCTGTAAGCTCTTGCTCATCAGGAAATGTCAGTGTGCATTCAGCTGATGAAGAGGTGCCGTCATTAATTGTTAGCCATGTGTACAGCTAGTTGTCTTGGGCTGTGTCCCCTATAGCCCCATATATAGTTTTAGAATGGAAAAGAGCTGGAAAAGAATGGAAAGAAATGGTTCGTACATATCAGAGTGGCTGGTAGAGAAGTCTAACTTCAAAAGTAGGGAGGAGCCGCACACTCATAACTCTGATCTCTTCCTTAGTCTAACTTGCCATCAACAGTCATAATTTATTAGCAGTTGGCTGGTGGCCAAAGGTAATGTTCCCACCCTGTTATACTGACAGAATTGGCATGCTGACATCTATGCAGCATACATTACATATACTCAGGACATGACAGTTTCAGATGCTAAAGTCACACTGCTCTGAAGCCCAAACACTGTTATGTGTTTGGTCTCGCATTGTTTCTCATGATCCAGATCTTTTACAACTTAAAATGCAGCATTATCGGAGCCTTTGTACACTACCATTATATAGATGGTATTTACCCAGTATCTACTCACTCAAATTTAGAAAAATGTAAAGCATTCTGTCATTTCAAGTATATGGATCTTGGAGAAAAACATTTTGTACGAAACCATTTTGAAATTCAGTAGACTGAAAATACTTACTAATCAGGAGATACAATTACTTATGTGAACACCACCTTGTCTTTTCCTCATTTATCTAGAAGTCTAATGATCTAAATCTTGGCGTAGTTACCTAAACTCTATTCTGGCCTCTCCCGTTACAGCCACAGACGACTGCTGCTGACAGGAACCCCTCTCCAGAACAGCCTGATGGAGCTGTGGTCCCTGATGCACTTCCTCATGCCCCACGTCTTCCAGTCCCACCGTGAGTTCAAGGAGTGGTTCTCCAACCCGCTGACGGGAATGATCGAGGGCAGTCAGGAGTACAACGAGGGCCTGGTCAAGAGGCTGCACAAGGTGCTCAGGCCCTTCCTGCTCAGGAGGATCAAGATTGACGTGGAGAAGCAGATGCCCAAGAAATATGAGCATGTGGTGCGCTGCCGCCTCTCCAAGAGACAGCGATTCCTCTACGACGACTTCATGGCACAGGCCTCGTAAGTTATACAACGATTGTGTTCAAAAGAAAGATTCGGACATATGATTTAATTCAGCAATGGTCTGAGTCACTGCACAACTAAACTGTTTGCTGCCATTTTGAACATGTTAAACTTTATTACTACTTTATTCTTATTACCGGCTTCTTTCTCCATCCTCACCTTCTGTCTCTGATTCACAGGACCCGGGAAACGTTGGCCAGTGGACACTTCATGTCTGTGATTAACATCCTGATGCAGCTCCGCAAAGTGTGCAACCACCCCAACCTGTTCGACCCCCGGCCCATCCACTCAGCCTTCATCACCCAGCCCATTGTTTTCCACACAGCCTCCCTGGTGCAGGACGCCCTGGAGGTCTCTCCTTTGAAGGTCAGCATTAAGGGGACACATAAGGGGAACTTTACCTTTGGTCAGTTAGAGGGAAAATCCAGCCTGAAACAGAATTCACATATGTGTTTCCTATGATCTTAGGCAGTTGGACACTCCGAATGTATGAATACAAACAAGTCTGTCCTTAAACTAGAAAAAAAGAGAGACTGTCTTGGTGCTGGAGTTACTCTGCTGGCAGTGAAAAGAATACTGCTTTTGTAGAGTGGCAGGACCTGGGATGAATTAATGAAAAAGAGGTTTTCATGAAAATTTGATGAAAATATTTTCTCATTCAAAATTTGACATTGAAAATAATGTCCTTTCAGGGTTAGCATAGTTGGATGAGGATGAATACTTTTTTTTTTTTTTATATGAGGAGGATGAATACTACAGATTGGACAGAGTTCATCAAGTATCACAAAGAGGGAATTCTGATAAAGAATCTAGAAACAGTTTCTAGACCTAGTAAACAGCATACATCATTGGCCAATAAATAAGCACGTTTACACTGATTCCCTTAACAAATATGGCCAGTTGTGTTTTTGTCTGCCTGTGTTGCTGTCTTTAGGGGTAAACAAATTTGTAGTGCAGACATCTGGGACATTCATATTTTCTGCCCGGGCAACCAGATTTCATCACATCAAAGCCCGGCGGACTAGCTATCAAATTTCCAACTGCTACAGTGAACAGAGATGAAGGTTTCTGTCACCACAACCGATTTCCGTCATTTGGATTTCAGAGAGGCGGTAGACTCTATGAGGTCACTGTAGAACCGCAAGAAAAAAAGGGGGCGGTGATATTGTGTGTGTGTGTGTATTTAAGATGACCAAAACATACGCCTACATCGCCTCAATGATCTGCTGATCACTTCCCATTCAAAATATCAATCCACCGTAATTTGTAGGTTATTCAGGCGGGCAGAGCACCTGCCTGCCTGCAGTCATCTCCAACAATACTATTGATGGCTTACATTTTTAACTTCTTACAAAATATATTTTAAGATTAATTTATTCTGAAGTATTTGCTTTGGGCCTGTATTTTATGTAGGCTATTATGCATTAGTATGAACTATGAACTGTTTTCATGGTGAAGTCAAACACAACTGTAGTATTAGGACAGTCTGCCCAAGATTAAGGCACTGAAAATCTTCAGTGTTTTCCACAAGCGACTGCCAGCTAGATAGCTGAATACTGATGCCTTTCCAGGCAGCTCCTTTTTAATGGTAATTTTTGTTTTTAATGCGGGATACTCACCTCAATCTGATCACTGTATTGATGTCAGGAGCCTTGTAGTTCTACATCAGACAGACTTGCCTATCTCCATAATCGGTTTGGTGCTCTGCCAGCGCAGGAGACGGTTGCACTTGGTCCAGTCCGACAGTTTCCTGGTTTGAAAACAAAAGTGACAGAATGTACCAAGCTTCTCGTGTTTTTAAAGTTGTATGCTAGACAGTAACATGACGGAGATATGCAAAGTCGCCCAACACGCGGATATTAGGTGAACATGAGTGGTAATACCTGTTGAGGGATGTCTTATATACTGAACACTTCAAGTCCAAACTGGAAAAGAAACGATAATGTTTTTGAGATAAACGCATTAAAATACTTGATAATTAAGATGTGTGTTTTGAATGGAATGAAGGTGTCAGAATGCTTGAATAGACACCAAAGTAAAGCTTGATTATCAAAAATGTCCCCCGAGGAGCATGACCCCCGTCGGCTGCCTAGTCAGTTGCTTGTGGAAATCACTGATAATGGATCTTATTTATAGTTTGACAAATGATTGACTACTATGTTATTTGTTGAAGTAATAAAAGAGTAACCGTCAAACAACAAAATGCTTTCTTTTTTATCATGTAATAAGAAAGGTGCCATGGAATACATGTACAAAAGGATCTTCTTCCTCATAAATTGAGGATTTGTTCACTCCTGTGTCTTGTTCTGATGTTTTCTGTTCAAGCCAATCACTCTGAAGATGAGATCCAATACAAGACAGGATTTTCTGCTGAACGAAAACTTAAACAAAATGCTCTTTGTTTTTGTGTCTTCAGCGCTGTGACCTGTCCATGTTTGACCTGGCTGGTCTGGAGGGTCGCGTGTCCCGGTACCAGGCAGACATCTTCCTGCCCCGTCACAAGGTCAGCCGCCAACTCATCCAGGAGATCGTGGAGTCCCCTGAACCCGCTCCACGGCCCAAACCAGTCCGCATGAAGGTCAACAGGTAAACAATCCAGCTACTTAGTCTTGTATGGTTTTTGTAACTGGAATTTATACAAGGAAGCATATGGCTGAGCATGCATCATCACGCCTCAGATTAGTTCAGTTACACATATTCACCTCTGGGAGCGTTCCTGTACAACCAGTCTTCTACCGTCCCGCTGGAGCAACTAGGGGTTAAGTGCCTTGCTAAAGGGCACCTAGTAGTTCAGGGAAGGAAGAGTAGAGTGCAGAGTGTCTGTCTCTTAAGCTACTGCCACCCCCCTAAATGTTTTAATGTTGTATTCTTCAATGGTAAGGTGCAGCGTTTTCACAGGCTTATGTCTTGATCACAAACAAAGCCTCCTCTTAAGATATTAAAAAAGGTTTGCAATGGTATTTTTGTTTTTGCCTCCTGTTAGTATTTTCTCAGCAATGCTAGTGCAAGTCGGTGGGTGATGAAACCACATGTTTGATAAGTGTAATATTTGTATGCGATTCGTTTTGTAATGTAATATTTGAGTACGTGTCTGTGTATCTGTCAGGATGTTCCAGCCACCTCCTAAAGGTGATAGTCGACCGGTTCTGCTGATGAACAAACCCACCTGCCCCGTGCCCCCTGCGGCTCAGACTCCCAAACCCCCAATGGTAACTGACGTCACCCCAACTCCTGCTCCCATAGTTCAACAAGGTAAGTAAAACCCTTCTTTTAAACAAAAACATGACAAAGAGAGTCCGGGAGGCAGAAATTGATTTTCTCTCATAAAGTCGGTTTCTAACTGCAGATCTTTTTCAAGGCATAAACAATTCAGCATATATTTAAAAACAAACTTCTGTAGATATTGCCATAGTTCCTGATTTCACATCCAATTTGGCAATCCTCACCGAAACCTTTGGCACAGTTGGATCAAACATTATCTATCTTTTCATGACCCCAAGCTCTTATTCGTTCTCATCTCTCTCTCCTACTCCCTCTCCCCCCTCCTTCAGTGGTGTGTTCAGTGGCACCCACGCCCCCTCCTCGCCCTCCCATGCATCCTACTGCTCAAACTGCAGTGAGGTCCAGTGGCCCCAAGCCGGTGCTGACTGTACGGCATCCCAGTGTTCCCTGCACACCCAGTGTACCGGCTCATCCGAGTCCGCCCCCCAGCACCATCATGCCACAGAGGGTTTTACTCAGTCCGGATATGCAGGCTAGGTTGCCCTGTAAGTACAACTTCCTCTTTGATTGGTTCATTCATTTTTGTGCTTTTTGTGGATCACTCTTAAAGTTGTCATGAAGTAATAAGTGATGATGAGATTGTCTGATCAGACTACAGGATATCCCTAAAAAACATTAAAATCTTACAGAAGAATTACATAGTTGTTTTTCACAGTTAACTAATTGACTGGGTAATCTTGTTCTTGTAATATCCCTCTGGTCTTGGTACTGTAAGGCACTTTGGATAAAAGCAGCCACCAAATGGCATATTGACCAAATGACCTATTTTGGGACCCAAAATAGGTCTTGGGCCTATTGCCGGTGGCTGTCCACATGGCAAGAGTAGCAACATGTTTTAATGAGCTTTGGTCCCAGTTTGAGAGGCTAAATTTCTCCCTTTTATCTCGGCTGAAAAAGTTAATAGCCCCCGCCTTAAAGGAGAGTTGCCAGTCTGTCCAGTCTGTGTCAGTATTTTACTAATTCAGTGGTAGCTGTTATTTGATAAAAATATCCATTCAGCTACTAGGGAAGCACATGCACACGCACACGCACACGCACACGCACACGCACACGCACACGCACACGCACACGCACACGCACACGCACACGCACACGCACCTTTGTCATCCTTTTTGTTACCGGTTCTGGGACCTTGATTTCGACACCGGTGCTAAATTAATACTTTTTCAGTACCTTTCATGAGGCAATCAACTTTTTATTGTAGGGACTAGTTTGCAAGCAAGCGCAGCGTATGGGGGGCTTTTAGTTTGAGGTTCAGCTTCCATGTGCAAGATATGTTTACACTGGGGAAAGATCTTAGTACAGAGACACTTTTTTCCATACTTAATTGTTTTTACATCATCACAAATAAATTGCGGGGAGAGAGACCAGACCCACACACAACATCCTGGTAAGTCAAAGTAACTATAAGCTGTCGTTTTTTGGCATTTTGTGATTAGCCAATGCGTAGATGCCACGCCCTATGATAGCTTGTGTATTCCATGGGTCTGATTTGTCGGGCTAGGCTAAGCAATGAAGCTAGAAAAATGTCTACTTAAATCGGTGCAAGCTCTGTTTTAACTAGCATTGGCTAGAATGCTAAAAACAGAGACGGTCACCTGCAACAAGTCATTTCAGCGCTGTGCAAGTTTGTGTTGTGTGTGTGTGTGTGTGTGTGTGTGTGTGTATATTGAAAGTTGTCACCTTTTACTTCAACATGCTTTGGTACACAGTAATACCGATCTGATTCGGTCGATGACAAAAAAAGTACCAACCTTCAGCACCCAGCCCCACACTTTTAAGCAAGCTTGAAGCTTGCAAGCATGGTTACACTGTCGCGAAGACAGGATTGTCATCAACCCATGAACCAAGGCTTGACCGTATTTGTACAAGACTGAGTTTAGTAATGTTTCTAATCCACATGATTTTTCCTTCTGCCTTCCTCAGCTGGCGAGGTAGTGAGCATAGCCCAGCTTGCTTCTTTGGCGGGACGACCTGTGTCGACATGTCAGGGTAGTAAACCCGTCACCTTCCAGCTTCAGGGCAACAAGCTGACTCTGTCTGGAGCACAGATCCACCAAGTCCCAGTAGCTCCTCCACGTCCAGTTCAAGGTTAGTGTTAGAGACATCTTGTACTTATTGTTGGACGATGAAGGAATGAATGGAATGTTTATTTTTGTGTCATGTCACATCACCCTCTCATACACTGTGAGATTTGATGACCTTTTTTTTATTCTATATGTTCAATTTTATTTTCTTTCCATGATTAATCGTGGAAGTGTTTGTTAGATTTTCAATAAAGTCCCAGTGTCGTATATCAAGCACTTTGATTACACGCGACCAATCACAACCTTTGAATACACAACGTGACCAAAATGAAATTTAAGATTTAAGTAGGCAGCTCCAAGGGGAAAGGAAGAGAGATGTCTCACCAAACCTAGACCATCTTTGGAAAAATGTAGTGATGAGCAAAGTGGAAAAGATTGGATTGGCCCATCGTTAAAGAGGAAAATCCTTTTCCCAAGTCTAAATGTGAAAACAACGTTTTAGTTTCTAAAAGTGGATCATTGTCTGTCATTTGGAGATACTTTGGCTTGGCTTTGGCAAGTTGTAGCTGCACCCCAAAGTATTTTGTATTATTTATTTATATATTATTAAGAATATAAGTTAGACTGTGAAAAAGGTATAAAAGTGCAATAAATTCATTTTGGTTCCTGAAATCAAGACAAATAATCATGATCACAAGATTAAGTGATAATGAATATCGCAATTACGGAATGATTGAAGTCATTGTAAACAATTAGGTATAACTTCTGTGATTCTGTGATGTGATTACTGAGAAACTGGGGAAAGTATTTGTCTGAGTGCCTGAGTGCCTGTGTGACTGACTCTCACCCTCTCCCCACAGGTAATGTGATGCACCTGGTGTCCAGCGGGGGACAGCACCACCTGATCAGCCAGCCTGCCCAGGTGGCTGTCCTCAGCGCAGCCAACACACACCCTGTTAACACCTCCTCTCCAGCTCCCTCTGGGACTCAGCTGCCTCACAATGCCTCCTCGCAAGGTTTCTCCCTCTCTCTCGCGTGCTGCCTCGCAAACAGACCTGGACAAAACTGTCCCTGTTTTGTTTCAAATATACAAATCCAAAAATCATGAGGAGTGTTTGGTTTATCTTAATTTAATCTGCAAGGCATATGTCTTCTTTTGAGTTTAAGACTTTGCAGTGTTAGATCAAAACCTCCTCAATTAATTGAAATATTTGAAACCAGTTTCAGTTTTTTTTCCTTTTTACCAGGTCTGCTCTCAGTCTTGCTGTCTGTCTCTGGCTTGCTTGGTTTCCTTGCTGATTTGTATTTGTTAACTTGGGTTATGTGCATAGTACTTGCTTGCATTAATTACATAACAAATTTGCTGCCCCCTTGTTTTTTGAGGTCAGGCTCCTCTGAGAGCCTCTGTCAAAAAATCAGATTTCAATCACATCTTTTAAATTTGTTTGTGATGGCCTAATTTGTGCTAATATATCTGGTTAAAACCTTGTGTGTGTGCACCCTGGGAAGCAGCCCTGTTCCTCACAGTTAATATTCCTCCTCCTTTATTTTTCCTCAGTGCCCCCTTCCATGGTGAGCAGCCCTGGGATCGTGAAGATCGTTGTGCGTCAGACAGCAGGCAAGGAGGGCGGGCCTGTGCCCACTCTGGCAGTGGCCCCTTCCCCTCGTGTCGCTCCACAGACATCCCCTTCCCCGCACCACCACGCCAACACACCCCCTGTCCGAAACCCTGCTCCACCGCAAATTCCCCAGCGCACCCCTGGTCCTGCCACTGCCCACTACACTATAGCTCCCCCCAGAATCCCTAGCTCAACCCCAAGTCAGCCCCAGACCCCTCGCCCTGTACTGAAAGTAGTGCAGCCTCTGACATCAAGTGCAGAGCAGCCAGGTGAGAGTATGAGCCTGAATAAGATGTTTCGCTCTGAGCTATAATTCACAAGGCTGTATGTATGCAGGCAAATAGAACTGGGTCAAACAGTTTTTGCAAATGATTTTCCCCCTAATGTTTTAACCTGCTTTGAGTACTAGATGTGTGCAGTGTCATGTAAGATGATACATTTCAGTGCATGAAAGTTTAGACAACAGGGGCGTGTCTGAAAGTCAGTTTAGTCTATTTAATACTTTCTGTGGTTGACAACCTATCTGACACCAAATGAATGCTGATACTGATGCCCACCCATCTGGTACTCCAAACAGGTTAGAACAAATGTCAAAAGGTATGTACAAATACTATTTGCCCCAGACATAATGGCAAGGTACAAAACTTAGGAGAAAGTTCCTGTGTACCAATCAGGGCTGTAGTCAATTTATTTACAATTTAAGCGATTCAGCATCTAGAAGCTGCAATTCATCTGCTAATAATAGAACAGTCATTCATCATTATTCCTTAATTTGTTGGATCTGACAGCCAAAAGTTTGAATTTTGAAGAAAATTCGCTCCCTGAATTAGCTGAATTGAATCCAGCTCTGATGCAAATCCATGACCAGTTGTATTGTGGAATCAAGTTGTTCACAACAGGCCTGTTTTTCCTGCTCTGTTTGCGCTCTATCCTCTCCTCAGCTCCAGTTCGTGTGACTTCCTCCTCCTCTTCATGCAAGTCTTCGGGAGCACCACATGATGATAGCAGCACCAGTCAAACGGCAGCGCCTCCCAAGTCGGGGTCCAGTACAGGTGCAAAAACTCACCCTCGACCCAGGGCAGCACCTCGCCCACCTCCTCGCTCTCCTTTCTACATGGTGAGCATTCTGGTTCTCTTTATACTCATAATGTCATCAACACACCTGGTTAAAAATACTATATTTATACTTCAGAGTAGTTGCATTTTCACATATTTAAGGTGTGCTTGATATATCTTGCCACACGTTAACAGCCTAGTAATTGGACTCATCATTTGCAAGACACCTAAATCTAACTCATACTTCTACAGATATTTGAAACATAATCACTGCTATTTTGTCCAGTTTTCACCATCAGTAGCCAAATTTTTTACCTGACTGTCATATCCCTCTTCCCCACCAGTCGTGGCTGGCAGACAGCCATAAGCAGCAACGTGACAGCCGACTGGACTTCATCATTCGAGTCAACGAGCGTCACTGCGGGGCAAAGCCTATGTATGGCCAGGAGGTTCTGGACTTCCTGACTTTTCTCCCCGGTTCCCATCCCTCGCCGGCCCCCCTGAGCTCCCTGGGAGAGTGGGGCCGGTCGGGCCACAGCAGCTGCCTGCCGTCACAGTCGCTAAACACAGCTGACCACTGGCTTCAGAGCCGCACCCTGAGAGAGGCCATCCACAGCACTGAGGAGAGGCTGGAGCTGCTCAGTGACACCATAGACAGGTAGGCAGATGACTCAGATGAATCGGCTAGTCATCTGATTGCTTGATCGACATACAGAGTACATCACTGGCAATACAACGCGATGCCAGTTGTTTCCAACATGGTTTAAGACCGTGAACTGCACACACTGAGAGTGTGTGTTGTCGTATGATCCTAAAAAAGATTTAGATATATGTGTGTGAAAATGCCTATTGTAAATGTAAATATTCACAATAATACAGCTTTGTTTCCTTTTATTAATCTTTGCTCAGTAATATTGCTCAATAAATGGTGCTGTGTGTTTCTCTATCACATTTCAGGTTTACATTTGTGATACCACCAGTGGAGGCTCCTACCATCTCCATGCACTGCTGCCACCCTCCTCCCTCTCTGAGCCACAAGCAGGCCGTCTTCTCCTCCATGCTGTCGGCTGAGCTCGCTCCGCTCACAGGCAGCCTGCACCGTATCCAGTGTAACATGAGGACCCACTTCCCCGACCTGAGGCTCATACAGTATGATTGTGGTAAGTTGTCAAGATGGTGAAGATCTAAGAGCTTATTCTACAGCTGTGCTTACTTGAAGTCACTCTGGATGAGACTCGGATAAATGGCTCACATTAAACTACTAATCTCTAAATCACAAAATATAGGAAAATTATAAATTCCACAGCAACTGTGTGGTGTTCTTAAAGGACAAGTGAACTCAAAAAAAAGGTCTGAGAGGCAGAAGTGCTTATTGTACAAAGGTTTAATTCCAAAATGCTGTATTTCCACTTGATGATCACTGCTCAATATTTCAAAAACGTAGAGATTTATATCCTCTTAGATACAAAGGTATCAACTAGGTAATACCTGAATTAATATTTCATAGTGAACCAGCAATCATTTTATCAGAGTTGGGGGAAGTTTTCAAATGGTAGATATCTCATTTTGGAATGAAACTTCCCCCTATATTTATAAAGTGACGTGTATATATAAAGTGTTAGTGAATTAATTGGGCCTCTTCTCTTGTTAGCCACTTTATCTAGTCTTGTCTGAGAGAACCTGTGAATCACCTTATTAAAGAAACAATGTATTATAGAAAAGGTCAGTACAGTAAAAATATCTCAGAAATTTCAGTCTGTTTGCGTGAAGATAAATATGCCTTTATTTCTCCATGACATCCAAATTTTCAGTTTTTGATTCAGCTCATATAATCACCATATCTTAATTACAAGTTTAACCTCTAATCCTGATTATGGAAACATGCAAATAATAATTACATAATATTATTGTATAATAATATTAACCAGAATGATGAAGCCTGGAATACATCTGATCCTGTTCTCGGTGTGCATAAGCTCTGTTTCCATGGTAATGTTGCCAATAATAGACTATTTTTCATGTATACAGAGACATTTGTCAATGGGATAAGAAGATGTGTATAAACAGCAAATCAGATCCCAGCTAGGACATGAACTATTGCTTACTAATTACTAATTCTTGGTGTGACTAAGCTCATGTACTGGTATACTCGTGTGTGTGTGTGTGTGTGTGTGTGTAGGTAAGCTGCAGACACTCCACACCCTGCTGCGGAAGCTGAAGACGGGAGGCCACCGGGTGCTGATCTTCACTCAGATGACACGTATGCTGGATGTGCTGGAGCAGTTCCTCAACTACCACGGACACATCTACCTTCGTCTGGACGGCAGCACCCGCGTGGAGCAGAGACAGGTTGGCACTGACAGGATTTTCACATAGTCAGATGTGAAACTGCAGCAGAAAATTTGTGATTGATTTGATTAGTCACAAAAGGACAACTGACTTGGTACTCTTATTGCCTTTATTTATTTATTTATTTATTTATTTATTATCTGAGCTGCAGACTTGTCTCTATAGAAATAGTGTATTGTCTAAGCAGCACTAAGATATCTCAGGTTGTCACACAGTAGAATGCTATAAAATGATATAGGAGTTGACTTGGTAGTGGCAAAACTGTTTCAAAAAGCCTTTCACTACAGTATTACACCAAAAAAAAGTCTGAAGTAAAAATCCTTATTATATCGATGGAGAAATGAGGGGAACTAGGGGTCGGCAGACTCACTGTCTCTGAGGCTTATTCTCTGCGTATCTCGCTCTCTCCCCCTTCCTTCCTCCTTCAGGCCCTCATGGAGCGCTTCAACGCGGATCGGCGTATCTTCTGCTTCATCTTGTCGACCCGCAGTGGAGGTGTAGGGGTGAATCTGACCGGAGCCGACACGGTAGTGTTCTACGACAGCGACTGGAACCCAACCATGGACGCCCAGGCACAGGACCGCTGCCACCGCATCGGCCAGACCCGGGACGTCCACATCTACAGGTACTGTGACCTCGCTGGTGTCGCTTCTGATTTACACTGATCACAACAGCGCATTTACATAGGCAACACAAAACAAGACATCAACGCAGGCTAAGCAAAAGGACAAAAGGACAGGGAATAGACACACTTTACATGTATACAGTCACTATATACAGGTAAGAATATCCAGGTAAGAATAGAAACAAGGCAACTTCTTTCTTTTCTCCTTTCTTTGTAATTTGTCACTTTCAATGCAGCCTTAATCATCCGATTACATCCGCATGCATTACATAACATGTCACGACACACAAAAATCTGATTTTGCTCACATTGCTGTCGAATCTTCTTAACCAGATATGAAAGTGGTTGGGCTCAATGAAATGTTAAGTCTTATTTATAGCCCCGCGCCTCCACACGCGTATGGTGTGTGCGGTTGTCTGTGGACACGTTGCACACAGTCCAGTCATTTATAGTAGTGCAGAACATAGCACAAGACATGTAATTGCTTTCTGAAATCCTTTTAACCCTTTTCTATTACGCGAGTAATACATATTGTATGAAAATATTTGCAATAAAGTATAAAATCGGGGTTCACGTTTCACAGCTCACAGGGAAGAGGCGTAGTAGAAGAGTAGGCTAGTGGCCATGTTTCAGACATTCATATGAAAACAATTGAGAGAAGCTACACAAAGGTGGGATTTTATACTTTATTGCAAATATTTTCGCACAATATGTTTTACTCATGTAACAGAAAAGGGTTCAAGGATTTCAGAAAGCTTATCAGATTGGCAAATTTCAGTCTGGAAACCTAGCCCACATGAAGTCAAATTACTGCAAAGATTTTGTCTGCGAGTTTTTTAATGGAACGCCTCTGGGGATAGATGACAGCATGATGTCCAGTCTTTCCTCAAACTGCTCCATGCTTGATTTGTTTACGTTTGAACAGATGTGAGGTAGGCTACGTGATTGCAAATTCCGCCTCACTACTCTCCAGCCCAATCATGCTTTTGTGGCGTCTGCGGGCCGTGTCGTGAGAGAAAGAGGGGCTGACGTGATAAAACAACATAATAATCAATCAATGTTCTTCCTCCTCTTCAGGCTGATCAGCGAGCGCACGGTGGAAGAGAATATTCTAAAGAAAGCCAACCAGAAGAGGATGCTGGGAGATATGGCTATTGAAGGAGGAAATTTCACCACTGCCTTCTTCAAAGAGGTAGGGGTTTACTGAGGGCATTTGCACAAATTTAACAAGCAGGGTGGTTCGCAGGTATACATGCATTCTATAATTAAGATGGGGAGCACATGCAAAAAAGTGCCTAGGGACCGATGCACTGCTCAGGTTTTTTGGAGCCAATTTCAATTGCTGTTTTTTATTTGTTTTTCTAACGCTGTGATCGCAAAATATTTTACCCAGACTTTCTGCTAACAAGGGCACATCATGGAAAAGTGCAGAGCAAGCATAAATAGTATAATTCAAATATAGCCCTGTGTTTATCAGATTGTCATCTGGCTGCATGATATAGGTGGCCTGTCCATGTGTAAGTAAATCATAGGTTTTATCCAAACACAGTAATTACATGTAAGTGTGTGTGCTTGATGACTGACGTGCTTACTCACCTATTGCCACTGGTAGAGGAAGTGCCTCCTCACTGCCTTTTTTGATTGGGCAGTTGAAATGGTGATTGGCTGATCAGCGATGACCTAATTTAGAACGTTTATTGGCTGATTATGATTGGTATTCAATCAATGAACCACTATCCATTCCCTGTCATATTCCTCAAATTGCCCCTGGAGGTAGACATCATGCTGGCCTTTTTTCCCTTGTGCTTGTTCCTTTTGTATATGATACAAAGGAACACAGTGAAACCTAGTCTTTGACTTTCTTTTGTGGTGTTCTCAATTACTTTTTAAGCACTTCTCAAGTTTATTTGTATAGCCCTTAATCACAGGTAGTCTCACAGGGCGTCACAGAGCTTTTATATCATTAATCATTTTGAAATTTGTCAAGTACACAAAACCACTCTCCTCTGTGTCGAATGTGTCTCATCTTCACTCTTTGTTCCTCAGCAAACAATTCGAGAGCTGTTTGATGTGAACGACGGGGAGAAGAGAGAGGTGGCAGTGGAGCTCTCAGTGCCCCAGGCTGAGGAGGAGGAGTCGGCCACCAAACAGAGCACCACCATCCTGGAGCAGGTCAGACACATCACATAGCACATATGCTTATGTAGAGCATATACGTCTATATCTACTTACTACCTCCATACCTTTTGGTGATAAGGTGACCAAAAACACTGGTTTTTGTAGCATCTTTTGAAAATGAACTATGCAAGTCACAGGACTAATGTGGATGATCTCCTTGTTGTTATGTGCTTTGATGGTTTTTATTGAGGTATATTGGAATCATTTGTAAAAATTTTGTCCTTCTCATTTAAGAAAAGAATGTAGAGGGGTATTATGCTGTGATAGGTCACAATTTTGTTTAATTGCAGTGTTTGTGGGGACATGTTAATTTTTAACCAAATTGGACCGGTCTATTATACTATACTATACTATCTATAAGAACTGCAGACTGCTTTCACTGAGGTTTAAGGCAATCGTATCAAAACAACCAAGGCTTTTGTTATCAGCATGGTGATATACAGATAACCTGATCATCTTGAAACCAATCTTGCAGGCCCTGTGTCGTGCAGAGGATGAGGAGGACATAGTAGCAGCCTCCCAGGCCAAAGCAGAGCAGGTGGCAGAACTGGCTGAGTTCAATGAGAACATCCCATTGGACGACGGAGGAGAACAAGAGGAAGTGGAGGAACTATCTAAAGCCGAACAGGAAATAGCTGCTCTGGTGGAGCAGGTGAGTGATTGTACAATTTTGTGGGTGAATTATTAATTTAAATCTGGGATAGAACATAAAGATTTGAAACTCAAATCAAATATTTGGTAGCTGCCTATGCAAACAGGTACTGTTTGCAGCTAGCAGGCTAATAAAGTTTCTGTCCATGGTTGAAATAATTGTAATTGCAGTGAATGGTTAATTTTACTGCCAGTTTCCAGGCAAGATCAGTAATTCAACTGAGTTCAAATAATAATTCTACCCATGTCTGGTCTCTGAGCTAGCACAGCTCAACATAGACTGTACAGTAATGAAGCCGATACAAAGTTAATCCATATTCTCTGCCTACCTCCAGCTCACTCCCATTGAGCGCTACGCCATGAACTTCCTGGAAGCCTCATTGGAAGATGTGTGCAAAGAAGAGCTGAAGCAAGCTGAGGTAAGACCACATCTTTCTTTTGTTTAATTTAAATAAGAGTTCTGTGTCCCATCAGATCACCTTTTTTATATAACAGTTTCATAATAATTTTCAGTTTGCATTAAAGGCCAATCTTGAATCCAAACCTTAACACAAATGTCCTACAGAACCAAAACACCATGCTTGCATAATTATATCACCTTTGCATAAATGTAATGTAAAATCTGCTGTGTGTGTGTGTGTGTGTGTGTGTGTGTGTGTGTGTGTGTGTGCAGGAGCAAGTGGAGGCTGCCAGGAAGGGCCTGGACCAGGCCAAGGAGGAGGGCCTAAAGCTCCACGCATCATCCGATGACGATGATGATGACTTCTTGTCACCACCAGCCTCTGTGGAGCCTGCTCAGCCGACCCCAGCCCGCCGTGGCCGTAAACCCAAGGACAAGACTGTCACCTCTACAAGGACCAGCGGTAGGCTGCGCGGGGCCTCCCCCGAACCTGAGCCTGACCCTCCCACCCCCAGAGAAGTGCCTGAGAGACTCCGCTTTGGTCTGAGAGGACGAGGAGCTGCCAAAGACATCGCTGCTGTGTCTACCACCCCGTCCCGCACAGACCATCACAAAACCTCCTCGTCAACCAGGCTTCAAGATTCCTCCAAATCCTCAAAAGCCTCATCTCCTGCCAGAGATCATCAGACCGTCAAAACCAGGACTCTACCAAACCGCTCCCTCCCCAGCCCAGTGCCTTCCACTGCCCCAACCTCTCCCCCTGGGGGGAAACCACACACTGTTGGGGAGACAGACAGCAGGTGTTCCTGGAAAGCAGAGAGGGAGGAGAAGGAGAGGGGAGTGTCTGAGTCATCGCCAGAGTCCAGCTGCCCAGTGGACCATCAGCTGTACTCCGCTCAGGCCAGAGATGATGACAGCAAAGACCAGGGCTCCTTGTCTCCCCCCTCAGCCAGCTCCCGCTCACCTCGCAAACGGCAGTCAGCTGATGGTGAGGTCCTGCGAGGCCTGGTTGAAGATTCCCCATCAGCCAAAGTCCTGCGGAAACTCCCGGGGCGGCTGGTCACTGTGGTGGAGGAGAAGGAGCCCAAGAGGAGAAGGAGAAGAGGCAGCGGCACTGGAGGCGGAGGTTCTTCGGAGGAGACGACAATGGAGGAGCACACGGGCGGATTGGCCGACGAACCCTGCAGAGACTACACATCACAGAGCCCTGACGGCAAAATTAAAGGGACCCTTACCAAATCTGCTCAGGACCAAGACTCTACCCCTAATGTCTCTGCACACCCCCAGCCTGTCAGAGGTTACCCCCCATACTCCCCACCCCATCTCTCTCCTGACATGCCTGTGCTGAGGAATCTTCCTGTACGACGCAGGCTGGAAACAGAGTCTCGCATGGCTGCCCAGCTGGGAGAGCAACAGCAGCAGCATCTGGGTAGGGGCAGGGGAGGGAACCAACCCAGGAAAACGGACATGCCGCCAGGCAAAGACACCGCCTCCATCTCTACTGAGTCCAGCGTGAATTCTGTTATGGCACCAGTGAAAAGAAAGAGGGGCCGGCCCCCTAAGACTCCCCCTAGAGTACCTGAGCCTGAACAAATGGTGTCCCCTCCCCCGCAACCCACCTCACCAAGTGAGGAGGGGAGCCCCCCTCTCTCCCCAAAACGTAAGAGGGGTCGTCCCCGTAAAGACTCAACAACTGTGCCAGACAATGTTGGTGCAGGACAGAACTCTAAAAAAAGCCCTACCACCACCACTACTGTATCTGGCCCACTATCAAAGACTGCTGCTAGCACAGAGCCAGAGGTCCTGTCTCCCCCCACTAAACTGATGTCCCAGCCCCCTATAGCTGCTGTTGTCAGCACGAGTCAGGCCTCCCCTTCTACCAAAGCTGAAGAATCGGACACTAAAACTGAGGAACCTGCCCCAGTTTCAGGCCCTGCTCCAAATCCAGCAATAGCTTCCACATCAAAAACAGATCAATATTCCACGCCAAGCACAGCCCAAGTCTCTGTTCCTACTAGAAGCCAAGCCCAAGTCCCTACACCCACTGCACCTGCACCCCTGGTCCCCTGTCCACCAAGCAATGTTAAGACATCTCCCTCAGCACCTCCCATGGCAGTCTCCACATCAGCCCCAGCCCAAGTTGTTAGTTCAACTCCAGCTACAGTTCCAGGCCCAGCGACCGATCGAGGACCAGCCCAAGTCTCCTCTGCACCCTTTGCCACTCCCATTCCTGCCTCTGTCCCAATCACTGGTACTCCAACTACCACAGCTCCAGCCCCTCCTACCACTGCTGTCTCAACAGTTATTCCGGCTGTAAAATCAGCACTTGCAGAGTCAAAACCTACAGCTCCTACAACAGTAAAAACAACTGTCCCAGACCCTGTCAAAACTACCACAGTTGCCACATCAGCTCCTACCACACCCTCCAAACCATCCCCTGCGTCATCTTCTGCCATGACTGTCAAAGCAGTTCCAACATCTGTCCCTGCCACAATGAGCACAACAGCTGCTACCACAATCTTAAAAACAGTGAACCTTACACCAGCAGCCACCTCTACAGTGAAGTCGGTTTCAACACCTAAAACTACTACTGTAAAGAATGTGCCACCAGCCTCTGCTCTGCCCACCACAACCTCTACCCCAACCACTGTCACAACCACCCCAGCTGCCACCCGGACTGTCTCAGCCACCGTATCATGCCCAGCTACAGCCTCAGCCAAACCACTCACAACTTCTTCCCCCACTACAGCAACAACTATTACAGCAACTACAGTAAAAACAGTCAAAGCAACTCCATCAGCCCCAGCAATGTCAAACACAGTCCCCAGCACAACTCCAGCTAAGTCTGTCACTGTTGCTACATCAGCACCAGTAAAGACAGTTGCAGCAACTACATCCTCTGCAGTAAATCAAGTTAGAACTTCCCCAGCCCAGGCAAGGACTAATGTAACACCTACCAATGTCCCTACCAAACCAGTCCCAACCTCACCAACAGCAAAAACTGTTACAGCGGCTACACAAGCCCCAGTAACAACTGTCACAGTGGCTACTGCATCCTCAGCAAAGTCTGTTGCTGTTTCTACTCCAACTTGCACTCCTGCTGCAGCCACGACAATGTCTGCCAATGTAACTACCACAGCCCAGTCAAAGACGGTCACAGTAACTACGTCGCTTCCAACAAAAGGAGTCACAGTAACAACCCCTTCAGCCCCAGCAACGACAACCCCTTCCAAGCAACTCACAGCTTCCACCCCTGTCGCAGCCGCAGCAAAGACTGTCATGATTACATCCCCAGTAACAACTGCCACTGGTGCTACCACAGCTCCTGTAAGGACCGTCACCGTAACTACATCAGCCCCAGCAAAGTCTATCACAGTCGCTACCACAAATATTGTCACAGTAACCACCCAAGCATCCATAGCCACAGCCGCCCCTGTATCAGTATCCACAGTAGCAGCAACCACAGATGCCACAACCAAGACAGTTCCTCTTGCAACCACCACCCAAACTTCTGCAGTCATCTCCACTCCAGTACACAACTCGCCCTCTGCTGACGTTTCTCCAGAGGTTTCCACCCCGGCCCCCACACAGGCCCTGCCCCAGGTCCCCACACCCGCTCCTTCCAGTGTTTCATCTGCTGTGGCTGGCTCAGAGAAGCAGTCCTTGGAGCCAACACAGAAAGAGTCTGCACCTAACAGCGACACAGAGAAAGTAACAGATATGGAAGTAGATGCTGTGGAGGCTGCAGCAGGTACTGGGAAGGAGGTGCATGACAAAAAGCAGGAGTTCTGTACGTCTCAGCCTAAAAAGAGAAAGGTGGACAGTTCTTCAGAGGCCAAAGACACTGTTCCTCCCCCTGCTCCATCCCTCCCCGACTCAAAGACCCCATTTGTTCCTCAGAAAGAAGAACACAAGCAACAGGCAGTGGAGGAGAGTGTTGAAGACGAGAAAGTTCCCATTCAGAAAAGATCCCTCAGTCGCCAGAGCAGTCAGGAGTCTGCTCGCTCCTCTTCGCCATCATCTGGGTGCTCTACATCCACTCTCACCCGCCATGCTCACCACAAGAGGACTTACGAGAATAGGCATCCTGCCAAGAGGAGGCGAGTGGATGTCACCTCTGAGACGGGAAAGGAGGAGAAAAAGGAAGATAAGGATGGGGAGAAGAGAGAGGAAGGCAGTGAGAAGGAGCTCACCGCTACCTCTCGGAGAAGGCGCTCCAGGTCTTCCTCGTCCTCCTCTGACTCTGACAACTGTGAGAGCAGGAAGGAGCGCCGGTTAACTCGCTCATCCAAGCGCGGGATACAGGACCAGGAGAGGGATAGGGAGAACAACCGGCAAGGGAAGAGGCCTGCACGCAACTCTGACAGAAATGCATCAAACAATGCTACCACGTCCACAGGTGGAGAGTCTGGCAGTGATACATCTTCTGTTAGGGTCACCAGGAAGTCTGCAGGATCTCAACCTGTACAAGACAGTAAACCTCAGACAAACAGTGTACCCTCCTTGCCTCCTGAGCCAGAGGTTTTGGGGAAGAGGTGCTCAGCACTCAATGCAGCAGCCAAGCTCTTAGCCATGAAAGGCAGGGTGGACACCCCTGGCCACACTACTAGGAAAGACTCAGGGGCTAAGGCCGCCGGGACTTCCCCTGCCTCCTCCACTGACAAGAACCAAAAGCCTAAAAGCAAAAGTGTACCAGCCTCCCCTCAGAGCAACTCTGTAAACCTCAGTAACAATAAAGCCAGTGGCAGCAAACCCTCCACACCCACCCAGTCTAGCCGCTCTGCTTCCCGCTCCACCAGACAGTGTCCCGGTTCTCTTGTCCCACCCCTGGAAATGGAGTACAAGAGGTGTAAACCGGAGGAAAAAGAGAGGGGGTGTAAGAAGCCCTCAGAGGGAAAGGAAGGCGAGGGAGAGGTACAGTCGTCCCGGGGCCACAGTGCCTGCAGCAGCATGAGCAGTGACGGTGAGGGCGACGGCGGACGCAGCAGTAGAAGCCGGAGCAGCAGCAACAGCAGCCGATGCACCCCCAGCGTCAGCTCTCAGAACACAGAGCCCAGAGAGTCCCGCTCTCGGGCCACCTCCTCCGGCAGCGAGCGCGACCGCAGCTCAGAGCGGGCAATGCGCAGTGACAAAAGGGAGAGGGACGGCCAGGCAAGGGAGAGCAGGAAGGACAGCAGGCGATCTCAGAGGCTCTCACAGGAAGTGGGCAGCAGTTCTGGAACTGAGGGGACGCCGGACAGGGTGCTGCGCAGTGTCGCGGCACTGGCAGCAGTGCAGGCCCGGTCACCGGCAGCAAGCACCCGCTCCTCCTCCTCCAGTCACAACCGTCACAACAAGACATGATGGGAGGGCTAGAGGAACAAAAAAATGGAAGAAAGAGAGAGTGTTGTAACAGAGCACTGTAGGAGAACATGTTGTGATCTCCAAGGTTGCTGCTTTGTCTACACTCTAATGAATGCAAGAGAACAGTGAGTGCTGCACAAGCCAGGGACCTTCCTGCCTCTTGGGCCCTCTCCCTTTCCAATTGGAGCTGGTCCCCTTGCCAGCTCTGCCATTGTCAGCTGGGGGAAGGCTCAGGGATGCCGGACTAAGAGGGGGAAAAGGTGGCGCCATCGTAGTGCCCTCTGAATGGTTACTGGTGTTAAGTCCTGAAAGGGAGAGATCATACAGACAGTGGTTCAATGCACCCCTGGGACTTTAGGGGGACAAAGGTGCAAGAGGTAATAAAGGCAAGTTGTTGTTAGTTCACATTATGTACTGTAATCATTTAAAAGACTGGAAAACTCAGATCATGTGTTTAAGATGGGATTAGATTGCACCCTTTTATTAGGGTTATAAAAGAAAAGTCATTTGTGCGACATTCAAAACAATACTTTTGAGTGACCAGTTGTATTGTAAGTTGGAGGTTTTAGAAAGTTTGGTTTTGAAAATTTTGTCAGCTGTTCTGACTATTGTTTCTTTGTAGTCAGTTGATAAGTTATGCATATTTTATTATTTCTTCCAGGGTATTAGGAAGAGAACAGATCTGTCAATGTGATCTTTGCTGCACTATGCTGGAGCTTGTCTTTGCTTGGGCCCCCTTTTCTTGTAATTTTCTGTCCATTGGACTCATCATTTTAAATCCAGCCTTGCATTTCTCATTTGCACATCTGATAATGTGGCCCACAGCTTTTGAGTGCATTGTGGTGTAGTATTAAGTTTTTACATCAACTTCAATCAATCAGTAGGTTCCTGGTACCTCACAATGTATCTCAGACGCTTGAAATGTCTGTCTGTTGAGCTTGTAAATTGTCTTCAAGACTTTACATCTTTTGCTCACTGGCAGCACAAACCTGGGAGCAGCAGAATCGTAATTTGTTTTTCTTAACCATCCCAAAGCCAGTCATTGTTATGGTCCACCTTGTCATGTATTTATACTAAAAGGGCAATGAATCATTGTTATTGAAAATAAGAGTGCCTGTTTGGCCAAGTGGGTTTGAACCTCAGATTGCCTTGTGAAGCACCTGAAGCTGGGGTGCGGAACTTCTTCAGTTATTGACAAAAAAGAAAGTCCCTCCTGAACAACATCAAGGAACGCACCCTGTGCATCAGTGCTACCAAATTCAGATTTTTATTTTTCACCTGAATTTTTGTCACTATCACTTCATTGCCCTTCTTTCATGTAAAGTACTTGGACAAAATATGTGAATAAAAATACTGGTACAGTTCCAGATGACTCTGTAAATTGTCAATTTACTTTTGGACTTGGATTTGTCAAAGCTATTTTGAGCAGGGTGATATTTGAGGGGATGGGTAGTTTATGGTGATGGTCTTATTTTGATTTGTCTCTTTTCATTTGTTACATTCCTTTGTTCCCTTGTAATTCCACATCGTCTTACTTGAAAAATTAAGACAAAATGACAGTTGAATAAAAAGACCAAAAATTAGTTGCCATTTTTCATTGTGTGTTCTTGGAATAAGTTATTTTAATAGTGGATGTGATACAGGTTAATAAATTGTCTCAAGATTGTTTCATCATGTATCAAGTTATAGCCTGGAAGCAATCAACCAAGTAGGTTACTCACTGGAGTCATATTAAGTACGACTTATTTGTTCAAAGGTTAAGTGGTATCCAATATCTATAAACCTCTCTACAAATAGGTGACTCTTTCACCTTAGAAAACTGCTGTATTTGGGTATTCTGTTGCTCCCAGTTAATACATACTGCAAATTCATGTGAGGTATTACTATGGAGCAACTCACAAACTAAACCTCTGCAGTGTGGTCAACCAATTTTCAGTTAAAACACTCACACTGTATAATAGCTAGATGAGCAAACTAAATATTAATAAGTCATGATCCCTGCCTTAGTTGCTCTCCCATCAGATTTAACAGCCTGGAGTTAATGGTTAAAGAAAAACGAGACAGGATATAATACTGTAGGACATGACAACATTTTATTTTAAAACGATTCTACATTAAAATAAATGAGCCAAGTTTGATACAAAATTCAACAGCCAAAATATTACACAGTAGCAAAGTTCTCACTGCTCTGCCCTCCACCCTATTTCTTATCAGCTGTTAGCTGTGCAGACAGCCACCTTCTCCGCTTCCTAAGGAGACTGAGCGAGGAGGGTTAAAGGGATTCCTTGACATTTCAAATTTTAGTCCATTTTTTCTTAACATTTGTCACATTGTGGTGCAAAGAAGTTTCTATATTTGTGCTCCAGTCTCCCTAAAAGGGCTCTTGGCAGTGCCATGTGTTCTCAACAAATACTACTAAAAATACTTAACTGTCACAAACTGAAGGACAAATGTAGAGACTTATTAAGACAATGTGACAAATTGGTGAAAGAAATGTCCAAATATGATTAAAAATGTCAAGGTATATATGTAAGGCTAAGCCATTTATACAGCATCATGGCTGAAACATTGCATTTGGATTTCAAATATACTGTATATAAAAAAAATGAATAAAAACTGTAAAGTTCTCAAGGCAGAGAAATCACATAACAGTTACAGCACACTCTCCATCCCTTCTTGACAATATTAGTGCACTACATCACGATCTCTGCTCAGCCCTTTGAACTGTCCATCGACACACAAGAGACGTAAATCACATGAGAAGGCACAGATAGGAAAACTCTTCAAAAAGGATTCCATCAATGCATTGTTGCTGTGGCAGAACTATTCACATAGCAGCTTACACAACAATGTTCAAAATATAAATAAACACTTGTGGAAATAGGACCAATACAGGGGCCTTGGGCCAGTCATTGCAGTGCTCAGACACCTTTGTAGGAGTCCAAAAAAAAAATCTATTCCAGGGGCTAATAATTCCACATAAAAGCTTTTGTATTTACACTGGTTACATGAATGCAGTTCAAGACACCTTTCAAGTTTTTAAATCAACTGCATTAAGCATTAATTACTCACCAAACAATATTGGCTATGTACAATTATATTAGTCTATTTATACGACTGTAAAAAGAAGTCCTGCTCTGTAAAATTGTTATTCACTTTTCTAATTCATTTATAAACAATAATGTAACAAGAATCAACGAGCGGTTTTCCTGAGTACAGTATGATCAGCGCCAGTGTTGGTTTCCAATACTGCATTCTTCCGTGCTCACACTTTTTTTTTTTTTTTTTTTTTCTCTTTTGTGGGGAGGGTCATTGACGTAACAGTTCACAGACTTTCTCGTGGTCTCTGTGGTTCATCTGCAGACCAGAGTCTGACAGACAGATTCCATAAGCCAGCAGCATTACCTCTTGTCAAAGTGTAAGTGCGGGCAAGATTGTAGTCATTTGTGTGTGTGTGTGTGTGTGTCTGTGAGCGGGTGCTAGTTAAAAAGTCTCGACAAACAGAGAGGACATCTCTTCTTAAAAAAAAAAAGGTCCAATGGCAGGACAGGAGGGTTAGAGGAAGACAACGTGGAAAACGAAAAAGGCAGACTTGTATGTATAATCCATTGACTTAATTCACCTACATCCTGTGGGGTTGAAAATTTAGTTGTTATTCTATACATGAAACAGAATTCTGCACCCATAGCGAGCCTCCGCCAACCCCATCCAGAGCCAACTCACATTGCCGGGTCTCAGCCACTGAAGGTAGTGACCAACGAGATGACGAGGATGAGGATGAGGATGGCGACGCATATAGCGATCCAAAATTTTTTCTGCGAGAAAAGAGAGAGAAATGGGTTTAACAACAAATACAACCATAACCATGTATTACCAAAACTTTTAATGGGTCAAACCCACATTGTACCTTGCGTGCTTTCTGTTGATATGTGACTGCTTTCTCTGTGTCTGCCTTCGCCTTTTCCACGTAGTTGCTGGACTGTTTGATGTTTGTCTCAATGCGGTCGACCATCTCCCCCTGCGTGGGACAAATGTCAGAGTCAGACCCTTTTAAAACAAAAAACAAACCAACAAAACTTTGTCAAAGCTGCATTACCTGAGCCTCCACCTCCATAGCCAAGTACTGGAACATGTCATGCAGGTCTCTGATGCTCCTCTCTAGTTTCAGGATCTCATCATGCCGTGACTCAATCTCATTCAGAGCCTGCTTGGTGGCTTTAGCATCAATCAGGATCTGTATGCCATGGTGCAGATATCATATTGATTAGCTGTAGTGCATTACATGTCAGTCACACACACCGCAGGAAAAAAAGTCAACATTCAGCAGGCTCCAGGGTCACATCTAGTGCAGCTAGAGTACACATCAAAAGCCAGCAGGACTCTTTAAGGGTTTATGCTAACAGCTATGGCAAAGCTAAAGAGATGCCTAGGGGCTGCACATCCATTTTCTTTGATATGCTTACCAAATCTGCTGTCCAGTTTGAGCAATAAGAGTAGCTACAACAAAGCAAATCTGTGATAATTTAACAAATGCCATTTATAGTCATTACTACTAGTAATGCAGTACAATTGTTTCGTGATGTGAAGTAGGTCACAGAGAACACTGGTTGACGAGAAAAAATAAACCCAAAACTGAAAATGTATTTTTGTACTGTAGCGAGCAGGTCGTTTCTGTTGTGGTTACTTCAAGGCTGTTACTTAGCTCACAGGCTTTCATCTTGAGAGGAAAGTGTGCTCACATTTTGTGTGAAAACATCCGTCTGTCCACTTTCGAGCATAACGTCCAGCTCTGCGTCTGTTACATTGGAGCCAGCTAAAGGGAAAAGCACATTATATCAGTATTTTGGATACAGATACAGGATGTTCATGTCTGGAAGGTTTAGAGAAATGTCACAGGAGAGACACTTGTATGAAAACAAAAAATCCCTTTGTGTTGAAATCAAGAGTTCCTCTTGCTGACTAGGTGCACTTTTCTTCACCCTATCTGACTATGTGCATTCTGTAAACCCTCTGCCTTTTCCTTCCTGGAGACTGAGGTTGTTAGTCATCTGTCAAGCATGTGTAAGATTAAGTCCATTACTGCATGTCATGAATCAAATTCTAATCAATAGATGAATTTACTTTGAAGCTGATATAAGACAAATCTAAATAAGACATTGATGTGCTTTGTGATTTTAAAGATTATGATTATTCTTTATGGCACTAATATAATATATGGTCACAAAATTAATGACCAAAATGCTTGTTGACGAAGGTTTGTTGCAATTTTGTCAACAAAGACGAGCAAAATATTCTGTCCGATGACATTTGAAAAATGTCATTCTTGTATTGATGAAAATATAATGCAACACAGTAGATGTTTTTGAACAGTAGTTGTTGAAGTGCATGTATTTTCATCTGCTAAAATTTAACTATTTTTGTTGACTAAAATCATAGGCCATTTAAAGGCTATTTGTCAAAATACTAAGACAATTTTAAAATGCTGATTAACACCGCTTGCACTTCTACTTCATTAGAAAGTATACAGTAGAAAGTGAAAGGGAGGGAAAGGAGATGGCATGTGACAAATGTCATGAGATTAAAACCCATGATGTCGCAACATACGGCCCAGCTACTGAGCCACAAGGATGGCTCACAAAGGATGTGATCAGTAAAACAGTGAAATAAGAGTTGTAGACCAAAAATCTAAAATGATTAAAAAGAATTAAAATAAACAACAACAAAAAATCACTGCAAAACAAACAAAAAAACAATCACAGCTCTGCCCATCCCTACTTACTGATTTTGAGTTGCCTCTGTATCCTCTCCACGTTACGATCTCTGTACTGAGACTGGATGGTGTTACAGTGACCCATCAGCTCCACAAACTCCTTGCACAACACACCATGCTAGAGACAGACAGAGGGAAAATAGTTGGTCCATGACACTATACTTAATGTCAACTTAAAGCTCAAGGCCCCAACCTGAATCAAAATGTATATGTAAATGTCTAAATCTGCTCTGAATGTGTCAAAGGTTAGTTTGCCTCTAGAGTGATTTTTGACATGTTAGTAATATCTCATGTTTAAGGTGTGATGAGATGATAAAGTTGTGGAAAAACATAAAGACAATCCCAGACTAGGGCATTAAGGTCTAAAATAAACAAGTAAAGGCTCAACCTGAGTCCGCTGCATCCTCGTGTTTATGGGTATATATTTCCCATCATCATCTGCCTTCTTGGGTTCAATGGCTGCAAAAAGATAAGTTTGATGAGCGCAATTCAAGTGACTCGTGAACAGCAAATAAACAACATTGTCTTCAGCATTGATCCATCATACTGGATAAAAGTTATTTCAACTGTGGGTTAATAATACTCACTCTTCAGTTTTTTTTGGATCTGGTTCGCCATAGTTTTTATCTCCTCTCGCAGGGTCTGGAGCTGTTTCTTCATACCTAACCCAAGCGGAAAACACCATATTCAACACCCAAATGCCCTGTATGAAACCCATGTGTGTGCATTGTGTGTGTGGTGAGATGCCAATCCTTAGACTTTGCTCAGTTGAAAAAGAAAACAGCTTTTCCCTGACATGCAACTTGATTTGTAAGCCAGGGATCCTGCACAACACATGAATAGAAAGCTTTCTGAAACACATTTTCTTGTGAGAAACAATGGCAGTGATCGGCGATTTTGAAACTCCAGTAACCAATAATTTGTGCACCTCCACATGAGACTTAATTCATTCAAACACTACCAATTAGTTTGTTGACTTTAGCCAGCTTTGAGCACTGGGTGGGCAGGTTTTGCACTTATGGATGCACTTATGGACCTCTAGTGATTCATGCATCTATCACAGCTACTTACCATCCTCTGGTAGAGCCACACCCAGCACAGTTTTCTGTTTGTTCTCAAGGTCAGACACCTTTTTTTTGAGAGTCTCCAGACCCTCACGGATTTCTTGCACCTAAGGAGGGAGAAGAAGTTGCATTTTCAGAATTAACAACATAGTTACTGACTTCACCTCCCACCTGCAACATCTTACATAACAACACAGATGCATAAATATGCCATTATGGCATGCATGAAAGTATGGCACTAACTTCAGAGCCATATTCATGTTAGGCCACTTTACAACATCCATTACAAAGAGATTGAAGGGGCAGGGACTGACATGTTGACAAAATAAACTTAGGAAAGCTGCAAGATAAGAGACAACATCATGTCCATGTTCTTCTACCAGCTCTTATACTTCACAATGTCAACAATAATGCCAACAAATGTAATGTTTATCCTCAAAACATGTTTTGTCCTTAAAAAAAGAAAGACTCAATTAGTATGCATAATGTGAAACAGCTGAGGTCACAGAAAGTAAAGATAACCACTGTGAGCCAGGTAATGTGAAGAGTAAGTTCACCTTTCTGAAGAAGGCTTCATTCTCCTTCTCCTCCTTCGCAGAAGACGTCCCAGGCTTGATCATCAACGCTCTGCCCTCCTCATCCTCATCCGAGCACTCGGCACTCTGCTGTCAGTTTGACATTGTGGACAAAATGTGCACAGTGACTGTTTTGTTTTGCCTGTCATGTCTGAGTAAGTTGTCATGTCAGGCAGAGCAGAGCAGCCCAGCCCTGCCCTGGCCTGGCACATCCTCTTAGGAAAATCCACAAATTGATTCAAACGGAAGTTGCAAATGCCATGTAGCTAAAGTTACTATGCAAACACGTAAAGTGCCGAACAGTGATATGTTGATCAAGAAATTATATACTTTCTCATTCAAAGCTGTCGAGAAAGAAACATCGACGTGAGCTAACGTTACTTTATGGAAGGAGTGAACTTAGCCAAGTTAGCAGGCTAGCGTGCTATCGCTAACGTTAGCCATTTTCTTTGAAACTTACATTTCCTAATTCTTTAGTTCGGTCCCGCATTTTTCAAAGCACTGCAAATAGCAAGCTGGACACCAAAATGTCAGAGACGCTGTGACACCAAGCCGAAGTGTGGAAAAACTTTCCCAGACAGCGAAAAGACTGTAAACTTTCTTCCAAGTGTCATTCAACAACTGAACTACTACAACACTTCTTCAGATATAACGTTACTTGGATACACTGGACATCCGCATTAACGACGCACTATCGCCCCCTGCCGCAGTGGAATATAAATGCATGGAGCAGACTGCCCATCAATATGAAACCCTGTAGGTTATCTCTTTGAATGTAATCTTATTGAATGCCCATGTTTAACCAACACATACTTACACTGCATTTACCTTCAGTGCTGTTCTATATTTGGTGGGGGGTTTTCCATGCAAATATTTACATAAAAATGTGTGGAGTAAGGTAACATATCCTCATAATGGGCTAAACCAAGTCTCCCAAATCGTCACGATGCATATCGACTAGACTACATTTATGAAGGTCGTTTTGTGACATTGCATTTCTGTTTCTATAAATCAAAGATCACTGGTATAGCTTCGTAAAGAGCTTTTAACTATAACACTCTCTCAGCAGAGCCACAAGATGACGCTATTTGCTTGTAGAAAGTATAGTTGTACCAAGCCCATACCAGTTTCACTCAGGTTGTAGTCAGTTTTGCTTTTAGTTTACGTTAATTTAGCCTACATTACCTCAGGACCATTTAAATGGAGCTAAATTCAACTTTTAAAGCATAGTCTACAATCAACTGAACTTGAAACGGACTGGGGTCCAGTTGGATAAGCTACAATGAAATTTTCAAATGTAGGCTTAGCCTGTAGAATTTTTTCTTATGCGATTTATGAATGCAGTAGTAGCCTATTCCTACGGAAAACTAAATAATATTAATAGACGTATCTCATGTGGTATTTCAGATGATAGCTGCAGCACTTTAAATCAGTAAATGTGGCTCTTACACTATTGCATAGGCAAACAATTTGATGCTGCTGTGAGGACATTTAACAGAAACTACTTTAAACCTTTTTAAGCTTTGTTGAGTAGCAAAATGAATAATAGTTCAACTGGGTTATAATTGTCATATAAATATGTAGTTCAAGTAAACTGCATTTCCCATAGTGCACCAGTGAGAGCGTCGTGTCGTGAGCTGTCACTCCGCTCGGGGAGAAATTGGTTCAGCATCTCTGGAGCAGCGGAGTGGATGACAGAGATCTCACCAAAATGAGTAGAAATTAACGCACTGTTTTCTGTTCATTTGCGATTTCCCACAGCGATGCGAAACTTGGATGTTTAAAGAGTGAACCGTCTCGTCTGCCATCTCTGTGGAGATCTGACTTTCTGTCAATGAGATATGTGGAGCGGCTCTACGCCTCGGTGTTAACGCAGAAAAACACAAGATGAAGAAGCAATTCAATCGAATGAGACAGCTCGCCAACCAAACAGTGGGCAGGTAAGAGCGAAATGATGAAAGAGGATGTATTGACGGCAGAGAGCTGGAGGACTTCCAGAGAGATGAACGCATCCCGCTTGGCGCCGAGTAGATATGGATTTCTAGCGTATTCGGCACTCATATTTTAGCCTACTATCCGTTCACATGCTCGGCTATTGTTGCTGCTCAGTGGTTTGATTTGCACAACGTATTAACTCGCACTGTCGGTCACAGTGGCAGTGTCAACATTGTATGATTGATTGAGCTCAGCGGGGACGAGCGCATCCGCACACAAATGAGGAGAGAGCGGATGAGACTGTGGTACCCAAGGACCAGGGTGCCCACTGTCCAGGCTGCCGTCCTAATCGCAGTAATAGAGCCTGGGACAGCCGGTTACACCGTGGAAATTGCTAGAATAAACCAGTAAATACGAGGCTCAATAACTTTTGCTGTTTGTTCCAAGCTCCAGAAAAAGCTTTGTAATCCTATAAATTAGCATTGCAGACCAAGGTGGTTCAGCAACTTCCACTCTAATGCTTTACATACCAATCAAACATGGTGACACGTCAAGGTTGGTGGCATGATGAATGCAGGAGTAATAAATCCTACTAAACTGCACTAGGCTGCATTAGACAAACCGTAAAGTGGAACGTGCATATAAATGCACAGTTACTCAAGATTAATCTGCTTATACTCCATGTTTATGTGATGGTGGCTTTGTTATCAGTGGTATAATGTTTCCTGTAATGCTTGATGCTACAGATTCTGCCATCTTTTCTCATCCAGAGACCCAAATGAGGAATTTATCCTTTCATCTGGGACCTCAGGCTCACTATTTGACTTCTTTTATCATGTAGCAGTAAGACCCATTTTGGACCCATGTTTAGTTAGAAAAACATGGTTTACACGAAGCAAAGTGCAACGCAATTCCTGTGTCTTATGGAATTTAATAGCCAAGTCAGTGTTGTGGCAGTGTTACTGGTCTTGTATCTTCTGTAAGCCCTCCGGCCAAATTGGATTGTTGTTGTGAGGAGGGAATCCAGGGAATCCAGTGATGAAGTGCAGTGAAAGAGGTGTAGCTCCAGCTCACCTCCCAATAGGAGTCAGGTGTTGAGTCTTTGTCTCTCCTTCTGTTTGTCAACCCCACCCTTACCTCGTAACTGAAAGTAAATGTCAGGCTTTGGTGACCTGGATCAAGTCTTGTTTTGCCCTTTGTAATTATTGCGTAAGTCTAAAACAAAACACAATCAATGTCGAGTGTGTTTCGGCTCAGTCGACGTCTACCAATAGGACCTGCCAGATCAGAACACAGAGAGCTTGATTTGCGGCTTGTCAACCAGAAGAACTCGTTCCAGCTCCCAGGTTTATTATAAGGCGTAGATTGCTTGTTGTGGAGTTGTAAGTATGCTATAACCAGAGCTGTTTGTTTTGGTTGGCTGACAACAGTAGCTGATGTGGAGAGGATTTTGTGTCATGCTATCCTGCACCTCTGCTGGCTCACGCTCACACTGCAGGGAGAGAGGCTGATACAGGCACTGATCAATAAAAAAGGTATTACTGTTGCTTACGCTCAACAGACTGGACTTGGCAGGGCTAATAGGAAACCCTCATGGTCATTTCTAAAAGATTACTGGAACGCACTGGAATTGTGTCTTACTCTATGGGACAAAAGACAGATCGCACCCTGCAACAGATTAAACCAACCAATTATTCACAAATACATAAATGTGTGTGTGTGTGTGTGTGTGTTTGTGCGCGCCAGCTCAGGTGCTTGTTTACTTCCCTCGTCTGCCGGAGAGCCGGAGCACTATAGCCCACTGAGGCGTAACATCCCGGTAATGAGTTCTAACCTGCATCCTAAGAAGCGGAACAGCAGGGGCAATTAGTCATATTTAGAGGGTAGAGACTCCAACACGACTCCTGACTGCTGGCCATACAGGTAATTGGAGATGTTTCCATGACCTTGGCAGCCTGTATCACCTGGTTTTGTATTGAGGCTTGCAGACACCTACCAAACTGCGCCCAAAGCCGTAGGTTCTAGCTGGAGAAATCACCCCCCCACCCCCGCCGGATTTAAAGATAAACCAAAATCACACAAATCAAGATGCCCTAGACGCTAAGGCTTAGAGCAACAGGAACACTCAAGAGGGACAGGGTGAGATGCTCATAGCCTTTAGGATTCATCTGAACTTTCTACTGTTTTCACTCACAGATTTTGAAGAGTACAAAATAGTAGGAACGTCTGCTCCATCCATGAAACAGAAAGACCAGCACAAGAACCATGATTCCTTATTGATTTAACCTTTTAAATTAATTCCAGTCATGAAGGGGAGATGGAGATAAAGCGAGGGATTTTAAACCTCTTGAGAGAATTTTTTGTATTTATTTCAACCTTGATTTCACCAGGGAAAGTTGACTGAGCATGCATGCTTTTTTCCAGCGCCCTGCTTCACATTCATACAGTCACACACATTCACACCACAGAATGGCTCAGTACAACCATTTCTTCTACTGGCAGCCACTGAGCAGTTAGATGAGGTTTAGATGCCTTGCTCAAGTGCCCCTTGACAGTAATGTTGAGGGAGGGGAGAGTGTTACTCATTCACTTTCCCCACTCACACTTCCCCAGTCGGCCCTGGGATTTGAGCTGGATTATGCTAAAGGGGGTACAACTAAAGATTAGGAAGATGTTCCCTAGTATTTTATATGCTCCATCTGTTTTCCCTATGTTTTTCTTTGATGAGTACGAGGTCATTCAGTTCATAAAATGTCTGTTTGGCTTTAAAGTCAAAACATACACATGGGCATTGCTGAATTAATGAAGGCTTTTCCTTTAGAAAGATACTGCAGCGTTGTTCCGGTTGAGGATATAGGTCAAGAGAGGGTCTGACACAGTTAAACACATCTCCAAAACCCTGGGCCTGCATCATTAATCCTGCGTAATGCTGCGTAAACTGCGACTGAATGAAAATGTGTAACTGTCTGTGAGCGTCGGGAGGTTATGGCAGGAAGGGGACAGGCCTAATCCTCTTTTGGCTCAGTCACTTCTTTGCTGTGTATTTTTAGCTCATCTTTTCATTCACATTTTTGTGTTGACTATGCTTTCTGTGAGTAGCCAAGGCCATAGATGCAAGAGACTGTTTATTGTAGTGGTGGGCTTGTGGACAGACGGGTCTCTCAAGGAAAGCCTGTTTCCTCCTGGAAAACGGAAAGTAGAGGTCTGCATTTGGGTCCAGCTGCTGGGTCAGCAGAGGAAGCTGAAGAATGTAGAGGTGAGACAATACTGAGAGAAAAAAATGTATTCCAGGGATGTTAGAAAATGGGTTTCTAATCTTCAACAACAGGCCGAGGAAAATGGTTTCTTATCATCGCTGAGTAATATTTGGGCTACAGGCCACAAGACCCCAGAAGCATTGTTTGTATCTGCTCATACACATTTCCATTTTAGTCCTAAAACCATTATCGACTGTCAGCCCCTTAGCTTCAGTGATTGAAGAGAGCACTGTAAATTGCATGTTTTTCATAGCGAAAAAAGCAGGCATGCCATTAATGGCTTCATTATTTTTATTTCATGCATTATTGTTTTCCCTGTCATATTCTGGGGTGAATTGATGCACAGCCGCGCAGGAATAGAAAGTGACTGTTTGATTGATGGATGGACCTGTGACAAATGATTTGTGTGACTTTTGCCAGCGTGTAGGCTATTGCTTTTCTGTGGACCTTGACAACAGCCATCTGAGCAGCATGCAGCGGACGGCTGTGTTTGGTTGTTACTGTAAGTCTCCCCACCATGAAACCTGATGAAGAACTTGTTCAGCCATGCTGTGGCTTTATTTGACATCTTGACAGCGGGGGGAGAAAGATGGGATGGGATGTCTTACCTTCCAAACATTCCCTGCAGTGTCCCTGACATGCTTACAGACCTCTGCTCCTGTCTGTGACACAGTTTAATCTGTTGGCTTCTTGTACAAGATGCTGCTCAGAGCAGAAACCTGAATTACAGTTTGATGTTGCTCATCCTATTCCTGGAATAAAGAAAACAGTCCAAATAGTGCGTCAGATCTTTTCTTTCATTCACGTGTTGGATGTGTTTTTCTGTCTTTATTGTTTTGTGACAGTTTCCTTGACGTTGATTCAGCACTTCCTCCATGCTGATTCAACGTTGTCAGTCCCTAGGCATTCCTATATGTGTCTGTGTGTCTGGGTATAGGGTTCCTGAGGGGGACTAAATCTAGTCCCATCAATCCCTGACCTGCTGCTGCTTGGACATCTCATGGCCAACGCTGCTGCATCCCTGCACCGGACACATTGTTGTCTTGACCCTGCCGACACTCCGTCAACATTGAGCTTCAGCGTTTTGTCCTGAAGATTGAGCCTCCATTTGGCCAACTGTTTGGTACTGTTTGGTCCTAATAAAGAGCTCCTATCTTGTGTATGGTTCAGATTAGTACAAATGGCTCCATAGAGGCGAACATAAATTATGCTAATCTGTTTTTCATCCTCCTTGGCTGCCAGGCCATTCATTGGAAAGATAATGAACCCATTTGTCAAACATGGTGCGTGTAGTCTTGCTTGTATAGTGCAGTGTGTGTGTGTGTGTGTGTGTGTGTTAATTCCAACAACATCCTCAGGATTTGAGAATTGATTGCCCTTTATTTGGAACATAATTAGTATTCATGGGTACTTTAGACCATGAATACAGTGAGAATATGCTGTCCAGGGAGCATAATGAAATTATTTAGGTTAGTATTGGAGGTAGCCTGGTCTCTGCCTGGCTGCCACAAACTGTTCAGGGCTGAAAGGGTAGAGAAGTGGCACAACTAACAGGAACCGACATGGATGACATTACATTTATAGTGTAAAGTGTTGCACCTCTCCGGGGGTCTGGGAGGTGTTGATATGCAGGGGGTGGGAGAACTATTATTATGATCACCATAATAGCCATTGTTGTCTTCCTGTGGACATGCACGCTCATGCATGGGTTCATTTGTACGTGTTTGTGTGTGTGTGTGTGTGTGTGTGTGTGTGTGTGTGTGTGTGTCTGTGTGCTCAATCCACATCTGAGTCTTCCTCGTTAATCATGGCGATATTGTGTTAATGATAAATTCCTGCAAGCAATTAGAACCTGGCCCTATCTGCCGGCTCTGCTGTAATTATGAGTAAATGAAAGATGCTAGGAGCCTGCCAGGGAACTGCACACTCATATATATACCAATAAACTCTTATTTTCTCACCTCTAGACACACACGTTCTCTCTTTCATGCCAATCACACACACACACACACACACACACACACACACACACACACACACACACAGAAACATTTCCGCCCCTCCTCCTCTTCAACCATCTCAAAATCAGCCATTCTTTTTTTTCCTCTACTCACTTTCTCCTCTCTCTCTCTCTCTCTCTTTCTCTTTCTCTGTCTTTCTATCTCTCTCTCTCTCTGTCTTTCTTTACTGTTCTCTCTGTTTTGACATGTCCTCAGCACTCCACCTCGCCTTGCGGTCTCTCTATCCTCCAGTGTAACCATTTGCTTCCTTGAAAGCACACCACCTTCTGAAATAATGCTGTGACAGTTATGCTCTGAAAGTGATTAGGATAGAAAGAGGACATGATGGCTGATGCTCCCTCTTTTGACAAAAATAGCCTCTTCCTTTGACACAGTGACTGAGGCGCATGATTATATTCTCCTTGTGCAACACCGAGGCTCATAACACTGGATCATATTTCCAATTGAATTACTTAGTGGGGCCATGGTTTGTGATGCTGCGATACAGCAGTGGAATTGGGGGCGTACCTAAAGGGGGAGTGAAGAAGCATATTTTGGGACATCGTTCCTAGTTTTTTTGTGTGAAACCGAAGGAGTTACTGAGGGAGATGTCATTGCCAGCGGAGCGTTACTGCAGTCACTGGAGTGTGATGTTGGAGACGCTGCCTTGGATTGTTGCTGAGCCCCTCAGGACCGTACAGACAGACACCACAGCCCAAACCCTCTCAGCTCTGCTGTGATGATGACAGCATGGCCTTCAGAACAGAGTTTGGTTCAACCAATAGGATGCTGCTGAACTGCTAATGTAGCCTACTCCTCAAAGATAAAAGCAGGGAGGGCATTTTTACCATCTCAAAATTTGGTATCAGTATGGTGTCCTTCATTCTTTGTCCTCATCGTCTACCTTTATTTATTCAGGGAAGTTTGACTGAGCATACTGTACATGCTCTTTTTCAGAGATGCCCTTCTTCATTCAGGTAGGAGCCTTGTTCAAGGGCTCAAGGGAAGCTCATGGCACAGGTTGGCTGGTCTCTTTTATGAAATTAGAGCTCTTTATAGTACTTCATCATATCAGTTGTGAGGAACCTCTCTACTGATGTGCTCTTAGCTGTTTGGCTGGCTTTGACATACAGAGGCAGAATCAAGTCTCTTAGTCCATAGGTTTTGGCTTGCATTTTTATCCACTGGCATGTTAATCTATTAAAGACGCAGACAGGAGAGTGCTTGCCTGGGTATTGCAGCAGCACAGATTTATTTATCTCATCAGAGGCAGATCCATGATGGATGCTGCTGAGAAAGGGAGAGAGCTGGGAGGAGATGCACAGATGATGCGGAGTGATTCAGAGAACGAGTCAGTGGTCTGACCGTATGGCATCCCGTGCCACGCCTTTTCTATCGCCCAGGCAACCAGGGTCACTGGGTTCTTTACCCGCCCTGCCAATGGCATCAGATGGTGGCTTTACCGATCCTGCATAGATGCACATGGAGAAGGCGAGGCCATGGTTTAAGAGTGCAAACATCCTTTCTTTGAACCAAATCTAATAACTGTGTTGTATTTGTCTTAGCCCGTCATTGTGTTCACCATATTGACCTTCACATATTTAGCTGTTCACGCTGTCAACAGATAATTGTAATGCTAACATGAAGAAAGACTGGTAGTGTTGCAAGCAAATTAGCTATACCCTGCAAGTCCTGTGTGTATCCGTGACCACATGGCATTCTGTGACACGCCCATGATATCACCATGGCAACCAGGGTCCCCGAGTTCTGTTGACGCAGATGTTACCCATGCAGTCAGTGGCATCACACCCTTACTCCACCTATCCTGTGTATCGACCACACCCATGCCAACGCTGAGATGGCCTGGAAACATTAGCTCAGCAGTGACAGGGTCCCGCCTCGCACAAAAACATACTGCAGCCCCTCTGGACTGTTAAACACCCTCAGCTGAAACCTGAGCGCTTCGTCAACACGCATTCCAAAGCACAGGCTCAATGGGACAGGAAATGACATCACAAGGGGAATAACACTCCCAGAGTTCCTGCAGTAATGGACACTAATTGGAGCCTGCTATTGAAGATGAATTCCACTCAAGTGACCACATCTTATGCTGGCATGTTGACGTCTCATTCAGAGCTGTCAGGTCGAGTGTAGCTGAGCCCCGGCTGCTGCTGAAGCTGCCAACCGAGGTCCCAGAGAAAACACATCGCGTCAACATGCTGCCGCTGCTTCATGCAAATGGGAACGCTCACGTTAATGAGGGACGATCAGAGGCTTCCATGAGTAAACACTTCAAAACCACGATGGAGTGCAGCTAGCATAGATACAATTTAACTGTTTGAATTCCGCTGTTGACAAGGACTTGGTCGCCACATGAGACGAAAGGGTTAAAATCTCAGCGGTGCTCACATCAAATGATAAACCTCTGAGAAGAATGTCTGGTTACGAGTTAGGTTGATGGAGTAGAGAGGCCTTCCTCGTTATTTACACATTAGCAGGGGTAGCTAGCTCTCTCCACACTCATTTCCCATGCTAATGGGAAAGATTTTTTTCTCCTTTCTTGTTCCTTCCCTCTGCCTCAGCATATCTGTCTTCAGAGAGATTTTTCGCTCTCTGCAGTGAGAGGCCGTGGCCTCATGCGTGCTGCCTCTCCGCGGAGGGTCATTGAGTCCAGTTGTCTCAGAAAGAGAGGGATGATCCAGCAGGGTTGGTGTGGATGGAGTCATTAGTTTCATTTTCTGGGTTTATTATTTCTATAAAATTGAGAACAATCCAACAGACAATTCAGAGAAAAATGTCATTACTGATTGTAACAAACATAATGATGTGGTAATGACATCATAGTGTTTCACAGATTAGCTAGATTAGTTTCTACAGTAAAATACATGTTTCTGTTTGTGTGTGTGTGTTTAAGTTGATTTGTGTAGTTTCATGTAGGGATAGCTTATGATATACCTACATGAAAGTATACAGTAGATCCTTCAGTGGCAGAAAAGTGGCCTGGTGGTTGGAGATGCCATCCTGTATGTCACCTGCTGGAGGATCACAGCGAGCCAAAATGCTGATCATCTACCTGCCCCAGATGCAAGTGAATGATCCTCTGAACCTGTTGTGACATGCAAACATACTTACTGTATGATGTAAACCTAGTCTTTGTTTGTTTGCTCGCTGAACTCTCTCTCTCTCTCTCTCTCTCTCGCTGAACACCTCTCGCCCCCTCACCTCGCCCAGCTGTTGGAGGGGTGTGGCCAAAAAGCAGCCGTGTTCTACTATACCTGTTGCCTTGTTACCACCACTACTATACCTGTCTGTTAAACTTTAATGGGAAGTCAAATCCTGGGAGCTCAGGTGTCGCTGTCACCGCCTCGTCAGCCGCGGTGTGAGATGAGGGGCAGGGGTGAAGAGGGCAGCTTCACAGACAGCAGGGGGCTTCTCGTCACATTCGTCTGGTTTCTATGTTGCACGAGACAATGGTTTTTGTCCCCGTCCCTGTAGCATGCTGAACCTCTGTAATGTTTGAATCCTGTGTAAATCCTAAAGTAATTCAGTGTGTTAAAGTTAAGGACCGGCATTTCGATGGTGCCTTGCTTCTGAAATTCCATGTATTTCCAGGACGTATGTTATCATATGGAGAACTAGCTAACAAGGTGAAAAATAAAATTAAATGTGTATGTGTATGTGTGTATGTGCGATGACTATGACTATGAAGTCTGTGTGGCAGCTGACTCTCAACACTATAATGGGAGCTCCTATTATGTGTCTGTGTCCCTCACTGTATAAATAAAGAGAACGTGGGCAGAGAGTGTCAGCTGCCAAACAAACCGCTGCCATACACTTCCTGATGCATGGTGAACTGCGGTGTGGTTTACAGTAATGGGTGATCAATATTTCCTTGGAGCACGTTGTACAATAAGCATACTTAGTGTGTAGTGTATGTGGACAGTGATTTGTAGCTATGTGTACAGTCGTGTATTTGCATCACTCTTATCTGTTGGTGCTCTGACGCTCTTCAACTAGGCTTGCATGTATCAAACAGGGACTGCATGATCATATTTACTCTCTGGAAGACTGACTTACTGGAAGACTTTTTACCAATACACAGGATCTGATATAACTATCCCTTGTGCTATTTAGCGTGGCATAGTGAGCTGCTATGTAGAAACCTGGCTTGGATGTTAGAGGAAAGGAGAGGGGGGGGGTTATCAAATGGTCACATCCCATCATAGATGCTTCATTGAGGCCCATGATACCTCAAGAACATTCAACAATACATTCTGGCATCCAAAAACCACTCCTCTTTCCACCTGCACTCAGTATTGCTCCAAACTATACTCACCTAAATCTGTTGTTCCCAGGGTCCAAGGCTCATGAACACTTATTGCTACTCTTGTTATGTAAGAACCCATCAGACAAAGATCATTGACTAATTTTTGGCCCTGACATATAGTTTAAAAAAACAGGAACTGGAGAGTATCTTATTTCTCACAAAGAAGCATCATGGTCTGGGATAGTGATGTCACACTACCTGCTAGATGTGGGATTTTAAAGAGAAAATCGCATTCCTTTTCTTCACCCCAGTCTCCATTTGTCCTCATGTCATCTCAGAACCCACATGTCTCTGACCCAGCTGTCTCTGACCCTTTGGACAAAACATCCAAGGCAGAGCCCACCATTACTGCTCCCTTGTGGTTGGAGAGTCAGTCTGATAATGGAGAGAGAGAGAGAGAGAAAGAAAGAGAGAGGGAGAGCAATTTAGGTGCAATATGAGTGCAAGAGGCAGAGTATTAATTCTGGGAAAGCAAGACTCCGGTACACAGGACCGTCTGATGATGAGGCTTGGGCACGAGGGGAGAGTAGTTATCATCGCACAGTGGATGGATGGATGGGAGAGATCGTTTGAGTGTGCCTGAGGGGAGTAGAGCGGAGGGCCGGAGAAACCTCCCCTTCATTTCGTACCTTCGCTCCACAGCGTATGCTTCTCCTCCCGGCGTTAACCCCTTCAGTGAGCCCCGGCGGCCCTCAGCCATAGATCACTGTAATAGGCCTCGGCCTGCGCAGCCCCATTTCCGCACAGGAATTCCATGGCAACAGTTGAGTCATTTGTTCGGGGAGCCGCTGAGCCGATGATGTAAACGTGCTGATAACGTAGATGACTTAACCAAGTGTAATGATGACGGGACCTGATTGTGTCTGAGACGAGTGTACCTGTGCTAATTCTCTCCTTACACAGTTGCCGTTATCTGCCTCATGCCTCTTTTCACGTCTGAGGTTCTCACACATTTCCACTTAGCTGTTGTCACAAAATACTGTTCCGCTTTGAATACTGTGATGGCTTTCCACCTCTGTTTAGACGTGCCTTCCTCATTTTGTTGTTGCATTCACATTCATTTGAAAGTATCATGAATACACCGGCAGGTAAATCAATGCTGAATATTGGATTTCATCAGTTTGAAGCTGGGATTTCCATTGTGGAGCCGTATAGGAGCACACAGAGCAGAGCCTCTCAGTCTGTGATACCTCCAGCTGCACTCAATCTCTTTTTCAACGGTTGAAAATATTATTACAAGCTCCCCTCCTGAAAATCAGAGACTTCCCTTCAAATCTCTTTATCCCACACACCCTGTAAAGAACAGCATTGTTGCTAATGTGCTAACCGAGCCTGCCGGCACAAAGCGCAGCAGTTTCTCAGCAAAATTTTTTTGGACAGCTGTGGGTGAGCGAAGTGTCCTCATACAAAATGCAAATTGACCCTTTTTTCTTTTTTGGAAGTTCATTGCTATTAAAGTAGACCAACAGACTAGAGAAAGTGGGGCAAACTCAGGAAACACAGTTATCATTAGTCTGGATATGGTGCAGCTTTTCCTTTTCTTTCTTCTTCTTTTTAATAAGACTGGATCAAGCTCTAAAATAACCGTTCTTGTCCTTCTTTAAAACGCAGTTGTCAGTATATAACAAAGTGTGGTGCCAATTTTGTTGGTTTCCCTATCAATTAATTCTGACAGAAACATGGTGGCAAAATGTAGCGTACTCCATGAGGACGGCTCTTTGGGAGGGTGTAACGAATTTGATTAACTGCATATTTATACGACCCTGCTCAAAAACATTGCAGTGAACATGCAGACAAGCACTCAAATTGACCTTGATTCCTACTCTGAAACCTAAGTGCCAGACCTCTAAGCCCTCTAATGGTGTCAAATGCAGTTTGACAGCAGACAGACAGTTCAGGTGTGATCCAGGCATTACAGCACACACCTGATGACACTCCCTCTTCCATGCTCCCAGGAGTAAACAGGTGTGCTTTTACAGATAGGTAACCTGAGACAGCAGTGAGACTGTGCGAACCCCCTCTCAGACTCCCCTCTCTGTGAATTGTTTGTGTTCCCAGTGTTGACAAGACGCCTCTTATTTTAGCTCATGGACTCCACTTGCCCTCTCTCAAAAATAAGTTCCCAGTTTTTTGTGTGAGAGCACAGCCTTGCACAACAATCAGCAGAGCATCTCTTTGATGAGATGGCTTAGTGGCACATAAAGATGTCAGAGCCGATAACATGATGCCTCTATAATGAGCCATCACACACCGGGGGTGCAGTTAGCCCCGATTCTGGTTCTTTTTGAGCCATGAAAATGAACTTGACTCTGTCTCTCTGTCATTTACGAGACTCTGACAAATCAAAGCTGAAGTCAGTTTGGGATGTGAGGGGAGATCGACTCCTGCTGGCAGCGGCCTCTGATGAGGAGGAGCAGGACATGTTACTAGAAGGGGGATTGTTCCCTCACTCCCCCTCCTGCTACTTATACCCAGGATAATGAATAGGAAGATGTCTTGCGTGAGGGCAACTGGGACTACTTTCTGTAAAGAAAGTGATGTTATGAACAGGATCAAAGAAAGGAATAAAGGCCACAGAAGTTAAATGGAAGGACTGGGCATTCCCATTTCACTCAACATTCTTATATGGTCATATGGCTCGGTGCGTTCACACCAAGCGTATTTGGAGCAGTTCTAACATTGGCGTGGTTATTCCTTTAGTTTGGTTTGTTTGGCAGGTGAGAACAGAGCCAATCGAACTCGGGTGGCACCAAATAACCACTGAGACTACCTGGAAATGCAGGTACTTTTTCAAGCAAGCTGCAGTGCTGTTGGTTCGGAGTTAGTATCACAATAATTATAAGAAATTATTTCTATATTGATATGTAACGATAATTGCTAATATATGCAAAGTCATGTTAAATAATCCAGTTGATGTTCATCGCTCTGAACTGCATGGTAATATGAAGCATTAAGTACTCTATAAAGTATGGAGAACTCTAATTTCCAAATAATGTTACCTAATTTGTTTCAGATTTGAGGGATTTTATTATATTTTTTTTGTATTTTGTTTTTATCATTAATTTAGACAACATAATTGTGTATCACAATAACTCATTATTTCAGCACCATATGATTCTATTGAAAGACAGTAAATGGTAATAAAGTGAAAGTGAAAAAGAAAATGCCCTCTTTTTCTTTTCTTTTTTTTCTACTTCGAATCTGAGGAAGTTAAGGCCAAGGCTAAGCCTTGGTCGCTGGTGAGGATTCCCCACTGCGTAATGAGATTCAATAAAATTGACCCTGTTCTTTCTAAAGCTGCCTTACACAAACACAGACACACACACACACACACACACACACAGACACACACACACACACCTCCCCTCATTCAGGAATGACAAATATTTAGTGTCAGAAAATGGGCCACAAGCTCACATGTGCTCACTCTGCTGTAGAGTAACTCCGTTTTCTGATCTTTGCCATAAATCTCTGCTTCATTGATCTCTGTGTCACTGCTGGGATATTGATACGGGCTGTTTATCATGCATAGAGGATTTAATGTCACTCTTTGCCAACCTACTGTAACTGTGACAGAGGTAGTTGAACTGATTTACTGTCTTCAGTGTCATCATAACTTAGGCTTGCTTCAAGGTCTTCCTACTGTACATGACAGCTGCCTCTCTGAAGCAAGGCAGGCTCATCTCATTCAGTCATTATTGATGTAGGACAGCCCTAAGGTTAGTGGTTGTGATGATTGAATGGGATGTTAGTGCTTTGCCTGTCTGTGTGGTTTCTATCAGCAGGCTATTTACTGCTACTATTTACAGTAAAGGCTTTCACACTGAGAATATATTGAGAATACTCTATGATTATGTTTCCTGATTAAGTTATCCTATGTGTTTCTGCACATGAGGCTTATTGTACGTCTAGTAATTAGACTTACATTCCTGATTTGTTGAATAAATGTATGGAAAAAGCCATTTAAGCCTCATAGTCTCATGTGCAATGCATGTTAAGCTGTATAGTCTGCATGTAGCATCTAGTTTTAATCACAAATCAATACAGTTTTTTTCATGAAGCATTCTGCTTGACTGTGGTCTGTAGCCCATATTACCTTTTAAATTGTAAAAAGTGATCTGTCTGTTGGAAGACATGCATGTGTGAGGGGTACAGGCAGCTACTCCGGCATACTTAACAAAGCTTTGACCTAGTAGTTGACTGGCTAAGTGGGTTTCTCTGTTTTGGTTTCCTGCTTTTCTCACATCTACTCAGTGCCCCCTGACAACAACAGGGACAGGGAGAGGCATCCCTGAGGAACACCACATTAAGTAGCTTACAGTTTACTGAATAAATTAAATGAAATGTCATAGAACTAGAAAGGATAGGACAGGACAAGACAGGCTGATAGAATAGGATAGGATTGGATACATTCATCTGACCCACAATACATTTTTTGGCTGTTTGTATCACAATAACATATTGTTGCATGTCTCTTTACATAGCATTATTTACAATATAAAATGACATGATACAGTATGATACTGTAAGGCAGTGGTTCTCAGCCTTGTTGGCTTGTGACTCCTTAAACCAAAGTGATGCCTACTTGCGAACCCCCTGTCACAGGCTGCATATGCAAAGTGGTGAACAGTTCAATCAAAGAATGATTTACCCTCCTCAGCTTCTTTCATCTGCTAAATTATCAGAGGAGGCCTACAGGCTTAAAAGTATTTCACAAGAAAAAAGCAATCCTATCCCACAAATCATCTTGCGACCCCCAAGAATTATCTTGCGTCCCCTTGGGGGATCCCAGCCCCCAGGTTGAGAACCACTGCTGTAAGGTAGTGTAGCATAGGATGGTAGCCTATCAGTACCCATGAATCTGTCTCCTCCTTCTTGAGGCTGACTGCGAAATGTCAGATTGTGGTGTTAAACGTCGATTTTTAATTACAGTATGGCGCCCTCTGTTGTTACACTGTCGCTCCACTACTGCCTTTGTTTACTTAGTGATCTATTGGACTGAGGAAATTTTTTCACTTGGAACAATACACAATACATTGTCTGAGCTCTTGGTACAAGGTCTGAATATGACTAATGGCCAAAAGGGAGTTTTGTGTGTATATTGTGGCTGTGAACGTTTATATAGTTAAACTCTCCATCAATATGCATATAAATAAACTTTAACTGGGCAAATAAATTCCAGATTGTATCTTTAAGTGTCTGGGTCAGTCTCGCCAGTCAGCAGACCCAGACTTTATCAATGTCTGCAGGGAGGAGGTCCAGGCAGCCTGGAGGTAGGTGTGATGTTGATGACTCACAGCCAGACTTCCCTCCCTCCCTCCCTCCCTCTCTTGGCTTGGAGTAACATCTCAGGATGGATGTCTGCGGTGTGCTGAGGGCTGCAACAACCCACACAGCTCACTGATTATGTGATAAACACAGATAATGGAAAATGTCATTTATGTAAGGCTGTAAATAGCAATTAGTCGTGCGCTTTTGGACAGGAAAGGTTATTGCGTACTCAAATCAGCGTAGACTCCTGCTTTAAAGCTGAAATTAGCTCTAAAACACAATTCACACATGCCACTCTCATGATTGTGGACATTTTAATCAGCATTTATGTAGGTGATCAAGATTCTTATTTATCAAGCAACACGTTCTGGGGCTGATTCATTGTATTGCAATTAGAAACATACCGTGTCAACACTGTGATAGCACCCAGGATGGCTATCTTCAGATATGGGTACATTTTGTGGTTTGGAACTGTTAGCAGCACTACTATAAAATGAAGCCCATATGGATGAAAAAATCAAACAAACATCCTGCGAGCCAGCCAATTTCAATGGACCCGACAGATTAGAGGAATGGTTCTCTTTCATCCAGCTCTTGAAGTGAATTTTTCATGCTCACAAATATTCGCTTTGCCGTCCAAGATCAGGAATTCTCTTGGTTAAAGCACAGAGGGGACTTCAGCTCACAGTCTGTTTTTGTGTTGTCTGTGAGTGACACGCTTCCTTTCACATCTACACTACAGAAGTAACTGAGTTCTGCTCCAAAACATTACACATCCATTTTGGAAAAAAAAACATTGCCTGATGTTCATATCTCCAAAATTTAGATGATCTAGTCTGTAGTTTACAGTAAGTGCTACCATATTGTCAACCTAGGATTTCCTATCCTCAATCAAGTTTGCATCTTTTAAAAACTACCAAATTTGTTATTAGTTATGTTTTTGAGAAGTAGATGCTGAAATAATAGTAGGTGAGTAGATGTTGAAATACTAGATGCCTCATGTTGGTCTGAAACTCTTTGGTTGTTGTTTCCACATCCTCCTGTAGCTAAGCTCCCCATATGAGTTTCGGCTGAGAGGAGCAGCATATGCTCCTTAATAAGAGAGCAGGTGCTCTTCCCAGTGCATGTGGTGAACCAGACTCGCTATGGCGTGTTAGGCTTCAAAGTGTTCCTCCCAAGACTGTAATGCAGAGTCTCTTCTGTGCCTCCGCCCATCGGCCCTTGATTTGTGCTGAATTGCAAAACGGTACCAGTGCTGGAGCTGTTCCTATGTAGCCTCACCTCTGCCTTTGTCTCATGTCATTCCAGTGCTGCACAAAGTGTGTGTGCGTGCGCGTGTGTGTGTGTTTGAAGACAGATGAGAGAGCAGGGATATGCTGTGTGTTGCCTGAGGGCCAGTGGCCTCTCCTCTAAAGGCATCTGGTGCCCAGTCGGAGAGCCTTACAATGCCAGATGAAATCACAGCTGACATTTTGAAAACACGGAGTGCGTCCAGAGCGCTAGATGAAGCGTACCGATGGGAGGATTATATTTGGTCCGGAGCCAACTCAGCTGAGATTTTCTCACCTTCCTCCCCTCCTTCCCCCTTCCTCCCTTCCCTCCTCACCTCCTTCTGCCCTCCCTCCCTCTTCCCTTCCTCCTGCATCAGCGATCGTCAAATGATCCTGACTGAATGACACAGATGTAATTGGAATCAACCTCTGTTGAAAGCCATTGTCATTCCCTTGATGAGTTATGTGACCTTTCCTCGCTCGTAATTGGCTCGGCTAGATGCATATCGGTGTAAAACATGCGTGTTCGAAGCTGCACACAGCACGGCGAGGCGAGAATTTAATGCAGAGGAACATGACAGACACATTGTTTGCTATCAGATATTCAGCTACAACATCGCCTGTTTTGTACGCTGCTGTTTGAGGTTTTGCATCCTGATCAGCAGCGATATGACGATGAATATTTCACCATTACAGAATGGAATGTGGGTCGCAATGAGGAAGCGAGGCCTTGCGGGGAGCGCCATAAATACCTCCCTGGTTTTAATGGTTATGCTTTATTAGGACTGTGTGTCTGTGCGGCTCGCAGTAACAGGTCCAAGGAAACCCAGAGGAGCTCAGAAGAGCCCGAGGCAAGGTGTTGCTTCATCTGTAGTCTTGGAGCAAGAGGAATTTCTCCTTCATTTTGTCAGGCTTTGCAGTGCTCTGCAGACTGACAAATGAATATGTGTGTGTGTATGAACAAAAAAGAGAGAAATAGAATGAAAAAGGGCAAGACTCATGCTGTGTGTTTGTGTGCTAGTGTAACAGAAAAGGCAGGGGGAGAGAGACTGTTGGTTGAAGAGTGAGAGAAATACAAAGACACAATTACCGTCTTTGATAGAACTGCTATGCTGCACAAAATATTAGTCACATCTCTTTCCATGAAGGTGAATCCAAGTCATGATCCCTCTTGGATTTAACCTATTAAACCTAATTCAGCCACGCAAGGGAGATGTAGACAAAAGGACAATTTGAAGAAAATTTGAAGACAAAAATTGAGACAAATTTGGTGCAACTCTATATATCAATTCATGTTTGCAGTCATACCATCTTTATAGATGTGTACTGGCAGTCAAATGAATTGGGATCGCGGCATTACTGATCCCCCTGGGGACGGGGATATGAGAGAAGGGTTCCACCTGCTGTTTTTTGTACGTTTGTAAACTAAACTAGGGGAGACCAAGATAAGACTAACAGCTGTGTTGAAACAGACACACACACACATAGACACACATATTCATGCATGCATCTTAGCTGTCATGTACTTCAACAGCTCGCTATTTTATCTTTCTTTTCTTCCCCTCACCACAGGATGTAAAACCACATTCCCTAGTAAGAATGTGGCCTGGTTGTCGTCTCACACAGTACGAGGGCGTCATTCCCTGCTGTCACTCTGTTGTCACTTTTCTGATAAGCATGCGGCTAATAGGTGCCTTGGTTAACAGCCTCACCCTCGGCCTTATAGCTTACACAAACAGCCATGCTAGCACTCTCCTGCGACCGTGACGTATGACTGCTCTTTTGTTATGTGACGCTGTGTGTTGAAACAACTGATGTACACAGTCACACGTGATAAGTCAGTGACTCATTTTAGGAATTTCCACTGGTGTTGCTGCTTTATTTGTGGAGCTAGACAATAACTAGCTGCACCCATAGTTACTGTAGTAGAGCATATTTTAGTAAAAGTCTGGACTTTTACATTAACGTAGTATTTTTCAAAATAATAACTCCTACTTTTACTTGAGTAACTCTTATTCTTAGACATTTGAGTAGTCAGTATAATGACACCTCGCCTCACTTCGCCATTTGCCAACCTTTTTTATTCTTTTTATTCATCATAATTGATTTGTTGATCTAAGCTAAAGAGGAACCATTCCCAAACGTTAGACTGATAATGACTCATCAAATTGTTTGCAAAGGCCACACCAAATCCTTGAAGGATTTGGAATGGCTCACAAGGAACTACCATGTATTTATTTGAGTATAGTTTTACTTTTACACAAGTCATTTCTAGACCAGTACTCTACTTGAGTAAAATATTTCAATACTCGTTCCACTTCTGTTTCTTTGACAGACTTCAGTGGTGAATTCTTGACATGGATTAGACATAACATGATTATCCAATGGAGATGATGGCTGCTCCTGCCTGTTAAAGCGTCCCATAGCCTCGGTAAAAGTGATCACATGCATACTTTACTGAAGCGCTGCATCAGTCACCAAAGTACCATATCATAATAATAACATCAACAGCCAGGGGCAGCACAGCCAGACACACTCCTTACTACATTGAAGAGCGTTCATAAATCTATTGGGCAGCCTGAATGAAGATACCAGCTGCAGTGTGTGTGTGTGAATGTGTGTGACCCTGTGTGTCTGAGCTTATGGGTTAGTATGTACGTATTTGTGTGTGTGTGTAGCAGTGTGTATATATGATAGCTATAGCAGAGGGCCTGGTTAAGTGCTGGCAGGGCTGCTGGCTCCATGTAGCGCTGACAGAGTGTCAGTGCTGTGTGTGAGAGCGCTGGATTTCCCAAGACGGCCATTAGCCAGATGTACGCGAGGACACATCTGAGACTGCCTTCTAAACATGCTTCATACACAACTCTGCTGACTCTGATGGGGGGGGGGGGGGGGGGGGGGGGGGGGGCGGAGTGTGTGTGTGCTCTGCTCTTACTTGTGTGTGTGTGAGTGTGCGTGCCTCTCTGGCTTTATTATTTCTTTGTATCCTCATGCATGTCTTTCATCTTTCATCAGATATATTTTTGTTTTGTAGCTCCTATCATGTTTTTCAGACCAATGAGAGTTATGTATGTGTGTGTGTGTGTGTGTGTGTGTATGTGTGTGTGTGTGTGTGTGTGAAACAGGGGGAAAAAAAGGGGAGGTTACAGTGAAATTGTATCACTCCATTTTTAGGTGAAAATGAAGGTCTGCTCAGTATTTTAAAATTTAAATTGGATGTTGTGATCTTTTCATTTTCTCATCTCTTACAAGGTTATGGAATCACTGAAAGTTACTGAAAGGTTTGGTTCTATTTTCAGAAACAAAACCAATTTAGATGAATTAATTTCATTTTATTTCAGGAGAACTTAATTTAACATGAGGTAATTAATTTGGCACAGTGTGAAAGATGTAAAGCATTGAAAGCACCAGGGTATACATACTGTATATCATCATACAGCTGTATTAAGAACTATCACTTACAGAAAGAGCGGGATGGATATACTGGGACCAAATGGGGACATGCATGATAATTTTAACTTGATACCGAACCTCACAGTCTCTCTTAATGCATGTTATAATTTATTGTTTTTGACTACAGTGGAGACAGCCAAATATGTAAAAGACGCAATGGCTAACATCATACCACAGTAACGAGAATACAAAATAGATGTTTCGATTTGGTTTACCACCAAGCTAAAAATACACAGCTTTGGTGGGTGAAGATTTATGTTTACCTTGTGAGCTCTTCTTTTTTTTTCCACTTAGCTTCACCAGATAGAGGCAACATGTTTTAGCAGCATGTGGTCAGACACCAGATTGTCCCATTATCACTTGCAGAAATAGTGCTCACTCAGGATTGTCGTGCGATGCTGTTCCTCAGAATAGGATCATTTCATCCTGGAATGCATGAATTTCTCCCCTAGTCTCGCTGCATCCTATGGTTTTCACATGATTTTGAGGTTTTGATAGTAAATGTGATTTGTTGTGCAGCATCTTGTGCTCAAGCTGTTTTGCATGTGTAGGAAAGCACAAGCAGGAGGGGACATTCTTAATTTGACGGCTTGATGTTAAGTCTGTTACATTTTTTAAGAATTTGATTGTCATATCACACACAGTCTAATCAGTTTTTGTCATTCAATCATTTTGTGTATTTGCATGTCCCACTGAGACACACAGTAGTTTAGTTTTTACTATCCCAAAGCACAAAATGACAATAATGTATCTTCAGGGCATTGATCGGGTTGTTGATCAATACCAATCACTCAACGATTACTTGGCCAGGTGCTGATCTTCCTGGCTTTAAAAACTCACCTTCCAGCCTATTGTTACCTCTTCACTAGACCTTTCTGCTGCATGTAATTAGCTAGCTTAGTCGTCTCTATTGTGAAAATGTGTCAATTGCAGGCTAAGCTGTGCCAGAGAGCTGTCGATGCTGTTGCAATTACATAGAGGTCGATAACAGCCATAGATTACTTAATGCCCCTTGAAAACTTGCATCTTGAAATCAGAAAAGGTCAAAGACTGTTTTGCATTTGGGGACATTGGTCTTAAAAACATCAAAAAAGAGACATAGACACGCAAAATAGAAAAAAATTACAACTCTATCACCTGTGTTTCAAAGGATGGATTTTTTTTCACCACACCTAAACAGCTACTTCCTAACCTTTGCCTTAAAGGTGACAGAGTTAACGTTAGGATTTAGCAAGTGTTTCATCAAGAGGTTCCAGGATCAGGATCAGCCATTAGCAGCAGCTAGGGGCCCACTGGCTTGTATAAGGAGACTTTATAAGGTGACCTTGCCTCGGTCTCTCTAACCACCCTCCTCTCCCTCTCTTTACTGTTGCAATATCCCGTTTGGAGAGAAAAGTTGGGAGGATGCGAGTTACAGGAAAGCTAGCTTAAGTAAAAGCAGAGATCATCGGAATTATGAAGCTTCGTATGTTTCACCCTCTCAATTTGTGACTCATGAAAATGTCTTCACAGCGGTTGAGGTCACAGACTTTATTAGCCCATCAGACTTATCAAAGCCTTCCTGTACTAAAGCACTCCTCACATTAGTCTGATTCTCTGTATGATCCCTGGAAACACTTGTTGGACTAATTAATTTGATTGGCAGTTTGATGTGACATCAGTGTTGCAGTAATCCCTGGATCCGGGCCTGCCGTCTCCTCCCTGTTGTGGAAGACTGATTTTTTTGTGTGTGTGTGTACGGGTCTGTATGTGAAAGATTGTTAACTGATTATTTAAAACAGATACTGTTACAGATTGGCCTACTTAATCAGCAGTGCTGTAGTGTCTTTGCCCTGACTGCGATCCTTTGATCCTGTGATTTTGTGTGTGCGCCTGTCTGGCTGTCTGGCTGCTCTTTCAGAAGTGAATTTCCTCTGTAAATGTCAAACTGAGAAATGCGGAAGGACAAAGGATAAAGCTGCGATGTGAGCAGCGAAGCAGTGGCTGCCTGGCTGGACGGGAAAGAGGTCAGTGATGACCACAACTGCAGCTTAGCCCCCCTTCTCTGTGGCACCGCTGAAGGCCTCACCACTATTCTTTCGTAGGAGATTGAGTAGAAATAGAAAGGGAGAGGGAAAGGGAAAGTCAGAGGGTATGACAGAGAGAGAGACAGAAAGAGGGGAGTGGGGGAGTAGAGAGAGAGAGAAGAGGGAAGGAAACCAAAACTGAGAGATGAGACGAGAGAGTCTGCACAACTCTGTCAGTCCTCCCCTTCCACTTATCATCATCATCCTCAGCCCTCAGCGGAATAAACAACAAAACACCCTCCCTTTAAAACGGCAAACCCCCGTGTCGGTTTGACAGTTCTGTCACAACTCCAGGGCCCTGCACCATATTGTCTCGTCCCGCCTGTCACCTGCTTGAGTTATTTCACGGCTCCGGGAATGCCAACGTGAATAGAAAGGCGTTTTTGTTTGGGAGGGAATGTCTCACCCGCGGTGCATTTTCTAACTTTGGGACAGCTTTGGGGCGTTTGTCTCCTCTCCCTCCTTCTCAGTCCTCTTCTCACAGTTATTAGTCATTCTCTATAATTGTTGACTATGATGAGAACTTGGCAGGAGACGCGCCTCCCCATCCCAATCCTCCTGCGGAGAAGAGTCCAAAGAGCTGTCCTTAGCCCGGGTGCCAGATCGCTCTGTGTTTCCTCACAACACACCAACACTGAGCTGGGAAGGTTGACAGCGAGTGAAGAGCGGCTCAGACAGAGAGACAGAAGCGGCAAAGTTTAGGGGGATGTGAGGAGGAGAGGAAGAGGGGGAGAGAAATGGAGTTGGAGGGAGATAAATCAAGAAAGTGAGGGAGGAAAGAATGAACTGGGAAAACACAGAAACACACACACACACACACACACACACACACACACACAGCGTCAGAGCACTGGCCTGCTTGCCAAAATATGTAAGACCCCCGTACACTATCATTGGCTCTGACTCAACTCCTATTGGGGAGTGAGAATTGAGTAGTGGGAGAGAGGGGCGGTCCTAACAAGCTGGATAAACACAACATTTCTGTAGCTGGAGAGAGAACAGCCACTTGACCAGATGTTCACTACTCTTTGGGAAAGCACCTGCAGGTTTTTTTTTAACACCTCCTGCAATGTATTGGCAGATTACAGCACACCAGCTAATTGCCCAGTAGGGGTTTACCTGTGTAGTATGCTGATAAAAACAAATTATAAATAGATAAACAATTCCATTGAAACCTTAAATTCAAGTTGTATTGTTCTAGAGAAATGTACAGGACTCTAGATATAGACTACAGTACTCTATATACTGTATAGACATTAGCCAACATAGAAACCCCACTTTTAACATGGTTGCTGCACTCCAGCAAATGGGAATTGTTTGGAAAGTCTTGTGCTAATAAAGGGGAAATCAGGGATGTAATCAGGAATACAAAAAAGCAGGAAAACTATTATCTCCCAATAATAGGAATGGGATTTGTGTATGTAAAAACCTCAAAAAAAAGAAAAGACACATCTCTAATATATTGCTGTTAAAACTGAGTCAAAGCGGAATAAGGTATCCAGTGAATGTGCGGTCAGTGTCCTTGGCCCATCCATTCCTATATAGATGCTCAAGTGACTCTGGTGTCAAGAAACACCATCACTCCTGTCCAGACCAGCTGTGTAAAGACACAAAAATAAAGCCAAAGGGTCGTATCACATGTCTGAGGAAGGCCTGTGTGTGTGTGTGTGTGTGTTTGTGTGTGTGTGTGTGTGTGTGTGTGTGTCAGCTCTCCAGCGCCAGGAGGACTGCTGTTGTGTAAGGAGGCAGTCGGCAGGCTGAGTGTGGGAGAGTTCAGTCGGGGCATGTGAAACAGGGCAGCGGCGGTGACGACAAGGGCAGCGCTGGTTACTGCAGTCTTACATGAGCATCAAGTTTGTGTGTGTGTGTGTGTGTGTGTGTGTGTGTGTGTGTGTGTGTGTGGTGGGTGGGGTCCGTGTGCGTGCATTGGCATGTGTTCCGGGGGAAGAAAGGGTTGCAGGCTCCAGCTTCGGGCCTGCAACCCTGCCCTTTCACTACAGTGACTCGCATCAAATTTCCCTAAGTCACATTACGTACTTACCTCCCCGATATAATGCACATGTATTGACTTCGGAGCACTAACCCCGCCCAGTTTTACATTATGTTGGGACTGTCATATTTTTAGCTGTGCTGAAATATTGATACCACCAAAGCATGGAGCATTAAAGTTTCAGCGATACTCTTCTCCGAGCTGCGTGGCTGCCTGAGCCGTTCCCAGGACTTTCCAGAGCCTGTCTATCTGGGAGGGGTGAAGGTGTTTAAATCAGTGAGGTGCCAAGGAGTTCCCAATGCTTCCTGATAGAAGTTTTTCCTATGCGTATGTTTAAATATGGACAGTATTAGCTGCCTTTTCACACTTTACTGTGACAAAAATAGACATTTCGACATTTGTTAGGTAAACATGCCCCCATACGCATATTACCAGCTACATGAATATTTTGATTTTGCATGGATATGGAAGTTTTCTCTGCTTATGTGTCTTTGCTCAATAGAATGCTAATCAGTCAATTCCAGCTAGTAAGTACAGTATTGTCTACTGTTTTCAAACATTAAAATTTAGCCCCAGGAAGTGAAAACTGAATCTTTGGAGGCTTGGAATAGCTGCAGAACCTCCTAAGGTTGGATCTTTTACAGATACGAGGCTTTGCCCTGTTTTGTTGTCCCGTCAGTAGCGGGGGCCAACGGGGCTCGGGTACTTTGGGTGAATCTGGAATGAGTCAGGCCACTTTCATTGTGCTCACTTGAGAAAAGCTGGGGGATTTAGTGCTCCCTGTGAAATGGCAACCCTCTGGAGAGCTGGACCTAGTCTCCTGGATCTTGTAGCTGTGAGCAGCATTTTGATAGGTTGTGCTTTTGGAACAACTTTTGGCTAGAGTTGTGTTTTGCTGCCTTGTGCTGTGTTGTATCGTGTTGTGACTGTTTAAGATGCAACATGTGCATTGCATTGAGATCATAATCAACGTGAACCCAGCACAAAGGCTATAAATTTTCATGTGTGTGAACTGTGAAGTGTTGAAATGAACCACCGAACAGGCAGGGTCGGGATGGAAAATGATTCTGGGGGTAACAACAGATTTTTGAGACCAAGCCAGCCACTCGTATTATTATCTAACGATGTGTAGATCTTGCCTGAGAGATCTGCCAGTGACAGCTTGCAGTTTGTGTGTCTATTTGTTTTTCTATCCAGCTCTGTTTGTTGAAAGATAGAGAACAGCCAGGGCCCTCGGACAGTCAGAGGATCACATACTGCATGTGTAATGCACAGAGTCGAAACATCTGTTCTGTGTATGTTTTTTTATATTCTGCATTGATAAAAGAGTTGAAATTACAACAATTTGTAAATAAATCAGAGTTGCATTTTACTGAGACTTCAATTCACAAAGATACGTGGATCTTGTTTAAAGTCTCAGTGATGATTTCTTATTCCACCCCCACTCCCACAGCCACTGAAGTGTAGCGGATGACCTTGAAGCCAAAAGAAGAGGTGTGTGCATGAGTGTGTATGTGAATGTGAGAGAGAGGGAGAGAGAGAGAGAGAGAGAGAGAGAGATACAGATCTCATCTTGGGTGGCTCTGTAGTAACAAATGAAAGCTCGGCCACCAGCACAGCGCTTCAAGCTGGCACTGGCTTCTGCTGTCTTCCCATCAGAAGAATGACTCCAGTTTACTCCAGCGCTCCATTCATCTTCGCACGCCATCTCCACTTCACCGTTTGATCCATCCATCCATTCCGTCACCGGAACACCTGCTGCCATGGCAACCCAACCCCCCTCCCCAGTAAGCGGCAGAGTGAAGCATGCTGGGTAATCTTGACTTCACCTGGAACATTTCTCCTAGGGGAGGATTCTGTCCTTGAACCATTTTTCCCCCATATCGCGGTTATTTCCCGCCTAATAAGGACTAAATTGAATATTCAGTTTATAAGGCCATATTCAAATCCAGGCCTACATCATGGAATATATTCCCAAAGCGGTGAAAGAGTATTATATCCTGCTGGTTTAGTGATATTCCAAGACGTATCACTCCTTTCCTTTCCTGCTGCCACTTCCTGTCATCTGGGTCTGTGCCCAGTCTGCCAACATGTTATGAATTCATATCAAAGTGGACGAACAGTGATTTCCTTCTGGCTGAGCCTTGAGGTTTGTCATCTGCCGCTGCTTGTCCAGGCAAAGCCAACCACACATGATTGCCGCTGTATTGATTGGAGCGCCTGTGGCAGGCAGACAGGTGGGCTGAGAAAGCTGAGAAAAGGTAGAATTGAATAGTGTGATTAAGAGCCATTACACCACAGAGGCTCAGACCGCTTTGTAATTGGTGTGCTGTCAGCCAATCAACCATCACACAGTCACAATCACATGCACTCGCTGCACGTTTCCTCTTTTGTTGAAATTACTAAAATTATACAGCTTAGTGTTTCATTATTATTGTTTCTAAAAATTGTACTACTTTTGAAACATACTGTATGTTACATGCACAAGCATTTGACACAGTATACACACGCTTCAGACATGACACAGACTTAACACGCTGCACAAGATACATCATTTGGAGTGTGAATGTTGCACGTTGCCTAAACGTGACCAACTTGCACCGTCTCTGGCTGCAAAAGTTCGCAGCACTCCAGATTTGACAGACTTTGGAAAGTGAGGTTTGGAAACGTTGCTCATGTGAAATATATCGGAGCAGACTTGTGGTTTGGCTTCAAATCATTTTGCCAAACTTTACAAATTGTGGGTGTATACTCTACTGAGGTGTCATTTCAATTACAGTATGCTGGCTACTTAACTAGCTAAGTCAAAAACCAACTGATTGTCATGGTCAACCAAGCTGACAAGAAACCTAAATGGAAACAAATCAACATCATCAGACATTTTTACTTAGACCATTATTGAATGAATCTGTACCCACACCACAACAAGCTTTTTCAAGTGTCTCTTTCTCTATATATCCATATATATACAGTATATATTAAATATATAGCCATTATTTGCATACAGCTAGTTCTCCTCTGGACCTCCATGTTGGTGCCGGCCATAGTTGCTAGGAGATGTCTGACGCAACTGTAAAGTCTCTATTACCTCTATATTGCCACAGCTCTTCTTCATCTGTGAAGTGAACTGTGCAGCTATGAGACGGCGACTGGAGGGCAGCTGGTCAGTGGTGTTACATCTACAGCGCCCACCAACACTGCAGAGATGCCTCTGTGCATGGCAGTGAATCCCAAACTGCTCCAGGGTTGCTGCACTGAGCTCTCATCTCTCTGATTAAATGCTTCTGTTGTTATCATTAGCTTGTTCTCTCCATGAAAACAGCAGCAACAGCAACAGTCAAGCCAGTTGGTTCACTAGGTTCATTCAGCAAAGAAAACACATGCAGCTGTAAGCTGGCTAAAGGTGACAGGAGAATGAAAGAAACAAAGCCTGCAGACTATTACTATGTCTTGTTGAACCAGATTTGATTGACAAAAGCATTGCTGTAACAAAAAACACCCCAAAACATACAACTTGTCTTCCTGGTAAAGCTTATCAGAGACATTAACTGAAAAAGAAATTGTGGGAAATTTGTGCCATTTCAGTTGTTTTGATTGTATTGTATTGTTATTGTATGGTTCTGGGTCTTTGTCAGATGGGATTTTGCCATTTTCAGACTGAGGCTCCTCTGCAGTTAAAGTTAATATAAAATTATCCATCCATATACCATTATTTCATGGTCTAGCTAATGTTCAGTAACACCTAGAGGGAACAGATCCTGCAGGATAGAGATCTTTGGTATAATGGTAAAATTAGGGGGAAACAATCATCACATCATGATGTAAACACATTCACAGTCACGATGCAGATAGCTTGATAAGTGAGTCCTGCATCAGGATTTGTGGTGCGTTCAGCCTCGGTGTTTCATTCCTTGGGCAAAAGGCTAATAGAGGTGAAAACCAGCCAGTCAGTGATAGAGCGATGTGGATGTTTTTCTGAAGGTTGCATCTAGCATCGTTCCATATAGATGAATCTACTCACTCCATTAGTTTGGTGACTATTAGTATTTGTAATTCTGATGATTCATGAGTGTTTACTTATTCTTTGCACTTCTTGTAAACTGCTCTGGATAAGAGCATCGGCAACAGTAAATACCTAACATGTAAATATAAAATGGTATGGTATTAAATTGTGTAGGTGTTAGCCTACTGGTGGTGTAGTGGGTGTTCTGGGTGCCTGACAGTGAAGTCCTCTGCTCTCCTGGAAGCTGGCTGTGATGACAGCTGCGTAGGAGAAGCAAGGCAGGCCATAATGAATGTACCGGCACAGACCCTGGCACAGAGTCTTCATGTTCTTACGTATATTAAAAATCACAGTTTCATTGGGCAGTCCAAAAATAGACGAATGTAAAAACATATTTGACCGTTCTTTAAATGTAAAACAAACCTCTGTAAAGCCAGGCTGATAGATGAGAAGGCTTTTTAGTTTAATTTATATGAAATATGTGAGCTGCCGGTGAACAGCATGCTGTGGCAGCTGTGTGTGTGTAGGCTAAATTTAGTTTAGCCAGCTAGTATTTCTCTCGATCAGTATATCACCAAGGAATCAACCATGTAGGCGTTTAATTGTTTCCATCCGTACTCGCGAACGTCACAATCAGAAATGCTTGATGAGGATTGTAAATCAAAACAATGGCTAGTAAGACACTGCTGGTGTATTTTCCATTCTTTGGCTCTTTGACAGTGAATGGGGCTTTGAGAGAGCCGACACTGAATGGAAAGGCTGTGTGAGGAGAAGCCACTTGGTAGACTGATTAATCCCTGATGAGACTGGACTTCCCCTGGGTGTGTGTGTGTGTGTGTGTGTGTGTGTGTGCGTGTGTGTGTGTGTCTCACTCTTCTGCCCTGACAAAACCTTTTTCCACACACATCTTTTCCTCCGCCCCGCTTTTCTCTGCATTCTTCTTCTTCTGTCGCCCGTTCTCTCGTCTCCCTTCTGCTGCTTTTTTTTTTATTATTATACATTATACATAACTTACCAGTGCATTGTAAGGGTTTTATTTAGATTTTGCAGTGAATGTGGAGGACTCAAAAGCACAAAACTGATCCTTGCAGCTACTGTTTGTCTTTTTTTTTTGCTAGTGTGAGAGTGTCAACAATATATTAGCAAGAAAATACTATATATATTCTGAATGCAGTGCTGTTGATGTGTTGCTGCTGTAAGCTCTGCGGTGCATCAGGGTGTTTAGAGTGAGGCAGTAGCATTTTTGGCCAAAGTGTAGGTGAAAAGAAAAATATGAAGGTGCCTGGTCTCCTGCCAAGGGTCCTGGACCAGAGAAGGGGGAAAGGTAGGGAGCAGCGCCAGGAGTTTAACCATTATGCAAGAGAACAGGCTGTATTTTCTCTCTCTCTCTCTCTCCCCCCCTCCCTTTCCTTTCTAAATATCTCTTTAAAGATTTATCATCTGCAGCTCTGCACACCTTAATACTGCACACCTTCCTTTTTTTACATGTCTTTTATCTTTTCTGCTTCTATCTCCACTTCACTCCTACTCCTTCTGTACTCTTCACCATGCCCCCCCCTCTCTCTCTCTTCTCTCTGCCAGTGGGAATCCCATGTGTGACGACAGAAGCTGATGCTGCAGTAAAGTACTGACTGTGTTGCTAAAGCTTTGATTCAGACTGCTGTAACTCCTGCAGCTCCCCGACGCCCTTGCTGTGTCAAACAATTAACAAAAGGCTGCAGAGAGAGAGAGAGAGGAGAGATGGGAAAGTCAGGGAGAGAGAGAGACATAGTGATAGAGAGAGAGAGAGAGAGAGAGAGAGGATCTTCAGCTTGCCAATTCTGGACTCTCTTCTGTAAGTCATTTGTTGTGTGGTCCTACTCCTTATTAGCGGTTTTATATTGATATTGACTATATTGTTAGGCATTTCCGTTATTTTGTCTACCCTGGGAGTCATGTCTTGCGAGCTTCTGTTTTTGCCCCTTTTCATTTTTTATTGTATTTTTTTCAAAATATGAGCCATGTGTTTTTCAGCCTCTCCCTTCCTCAGCTGTGATCCCCATCACGCTGCGTTACAAGGACAAATCCCCAGAGTGGAAACGTCAGCACAACACCAACAGCTGACCTTCAGTCTCCTGAAGTCTCTCCTCACTCTCTCTCCTCTCCCTACAGACACACACACAGCGGCAAGGCTAGGCGGGGAAAACGTGACAGTGGCGTACACGTTTGTCCCCAGCTCACAGATTGTCATTCAAACCACTTATTTTCACGTCATCAGTGAGCCAAATCTAAGCATCTACCTCTTATCCCTCCTGCTCTTTTCCCCTCCCTCCACTCTACTTTTTTTTCTCTTTTGGTTTTCTCCTCTTTACGATCAAGACATACAATATCTGCAAAGAAGTTGAAGGGTATGAGAATATTGTGTGTGTTGTATGTGTGTACCTTTCATAGGCACTGATTCCTCTCAATGTTGCTCTTAGCGTAAACAAGGAAAGCAGTATACAGCAGCCCTTAAAGGATTCCCTCATGACAGCCATGCATCCAGTAGCAGTAGGTTTATTATGCCAAGTCTGTAGGTTTAATGTACAGTTAATAAATTAATCCCATTAATTCCACAGGGAGATGTGTGGTGAAGACATTATGGAATCTGGAATCTTGCCTCCTGCTGGTAATTGAAGGCATGACAATTCAAACTGTGCTTCACAACACATTAGAATAATCAGTTGTCTATATAGTTTTTATTATATACTCTATTATCCAGGTACATTTAAAAATATAATACAATTACATTACCCCTGTGGGCCTGTAAGCTCAAGACAAAGACAATAGTCTGAGATGCAAAAGCACTACTAAGCACACTTTAGCAAGCAGTTTCTTTTTGCCAGCGTTGAAACTTCTCATTTATCATGCCAGCTCTAAAAATAGGTGGTGTGTGTGTGTGTGTGTGTGTGTGTGTGTGTGTGTGTGTGTGTGTGTGTGTGTGTGTGTGTGTGTGTGTGTGTGTGTGTGTGCGCTTGTGCATGCACCTGTGTGCACTCCTAGTCAACAGTCAGGCCAAACAGACTTACAGATGAAGGAAGAAGGTGAGAGAGAGAGAGAGAGAGAGGGGAGATGAAGCGATAGCAGGTCCTATGCGTTGTGGGTGGGTGTGGGTGGGCATGTTTCGTTTGCACATGTGTTTGCTTGTACTTACATGAGTGTGTGCATGTGTGTGTTTGAGTGTGTGAAAGAGACAGAGCGTGGAGCTTCCAGAAGCATCAAGTGATTGCTAATCTGCTCATTAACGTGTGTGGTGTGTGTGGTGTGTGTGTGTTGTGTGTGTGTGTGTGTTTGTACAAGAGTCATTATCCCGTAGTTAAATTCATGGAGCCCAGTAAATCTCACTCACAGTTCCTTGAGAGAAAATGAGTCCAGAGTGTGATGTACTCCACTTCAGATCTCAGGAAAGATCCTTGCTTTGTACACAGTGTATCAGAAATAAATGAGGTAAAGTCAATATACAGACACACTGAGACTATAACTACTATATACTATTGTTGCGTGCCAATAGAGCCACTGACATTCTACTAACACTAAATACACACATGCAAAGCCTTTCCAGCCTGAAGTGTAGGTATGCACTACAGTACATAAAAATACAGGCGCATAGACTTACATAAACAAAGACGTGTGTAACCACCCCACCCCCACCCTTCTTAACCACACACACACACACAAACATAGAAGCATATCATAGAAGCATATTCAGATGCACATGGCACACAAAAGCACACACACACCCGTAAGAGGGCTGCACACTGTGGCTCACAGCAGTACAGAAGCCAGGCTGGTAGATGGTAGAATTAAGGAGAAGGCCTTTTCTTTTTCTCTGCTGGCTTTCTGCTGTTCCTCAGCACCCAGATCAATAATAATTCAGCCTGGCCAGCTGAGAGTGTGTGTGTGTGTGTGTGTGTGTGTGTGTGTGTTGGGCAGGAGGGATGTGTGTGTGTGACTAAGACAGGGGAGGGAGGGAGGGAGGGAGGAAGGTTCAGGGTTAGGCAGGGAGAGAGAAAGCGTTACAGAGCCTATTGGTCAGAAAGGTCAAGAGCAAGTCACTGCCTTTTATGTCTTATATGTTTGCACTGGATCCTTGTCCTTTTTTTCTTCCACCTCGCTTTTTCTTTGAGTGAGCAAGGTTAGCCAAGGAATGTGTGTGTGTGTGTGTCTGTGCATACACATGTGCATCATTTGTAAAAGTATAAAGCCTACCAATCTATTTCTCTGCAATCCTATCTGTCGACGATTGGCTAAAAACACAGGAGAGAGAAAAAGAGAGAGAGTGATGAGAGAAAGAGTGAAAGGACCAGACAGTCAGGTCTCATTCTTTAGGATGCCCCCCCCCCCCCCGCTCGCGCTCTCTCTCTCCCTCTCTCTCTCCCTCTCTCTCTCCTCCTCCTCCCGTCACTCTCTTTTTCTCCCTTTCTTGCTCTTTTTGTCATCGCTCAGCTGTTGCCTGAAACCAGTCGGTTTCCCTCCTGCTAGCAGGGGGATGTGGAAGAGAAAGCTGCAGATCACCAGGACTAGAGCCGCACGCAGGAGCAGCACGGCTCTGTAAGTCTGCACAACCGCTGCAAGGCACTGCCAGGGAGAGAGCTTTCTCAATGCTGTTTTAATTTTCACTTAATTGCAAAGCCTGAATGTGTCAGGAACTACTTGCAAACATAAGAGATGTGTTGTCTGTGCTGTCAAAGAAGTGAGGTAAGGCAGATTTTATTGGCTTATAGGTGCTTCTTGGCTCAAAAAAAGGACAGGGGCTTGTGTGTTTTGGTTTCTTGATCTGAGGACAACAATTTAATTGTTTGGCGGTTTTCTTTGCTTGAAATAGATCCATAAGGAAGCTGTTGTATGCCACCACCATTGTGTTTTTTAATATAATATAGTGTTCAATAATTTAGTGGTTTTTTTATGTGTGATTCACTGCACCTAAAATATTTTGCAGCAGGTATGCAATTTTATTTTTTGTCAGGATTGCAAAAGAACTTCTGGCTATAAACTGTAAGAGCAAGTGGTCACTGACAGTAAACTAAAGAATAGTTTACTTTACACTCTGTTTCCTCACAGTTAGTCATGTGACTGATTTTGAAACTTCTTCTACCTGTTTAGCTGGAGGTTTGTCCCTCTAGGGCCAAAGCAGTTCACCTCAGGTTCACCTCAGAGTGCTGGAGACACCTGCCACACACTCCCTCCAGATAATTATGGGCTGTCCACCTGCTTGTGTGGTACAGCTAAATTAAAAAGCCTCTCTTTATGCCTGCTAGTATGACACAGTTATCAGTTTAACAGTTCTTACCATTTCACAGCAGAGACTAACGTTGTGGCTAATAAAAGTACAAGATCTTTTTTCCGCACACACAATTGAAAAATACAAGCTTTGAATAGGGATCTACTAGCAGCAGGTGAATGTATAATAGTGTATTTTTCCATCTTACTCCTGCCTCCTTGTATATATGGCCATGTTAAAGGCTGTGGCTGGGATTGGATGAGATCAGGACTGGTATATCTAAATCACTGTACATGCAGGTTGAGCATGGTTTGTTCAGATTTAACAAAGGGGATGGTGATGGGCTTTTTTCCAGACCCCCTTTCAATAAAATCTGTTGTCAACAAGGTGATGCATTACCTATTTTGTGCTACTGAGCGGTTGCCATACCCTCCGTTTTGCCCTCAAATTGCAACCTGTGTGTACAGGTTTGATTTTAGGAAACCAAACCCAGAACTATAGATCATACCCTGATGTATAATCAGTGTCTGTGGAACTGGATTAGAGCAGACAGAGAGAATTATCCAGCGGTTCAGTGCATCTGTGAGAGAAATGGCTGCTGTAGCTCTATTCTAATTCTTAGGCTGCTTGCACAACTGAATGCTGTGTTGTTAGTTGTTTAACCTCATCATTGGCAGTACCTTTGGTAATAGCTGATATATAGATAGATAGATTCATTCATTCATTTATTCTTTCTTTCTTTCTTTCTTTCTTTCTTTCTTTCTTTCTTTCTTTCTTTCTTTCTTTCATTCATTCATTGTTATTTGTCCAGTGTAGGCTTTAAAATATCATATAATCATGGCTTTCTGCTTCTTTCCTTTCAGCCCTCTCTACCAGGATGGCTTTGCATGTAGATCAATGTATGAGCAGGGAGTCATGTTAGGGGTTGTGGGATTTCAGTAGCCATCCTCTAAGGCTGGTGAATTAAGAATGTCCTAGCAGCTTAAGTGTTTTTTAGAATAGAAAAGACTGATGTAATACAAGCTGTCTGTAAAGGTGGCTAGCAGAACTGACAGATTTACCAGCCATTACTAAAATTGACCAGCATTTGGCTGGTGGCTATAGTGCCAAGTTCAAGCCTTGAATGGCATCTTCCTTGTTAGCAAAAGTTATGAGGAGACATTTAGGAGGAGATAATGTTTTGCTTTCGCAACCTCCCCACTTGGAACAAATCAGCCACTGCGAGCGAGGAAGCTGACATGGTTTACTTCTGCTGGGTTTGGAGGAGAGCGAGAGAGAGAAAGAAGGAGGGAGAGAACCAGAGAGAAGCCACTAAACTAGACAATGATTCAGCACATCTCTCTCTCTCTCTCTCTCTCTCTCTCTCTCTCTCTCTCTCTCTCTGTGTCTTTTTTCTCCTTCTTGCTCTCTCTCATCCACCTTGCATAAGTATTGTTCTGATTAGTAAACCTATTGCTGCTGGATGTAGGGCCTGTTGTGACAGCATTATTTAAAGGAAAAATCTACTAAGAACAGCTATTGTACAGCGGTTTACCTTGCACATATGGGACCATTTTGTTGTTTGGCGGTGTATTTTTCAAATTCCTGTGGATAACTGGCCAAATGTAGACCACATGAAGTCACATTGAGTTATTTCCAGTGCAGCTACAATGGAGTTTGATAGCAGAACATATTTCAACTATCTAAAACATCAGTGGCAAATCAGGTTTTGGTGTCAGTTCCTCAGAACCTTTCTACACTCAGCATTTTGCGCCGACGTTCAATAATCATACAGGAAGAAATCCATCGTAGAAGAGGCAGAGAGACCAATTTCTCCAATCAACAGTAGCTTCAATAGACCAGAATGCAACGCAGCTTCAAGAAACGTTTCACTTCATTACAAAATAGCTCCCGTAGTACACTGAACATCACAGATTGATGATACATAACAGTATGAGAATATCCTAGGGTGGCTGTAGACCGGACAATGCACATTCATTCTTCAAGGCCAAGACCAACACTAAGAGGAATCAATGCCTATGAAAAATACACACAGTGAGTTGTAAAACTTGACACACATGATGGGGGCAGCGAGTGCATTGACTATGAAGTTACATTTCTGTGTCTGAATCTGGATAAAAACATCTGTTCAATGCCTCTAATGTAAATGTTGCCTAATTGCACTCACCTGATGATTATAACAGCATGGTGGACTATATAAAGTGTATGATTGTGTGTTGCAAGGAGCCAGTGTACAGTATGCACATCCAAAGCCTCATGGAGCATGGTGATTGGTATTAATCATTCATGGTAGGACGATGAAAAAGAAAATGATCCCCACTTACTGGATGAATGTTTCCATGGTGATTTATTCAACATGTATTTCTATCACAAGTGACCTTCATCGAACATGGTGGACCATAGAAAGGTATAAGATTGTATGTTGGCCTTCACAAGTGCAGGTCAGGATAGTAGTGTGTGGTGTATTGTTTGTCTTTTTCATGTGGATTTGACTTTTGGAGGTTGGCTTGTTGTTCCACACCTGATGAAAGTGTTGCTGTATGTTTTCTCAGCCACTCTCTAAAGGCACTATAGTTCCATTTTTTGATCCAGTGTACATGGGCAGTGCTGCACTTCATCATTAACCTTTTGTTCCTTGTAGCCCAGCCTATTGTGTTATCCTTATTGATTTTGTCCAAGTTGTCAATCTCTGTCACTGCTGAAGCCGGTTTTGTCCATTGACATTGCTTCATCCTGGCCTGAAGCTCTGGAAGTGAAACATGTCAATATCCATGTGATGATTTTCAGTTAAATGGGCTGGAACAAGGGATAATGTAATAACTCACGGATAATGTAATAGCTTGTCAAAATGTAATAAAAATGTCGCCCTATATGGGTAAAAAATGTAATAAAACCTTTTAATTGCTGGGTAATATATCACAATTATTACTTTATAAAGGTGTGTAACATTTTTAACTGATGATGTAATAACATTGACTAATGATGTAATATCCCAAGTTATCACATTCTTCTTATCTTTATGAGAAACAGTATTTTTACATCATGAGTTGAAATATGTTGCACCCCTATAAAGTAATAATCGCCGGTTCATGTAATAATGTGATTTTATTGCGTTATCTGGAGATTTATTACATTAAAAGGTTTTTCATTTTTTCTATGCATTTAGAGGGACATTTTATTACATTTTGACAAGTTATTACATTTTACGGCAGTTATTACATTTTCAGTTGCTGCAGTTTGTGGCCCTGCATCTTACTGGAAAACTAAAGTGGAAATAATATTTTACTGTCAGTGTTTTTCAGACCAGGCAAGTACAAAATTGTCCTTATTTGCCTCAATTTGAATTGGGACCAATAGAGACTGTATAGTGCTGAGTAACTGTGTAAAATCCTTATGCTCCATGCTTATTATTGCAAAGGAAAACACAAGGAGAGATGGACTGAGCCAGTGACAAGGCAGTGGATCTCCACATCCAATAAGCCTCCTGAATGGGTTCATGAACTGAGTTCTGTCAGATTTCCAAGTCGTGAATTACAGCTCGAAAGAACATCCTGCTGTTTTACTTCTCCACCGTATCAGCTCGCGCCCTGAGAAACACCAAAATAAACATTGCTGTTATATGATTAGCTCCAGGCAACAATGGCAATATTAATCATGTGCATAAATTTTCACCCAATGATGTAATTACGTTGATTGAGCAGTATGTATGTACGTTGCTCAATTCCCACGGTAACAAGTTGCGTAATGTAGCGATTCCCCACTCCACCCTAACAGCCTCTTTTTTCTTCTCCTTCTACCCAGGGCTGAAAAAACAGAAGTATTAAGTGAAGACCTACTACAGGTAATAATGAAGCTGTATTTTTTGTGTGTGTGTGTCAGTTTGTGTGTGTGTGTGCATGTATGGATGGATGTGTTTGTACACACACAGCAGTGCATGATTGCTGTGTCATGCCATCCCTCAGTATCTTTGTGAATTATGTTTGCTGTTCCTCTCGCAGGAGAAATCATTATTGCTGTAAAGTAGTCAATGTGCGTAAAATGACTTTTTGAAATGGCTGTCTGAATTACCTTCAGGCAAAGTTAATAAGCGCTGAAATGGAACCTCTTATTGCCAGACAAAGGCTGAACGTCCCCTCTGATTGACTTAGGGTGCAGCGCTGTAATTGATCAGATTAATGAAGCCCTCAGTGGCAGTGACATCAGTTCCACTCAGTTGGTTTAATAATGATACGAGAGGCATTCAAGTAAGAGAGGTAACAGTCTCTTACTTGCCTCACCAACTGAGAGGGCCTCATTTCAAATTCGAAGGCTGTATGTCTGGAGACAGACAGCTCTGACTGACAGCTGTTTCTGTGCGGAGCCTGTATTTTCTGATCACATCTGACTGTATTTGTATTCCTGCCTTAGGGTCTGAGGATGCTGAGTGCCTGCATGTGCATGTCTGTAACTGCCAATGAGGTTGTCCTGACACTGACAGCCGCTGTACATGAGATATGTGTGTGTGTGTGTGTGTGTGTGTGTGTGTGTGTGTGTGTGTGTTTGCTTGACAGTTATCCACTGCTCACTGAGGCTTGTCCCCTTGGTCTTTCTCTTCTTTCTGTGTGTCTGTGTGTCTGTGTGTTTGTGTGTGTGTGTGTGTGTGTGTGTGTGTGTGTGTGTGTGTGTGTGTGTGTGTGTGTGTGTGTGTGTGTGTGTGTGTGTGTCAGGTGGAGAAGCGTCTGGAGCTGGTCAAGCAGGTTTCCCACAGCACGCACAAGAAGTTGACCGCCTGTCTGCAGGGCCAGCAGGGCGTGGATGTGGACAAGAAGTCTGTCAGATCACCCTCGGTGAGAGTCTCCCTGGACCTAAAGGAAAAATCCACCCTGAAACACTTTAACACTGTTAAAAAATGACTATTGGTGATGCATCTTGCATTACTGGGTCCGTGTTGTTGTTTAGTGGTTTATTTTTCTTATTCCCACGGATAACTGGCCAAACGTAGATGACATGAAGCCATGCTGAGATTTTTCCAGCATTGCTACGATAGAGTTTAACAGCTACAGTATGTAAATGTAAAAGGTAAACGTCACGTTTTGGTGTCAGTTCCTCCAAATCAACGAGCAAGGGCTTCTTTCTAGACTTACTGTTTTGCACCGGAAATCACTAACTGAAGTAGAACTAGGCGAGGCAGGTTGTTGGAAAGTGGGTAGACTAAAAAAGTTAATTACAATACAACATAAAATTCAGCACAAAATAAATCCCGGAACACAATGAACAATAAACAGATTTATGATATCTAACAGTGTGAAAGTATCCAATATAAACCATGGGACACAAATACTGTTCGTGTTGTGAGGATCAATCTGGCTGCCCCCTAACAATACGTTGTGTTTGTGTGTGTGTGTATGTGTGTATGTGTCTGTTTCTTTCTGTTTAGAAAAAGCTTCCCCTCACAACACTAGCACAATGTATGGTGGAGGGGGCTGCAGTGCTTGGGGACGAATCTCTACTAGGGTGAGTACACAGACACACACACACACACACGCACACACACACACACACACACACACACACACACACACACACACACACACACACACACACACACAGTAATTTCTATAATTATACATTGATTATTTGACACATTGGCAACGTGTTTCCAAAAAGCACTGACATGGAAAGGAATGCTTTTGTCACCCAGTGACCCAGTACTGATTTATTATTCGTGGCCATCAGAGAAATATACAATGTTAGTGCAGATGAGGACTGACCTGATGTTAATGGGAGGAGTTTCATTCCATCATGAGGTACCCACTATTTGTAAAAAGTGACCTACTTTTATCAAATCAATTCTGCATGAAAGTAAAAGAATTTGTGGAATAATATTGTTATTAACACCTTTGCCAATTACAATAGCTTCTTCACCATGCCATTTTGGAATAAAACCCTTCATGTTCACATATAGCTGTCCAGCTATAGCAATGCCACTATTTGCATGCCTATCATTTCTAAGACGAAACGTTTGGAAAATCCTGCAGTACTGCAGGGTAGAGGCAGGGTGGGGGGACCACTGTAGTGAGTCATATCTTATTGCATCAACTTGTTGCAACAATTCATGGATACTGTACAGCAGATAGTGGATCAGATCCCATCTTGGTTAGTGGTTTGTGCTTATTTGTCCCCTTCCAGCCCTTTGCATTGTGTATACTCAGGGGTAATTTGAAGGGGAATGGGGGAGCTCAGCATCACCGTTGTTAGCATAAAATATATGAATGACTCTTGTTAGTTATTGATTTTAGAGACAAAGTGAAAAAAACAGCAATCCAGAAAAGAGATCTAGAAAACATTCTCTTATCCACGAGAACTTAACTTTTTGCATTGGAGAGCTAAATTTCACAAAGTGGTGCCTGCATTTTCATTGCGTATTCTCATTGGCTGTTGACTGATGTTGCCGTTTCCTGTGTGCTGTTGCAGGAAGATGCTGAAGCTGTGTGGCGAGACACAGGACAGACTCGCTCAGGAGCTGATCCTGTTCGAGCTCACCATCGAGAGAGACGTCATCGAGCCCCTTTACGACCTTGCAGAGGTACTTAAAGACCCCAGTGATCTGCTTTATGGTTTCACTTTTGTAAGTTGGGAGATCTTGGGTGTTATTCCATGCAGAAAATCTTTTCAAGTAGACCATAGACTGATCAAAAGTGGTAGTGAGGGGAAATAAGGAATTATGGAGAAAATATGGATGCACTGACAAGTTGCTGATTTGATCTGATCCCACTGATAGAAGGCTGTATTCTAGCTGTAAGCTGGAAACTGGAGAGCGATTGTGTGTGTCTAACATGGGATATACGAAAGTACATTTTGTAAATTGTCCAGTAAACTAACCTTCATGAGAACAGTGACTGAGAGACTGGTACAATGCTGAGATGATAGTGGTGCTGCAACAGGTGCGAAGCCTCTGACAATACCAGGTCTGTTTCTAGGCCTCTTTCACACCAAGAGAGACAAGACAGACTAAATAGATCTCTCTGCTCCATCTCCTCAGGTGGAAATCCCAAATATCCAGAAACAAAGGAAACATTTAGCGAAACTGGTCCTGGACATGGACTCTGCACGCACACGGTAAGAGCGTTACTGTGGTATGCATTCACTCACGCATTCTATTTGTGTGTGTGTGTGTGTCTCTGTCTGTGTGTGTGTGTGAGAGAGAGAGAGAAGAGACTTGGCTGTGGTCTGATACAGAGAGAAACTCCATCCCCTGTGAATGGATCTGTCTTGAAGCTTCCCCCTGAATGTCACTGGGATTTAATTGCACATAATGTACACAGTGAGGTTTTAGCCACGCTCCGTCTGGCTCAGCCAACGCTCCTCACCCTACAAACTGCTGCTGTTGTCTGAAAACCTGACTTAAGACCACTTTTGGCCTATTTGGATTATTTTGCTTGAATTGATAGATCATATCATTCTTTGTGCATTGGGCCCACAAAATCCTTTCAACATGTATTGCATAATTTCTAAAATGCATGGTTGTCAGTATGAATGCAACAATGCTTTCATCAATTCCTGAAAAGCTTTGTTTGGCGATCTGATGTTTTCACAGGGAATAAAAAATGCAATTAATGTGTGATATATTTCAGAAGTTCATTCATTCACACAGTAAGCCTTGCATGCTGAATTTGGCAGACTGTTAAATTTGACCTTCTCACCCTCTCAGTGTTAAAGTACCAGAGGCTACTGTCTGTACTGGACAGGGTGTGTTGTGTCCTGTCTGGCTCAAATCCAGCATCTCAGTCATGTTTAGGACCTGATCAGACCTGGATCAGCTGAATCCATACCTTATTAACAACTTAACTTGACTGTTTCATAATAAGCAACTGGGGGGAAAAGTAAAAATAAAAATGTTGAATGTCTGCAGTTTGTCTCACTGTTCTCTCACTCTAGCGCTAATCCTAAAGGCTGATATGAGCTTCAAGAGATCTGCTTGTTATTTTCAAAGTCTAGTATGTTTTTTTATAGAAGGCAAATCAGTAAAGAGGCAAACCAAATCTTATCTGTTCAGCTCCTGCTGGGCTGCACAGACTTGATGGAGAGAGGCATAATGATAACATGGTCCTAGACAGGCTTTCATAGAAATGTTTTAGGGGAAGTTTAATTGCATGAATAATTGATGAGTATAAAATTAGCAAAAAATGAATGAAAAAGGTGTTGTGGCCTGTCTGTCTTTAGAGCATTACAGATACATATATACAGTATATATAGATTCCTTGTCTCACCTGTCTCCACTTCTCCACTAACACTCGACCACACCCCAGTGTTTTGTCGATTCATTCCTAAGCAGTAAACAGCCTCAGTCTCTCAGTGTTGAGTACGGTTATACATTATTCTGAGAGTATTGACATGTGTGAAAATTCCTTTGCAGCCATGTATTGTTATGAAATAATGTCAGTGCAGATTTGCCTCCTAGCCAATAAGAAACTATTGTCTGATCTACAAAACATACAATAAACCCCAGTTTCTCTGTGCTGACTCACTCTCATTTCAGTCCCATTATGAGCCGTGACGTGGGGAAATGTGATTTTCCTCACTGTGGTCCAGTGGGTTAGGGTTTTTTTTTTTTTTTTTTTTTGCTGACCCAAATCTGAGACAATTTTTTCCCATCATGCTGCTGTGTGCTGAGCTCCTCTGGCAGTGCTAGACATTATCTCTACTGAGAGGCTGCTTAGACACACAAGTCAGACAGACCGTTTGACAGACAGAGGGAGGGAGGAGAGTGCGAGGGAGAGGAGCAGTTTGATAGAGAGGGTAAAAGAAAAAGTGGAGCAAGTTGACTGAAGTGAGCAAGTGAATATAGATGGACGAGTGTTATCATTCTGTAATCCAATGCCTTTTAAAAAGAACCATCATTTATTTTGTTTGCTGTGAGTCATTTTGTAAGAGTAGCTGTCATGTCTTTTTTAATAGTGGATTTCTTCTTCTGGAACAAACTCTTGAGCTATTGACAGCATATAAAAAAAAACTCTGCAAAAAAACCTGCATCTCAAATCTGTGTTCAGTTTAAAATGCTGTGCTGTGTCAAGAGCAAAGAAAGCTTTTTAAAACTGTCTCAAATATTTCAATGAAATTCTCAAACATGTGTAATATTGACAAAGTACACTGTAAACCCCATGCCGTGTCCCCAGGTACTACCAGTCCACCAAGTCTTCAGGACTGTCAAGCAACCTGCAGCCGTCAGGGGCCAAGGCCGACCACCTCAGGGAAGAGATGGAGGAGGCAGCCAACCGGATGGAGATCTGTCGAGTCAGTGCTCACCTTTGTTTTCAATAATGCTATATATCCAATATGGGGGAAAAAGCATTCAGTATCTCTTCTTCATCATTCAGTAATTCTAAGATATAGAGAATCCACTCTATGAAAGTGTTGTTTTGTTATTAACCAAGCACTAAAATACTCTACAATGCTTTGAAAAATGCCATAATCAGTTTTTTTTATGATGTCATTTCTCAAATGGCAGATTGAAGTTCTATATTGATATCAGATGATAAATCCACTTCATGAAGGGAAGAGATGTAGATTAAAGGATTTTTAAAACCTTGAGACAATTGGGACATGACTTGCACACAGTGGGGTCCAACTTAATATGAATATACTATATGCGAGTCTTTGTCTTGTGTTTTTTTCACTGCTCTTCTTTGTCTTGATCCTCAAAACATCTTTAAGAAATTGTTGCTTGTTTTGTTTGTTAGAAAACTCTCTTCCTCTTTTTCTCCAGGATCAGTTATCAGCAGACATGTACAGTTTTGTGGCCAAAGAAATTGACTATGCAAGCTACTTCCAGACAGTAAGTACAGCTTCCTACACACTGCAATAATATGAGTAAAGAGACAATTCACATACAGGAAATACTCTGCTTGTCTGTCTATCACTGACCTTTCTGGTTCTCTCTCTCTCTCTCTCTCTCTCTCTCTCTGTCTCTTTCCCATTCTCTCCATATCTCCTCCTGCCTCCTCTATGACTCTTTCTCTTACTCTCTCCTACATCTACCTCTCATTTTCCTCACCTCACCTCAACTCTTCCTCCTCCTTCTCTCTACCTCTTTGTCTCTCTCTACTACCTGACATTTTCTCTCTTTCCTCTCACTCTATTTCTTTTACTCTATCTGTCTAACCTTTTATCCACCCCCCCTCCTCTCTCTCTCTCTCTCTCTCTCTCTCTCTCTCTCCCTCTCTCTTGCTATCTCTCTCTGTCTGTCTAGCTGATAGAGGTCCAAGCAGAGTACCACAGGAAGTCGTTAGAGCTGCTCCAGAGTGTTCTACCCCAGATCAAAGCCCACCAGGGTGAGTCTGGGACCGCCACACACACACACACACACACACACACACACACACACACTGCAGTCTCTTCCTGTGATGCAGTTCACTTCACAGTATATTGTTAAGTAAGACTGTGTGTCCATGTGTGTTAGTGTGTACTGTGCGCTTCTATACTATATTTGTGTGTATGTGCTGTGCTTGTGTGTTTCTGTATGTATGTGTCGGTGTCTATCTCTGTGCATCTGTGTGTGGTGGTGTGTGTGTGTAACGCTCTGTGTGTGTTTGACAGAGTCCTGGGTGGAGAAGCCGTGCTACGGGAAACCATTAGAAGAGCACTTAGCCCTCAGCGGGAGAGATATTGCCTTTCCCATAGAGGCCTGTGTCACAATGCTGCTGGAGTGTGGCATGCAGGAGGAGGTCAGACTACAAACATATCTGTCTTTACTGCTCTTTTTCTGGAGATAAATGACACCTAATGATGGTATGTAATGAAATATAGGACAGGAAAATGCAGATAGGAAATGCTGATAGGAAATGTTACTCTGAGGTCGCTCTTAATTACTCAAGGTAATGATATGTAATGAATTTGAGCTGAGTCAGTCCTGAGACATCAGGACAGTTTGCTTTAGGTCTGAAACAAGTAAGCCTTGATTGTTTAATTAAAGTGTGATAATGGGAAATACCCAAATTGTGTGTAATCAGGCCAGTGAGCTAAATGTGTTCACTGGAACCAGTCCAGCTTTAATTGCTCAGCATGTCATGATTGGTAAATGGACCGATATTGAGACATCAGGAATTGTTCTCCATCAACAAATCAATCTTGATTACTCAGTGTGCACTGACAACATTGCATTATGCATTATTTAATTAAAAGGAAACAACAAATATTTAGAAATCATGAATAAGTTTTATTGTTTCCACTGACGTGATATAACATCGACTGCATATTTTGAACAATGTTTTGCAATGCAGTGCAGAGCAGCGCAGGGAAAGGTTGTTATATTTCATCCAAAGCTGTCAAGTAATTTCTAGTGGTGCACAACTCTAAGATTTCTCAAGTCGATTCCAACTCCTGACATGTGTGGCAGTTGAAAGTAATTGACTCCTGCTGTCAAAGCAAACGCAAACTGGCATTTCTGGTGCCAGGACTGCCGCTGACTCAGCTGTTGATTCATTAGCGGTCGGGTTTCATGCCCCACAGGCTTCAATTGTGATATCTATCTATAACCACTCATCCCTCCTTATTAAGACATGGATTTTCAGTGAAAGTTGGGGTCTAAGAGTCAACTGTATTTTGGTTCTCTGACTCACTATCAGGAGTCAACTCTTGACTCTCAGTGGTATATGAGTGGAGGGATTGACTCTTCATCCCTTGTGAATTCTTACCTGTGTCATGCTGTGTGTCTCAGGGTTTGTTCAGAGTCGCCCCCTCCGCCTCCAAGCTGAAGAAGCTGAAGGCATCGTTAGACTGTGGGGTGTTAGATGTTCAGGAATACTCCGCAGACCCACACGCCATCGCAGGTGAGTTATCAGCAAAAACCCCACTTCAACCCCGCTCCGAGTTTCAGCTCATTTGTTGCCACACCAACTGATAGCCATCTTCTAGAATGTGAAGCCTGCCTTCCAAGAGTAGAGTTAAGTATTCGCTCCCATCGCTCGTTAGGACTCTCATTTCCATAAATTCCTGGCACACACCCTGCCTCCCTGTGTAATTGAGACATCTGCCCCCTCACCTCCCCTTCCAAATGGAGGGGGAAAACCAGTCTTAGGAATGAAGGTCATGATTGAGCTGCCAAATGACTTGGCAGCGGCCACCCTTGAAAAAAAAAAGCCCTAGTCATTTTCTCTGTGATATTCTAATTTGAAATACTTTTTGCTATTAGTGTTGGTTTCTCCTTAATTATAAGCGTATTACTGATTCTGAATTATTGACACCTACTGTCATCGGTAACACTTTAACACCTTAATTACCAGTTAACTAATGTGTCTGGTAATCATTTACTAATGGTGTTCATGTTAACTATGGTATTAATGTATACATTATTTAATAGTCATCTTTATAAACTATTAAATAATATATAAATTAATACCTTAGTTAACATGAACACCATTAGTAAATTGCACATTAGTTAACTGTTAATTAAGTCACTTATTAAGCATTAACTAACCCTTAACTTTGTGTACCCTTATTGTAAAGTGTTACCCTGTCATCTGTCAGCCTCAGCAGTGAAGTCCTTGCTAAAGGTTAATTTGTAGGCTTTATGTAAGAGCCACAGATAAGATTTTGAAGATTAGATTTGGCTTGATTAGGTTGACTTTGAGTCTGCTACAAGAGCCAGCAAGAGCCAGCAGAGAAGCAAATATTTTTTTGTTCATGTTTTGCTTCTCTGTTTCTTGTGTTTGTACCTTGGTATATATGCATACAGTATATACTATATATATATATATATAGATACATATACATATACATATACATATACATATATATATATATATATATATATATATATATACTAACTATCCCAAAAAGTCTAGTGACAAATTCCAAAGATAACTCTGGTAAATGCCAGACAGATTCTTCATCTTCTGTGCAGGTTGCAGAGAAAAATAAGCAGATGAAATATGTCTGCATTCTTGGTTGTTCTCTTTGTTGCTGTCACTGATTTGTCAAAGCTGCCGTTAAATGAGAACCTCTGTGATAGACCACAAAGGAAAAAAAAAGCTTTCAAGCTTTCATGATGCTGTTATTGATCTTTTTTTTTTTAAGTTACCATATCTGTGTGGTGTTTGTCTTGGCTGGAGCTGACAGCTGCTTATCGCTGTTGTTGGGTGAAAACCGAATCTCCAGAATGTCAACTTTTCAGGAGCTGAAAAGCCTTGTTTTTAGCTTGATGGCCATGCATTTTTGAGTTTATCTAATTGGTTCTGGAAAAGTTTTCCTAATCCAAGGGTTATAGAATTTTCTCAACTTATACAGGACCATGTAATCCTTCAACTGAAGTTAAAACATGAAAATCATTCAAATTGGAGTTACAAGGTTTTCCCCTTCAACAACAACAACGATATGCTCCTTTATTAAATATCAAATCAAATTCAACTGTGGACGCTGGAGCATGTGGAGAGACCAGAGAGAGAGAGAGAGAGAGAAAGTGTGTTGAGATGATATTCCTCCATATTCCTCTCTAATGATCCCATATTAAACAGGGTGAGAGTCATCAATCCAGGGCCAGCACTAACGGCAAATCTAATTTGTGAGCCGTTCCCTTTCAGACGAAGTGTGTGTGGGGGAGGGAGTGTGTGTGGGAGTGTGGGTGTGGGTGTGGGTTTCAGTACAGTTCCATTTACAACATCAGCCTGTCGAAATGCATCGCAGTCAAGTCCACAACAGCAGGCCCTTCTCTAAGCATAGCTAATTAGAGAAGCGTCCTCTGCAGTAGCGATGTAATCCTATGCATTTGACATGTTTATTTAGCCCAGCCACACACAACATGCCTGTACACACAACACAGACAGGCAAAGGCATACACACACACCACTCATACACACCACACACACACGGCACACAGATAGAACAGCAGCAGAGCTTGCAGCCTCCAAGCTGTCTACTAGTGAGGGATGCCCTGACTTCCTTGTTTGTCATCCATCCCACGCATCCCTGGGGGAAATAAACGCAGCAGACCAGAGAGAGAAGAAGACGAGTCAGAACAGTCAGAGGAGCCTAGCCGACTGTAGCCTCCTTCATCAGCACTGGAAAATGACACCGCCACCCATTAGTCCTGGGTCAAGTAGTGTTTGGAAATAAGTCTGAGTGTTTATTTTAACGTGCCTGTTGTGCCAGATGGGTGGGGTCTGCCATATAGAACAATACAATCACTGCTTGAAAATTTTGACTATTTGACAGTGACTTTAGTAGCTTATACTGTTCTGTGACACGATCTGAATTATCCTAATGAGGAAACCCCTTTCATGTTTTCCTCCAAGTTGATTAAGACAAACAACAATTATTTGCAAATACAGTTGGACCCATGTCTGTCAGCCATATTCAGCAGACACCACAGGCTGCATCCGCGTTCCAGTCCAGTGAGCACAGCTCCTTCAGTTCCTTGTTCTTTCCACAGTGATATGAAATTAAATCTACAGTAAAAGCCAGAGGGATGAATCAAACATCATATATTCCATTGAGCTGATTCTGCATTGAGCCTTTGAGGCGCTAATAAGGTCACAGCTGGTTATTCCTGATGGTTCTCATCCAGCTTTCTTTCTGTCCAGAAAATATACCCCTCTTTTCTCTCCCTCTGTCTCCTGCTCACACACATACTGTGTATGCATTTGTGTATACGGTACATACTCATGTATACTATCAGGTCTTGCACATGCATGCAGATATGCATTATACATGCACATACACATGCACAAATACATATATTTATCCATCTTGTTCTCGCCAGGTGCTTTGAAGTCCTACCTGCGGGAGCTCCCAGAGCCATTAATGACCTTTGAACTCTACAATGAATGGATCCAGGCTTCCAAGTTAGTGTGTTGTCAATATAATGCCAATCACTGCATTTGTGGTTCCACTGATAATGTTGGAGTTTTCTTTTAAACTTTTAAACTCTGTCTCTTTCTCTTTCATTTTTGAATTTTTTCATTATGTTAAATGCATCATCCTTATATTATGCAGTCCTTTCGCCTGTAAAACTAGTCTTTTGTGTTGTCCTGCAGCATTCAGGACCAGGACAAGAGACTCCAGGCTCTCCTCACTGCCTGTGAGAAGCTACCACCGGCCAACGGCAACAACTTTAAGTGAGTCACTTTCACTCTTTGTGGCCCTCTCCTCTCCTCTCACCTCCCTGTCTCCCTCCCTCCCACCCTCACTTCACTCTGCAGTGCCTTTTGATTTCATTTCCAGTCACCTTTCACCTCTCAATGTCTCTTTGCTCCCTTAAATCAGGAGTGGCACTGAACTGAAGAAAAACCAATCCCAGCTTCCATGAGGCCGGAATAGTGCGCTTTTAATCGACATCTGCCCGAAAAAAAGATTGACTTCTGTGTGAAAGGGTGCTGAGAAAGGGGCCTTAGCTTATGTGCTCCCCTGTTTGCTGCTGGATTAAGGCGAGCCTGGGATATTTGTTGAGGGGCTTGTCTTATGATCAACAGAAAGGAGGGGAGACCGGGTGTAAGGAGAGGCAGGGGCAGAGGGAGAGAGATGAGGCAGAAATCGAAAGATACTGCAGCACTTGTCAATGTCATCATTGAATTGCACAAATAGGGCTTATTTTTAGACAGTCCTCCTCTGTGAAGACCTGTCAGACCTGTCGCCATGCTCGCTGCTCGCTGGAATGAGCCGCCTGATGTTCACTCAGCTATAGTTCAGCTCAGGATGAGTCATTCAGTTCAGCAGCTCTCTGAGAGCCACAGAAACCCACTAGCCCATTTTTGTGTCTTAGAGACCCTATGAAGACACTGAAAATGGTAATAATAGTATACCATAATGTGTTTGGCTAAGCACTCCTCATTGAAGACAAGTGTTGTTGAAGCATACTCTCCTCCTTTCCTAGCCCTAACACTGAAAATATGCATTAATTAAATTATTATTCACATGCCGGCTATTTTGAATTCTCGAGGGTGGGAAACTACCTGGAAGAGCAGCCCAGCTCTGTCCTACTGTTGTGTACCAAGATACCAAGATCATGCAAATTATTTATCATTTCACAGATTTAAAAACATATCAGAAATGAATGGATCCGGAAGGATTTGAATTTGGCCTATTATGGCTTTGAGTCCTAGCTACCTAGTTAGCTAAACTAGCTAATAACTTCCCTGCTAAATTCAAGCAGTCATTGTTCCCGAAATTGCTAGCTAATTTGAACTGTTGGGTCTATTTGAAGTCCTCACTTATGTGTTGAAGTAATGATAGTTTTATATATATATATGCCAATCTTCCAGCCGACACCCAAGTGTTCAAGATGGCCACTGTGTGAATAAGGTCAATTGGCTGTGTTCACTGATTAATCTAATCTCTTCCCTGTATCTCTGTTAATTTTAACAGGTATTTGATCAAATTCCTCTCCAAGCTGACTGAGTACCAGGATGCAAATAAGATGACCCCTGGAAACATCGCTATTGTCCTGGGCCCTAACCTGCTGTGGACACACAATGAAGGGTAGGACTGCAGTGATGCATTTACAGTAATCTATAACAGTATCATCTATAAGGCAAGACACCAGACTGCATCCTTGGTTTATTTTCAAGTGACTCCTTTTCAAAATGCTTGCAAAAAACCTGCTAATGGAATCAAAGGTACTATAGATCCTATTTTAATGAAAGTAAGCCAAAGTAAAAGTTAAAAAGCCTTAATTTCTATGGCTACTCAAGTCTAGCAATAACAGCTTTTTAAGATGTTCAAATAAAAAGTGTTGCAAGGTACCTTGCTGTCCTTGTATCATCCTGTTCCTTCTGTAGGTGAATAGCAAGATATTCAGCCAGACTGAGACAGTCTCATATTGATTGTTTCTTATGTGAAAAATATGGTTTTCATGCTTTTCATCATTGACATTTTATTATTGGATCAAGAAGTTCGACTGAATGCATCAAAGGGAAGGACGCTGTGTCCACCGGGAGCATCTCTTCCCAGTGCTGTCTTCATTTTCTCATTTTGTCAGTGGAAAGGATGCTGTTGATGTTCCTGACATCGCTAAGAGCTAAGAGATAAGCATGTTCTAGTGCTCAGAGCACCAAGTGCTACGAATAAAAAACAAAAAAAGAGGTGTCCAGTAGACACAGGGCTTCACTGCTGCTCTGTTCAACACAACTCCAAGAGACAATTCATAATTGGATATGCATGATGATCAGTAGGCAGTTGGGGAAGGGTGAAGGACGACTCCTTAATCTCTGTGTAAATCTTACGAACTCGTTATCACGCCTTAACTTTTAATTAGTATTTTAATAGCCTGCTTTTTGAAATGGTTTTAATTTTCTAATTTTAATGCTTCTTTAATATAATGAAAATGTATTAAGCACTGCTTGATTTTTATGATCCAGACAGCTACTTTGACTTTTCTGTCCCATCAGAATAACTCTCTCTCCTTTCCGTTGCCCTGCACTGCAGCAACATCACAGAGATGATGACGACCGTGTCCCTGCAGATCGTTGGCATCATTGAGCCCGTCATCCAGCACGCCGACTGGTTCTTCCCTGGAGGTGAGGAGGGAGGCTTTTCTGTCCACCCCTTTCTGTCTCACTCATCCATTAGACTTCATACTGCATTGTTTTTGTGCTCACATCACCAACCTGTTCCTTTAGTAATCTAAAATGGAAACTCTCTCTCTCCACTCTTGGGTAAGAAATCATAAAAACCTTCAAAAGTCATGTGTTTCAAGTGGGAAACAGAAGATCATTTGAAACAGGAAATCATATATTTTTCTAACAACTGTCTCCCTCCATCAATTAGGGAATGTCAAGCACTGAGGCTACAGACAGCATGTGAACTGAGGGGATCTGAAGACTCCCAGACATTCACAAATAAGATTTATTTACACTGTGAAAGCAATGAGATCAATCCTCTGCAAAGCTTTATTTAAACAGGACATAATTCTGCCTTTTTATTAGTAGTTAGTCACATAACCCTGTGTATACAGTACAGTAGTGGATTTTGTTAAGTTGGATATGTTTGTGCAAAAGGTTACATGCTTTTCAAGTGCAAGTTTAAATTTTATTGGGAAGTACCAAGGCTAAGAATATGTTATAAGACTTTTTTTCTACAGTGGAGGATGACAAAATTACAAAATTATTTATTTATTTAATCCGTTTCTTCCCTCTCTCGCAGAGATCGAGTTTAACGTCACAGGGAACTACGGCAGTCCGGTCCACACCAACCACAACGCCAACTACAGTTCGATGCCGTCTCCGGACATGGATCAGACAGACCGCAAGCAGAATGACCAGAGCCGGCGGCCGCTCAGCGTCGCCACGGACAACATGATGCTGGAGTTCTATAAGAAGGACGGGTATGATCCACCTCCCTCTGCTGGGGTTAGACAGTGGAGCGGGGAGAGGCAGCTGTGTGCTATGGAGGGCCAGGAGTGTTCAGAGTTTCAGTCCAAACAAACACTACACCAGGTGATTTCACTGATTAATATACCTTCAGCCAGGGAGGAGGAACTCATCAGTGAAATCACCTGCTGTTGCCTTTGGTTAGAATAAAAACCTGCTTACTCTTGTCCACCCCTGGCGCTTGGTTTCCCATTCCTGCAGTGGACACACACACCGCAATTTGGTCATCCCGCCCAAATCTAGAAGACAGGCGAAATGTGTAAGACACATCTACTCTTACAAAGTAATTGATTACATATTATTTCTTTATTACAGTACTTTTTAAAGGACATTTTTCTAAATCTCATTTTGGAATAAAACCCTTCATTCTCTAGTGACTCTGACTCTGATTGATTGAGCAACTTTGGCACTCAATCAATTCATGACATCTTGTTGTGTGTGTCCACCCTAACCAGCATCACCCCACTCATCTAAACCTTCCCATTGATTACTCCCACACTCATGTCACCCTGCCTCTGCATTAATCAGCAATCCTGCTTGTCAACTGCCCCGATGCGCTTATGCCTTCAGCATGGATCCTAACTGACAACTTGTAACTTTTCCTGTATCAGGTTTTTAAGGATAGTTGGACATGGACATGCTAGCTTTGAGCTTATTCTACACAAGGGCAATGAAAGACATAAAGTTTCCAGATGACTACTTTTTGACAGGGTTAGGTCCATGTGAAGTAAGGAAGAATTCCTCGCTGATCATGGCAGTCTCATGTGAGAAGTGAACTCAGAGAAGAGTTCAGTTTCCCTATCAGAGGGACAGAAAGGATATCGCTCTTTATCTACCTGCCTGCGAGCTCTCTAAGCAGCCTAATGAGTGGGCTGGAAGAGAGAAAGTGAAGGAGAGAAAGAGAGAGAGAGAAAAAACAAGCACGACAAAGAGAATGGAGCACAGAGATGAAGTTTAGTCTGTGAAATGAGGAATCTGACAATCCTTAAGCTGCAAAGGAGGATTAGTTGAAAGTCAGTCATTCGCTTTCTCTCTTTCTCTCTCTCTCTTTCTCTCTCTAATACTTTAATACAACCTCGGTCTTATCAGAGCCTGCTGGTAGTCTGAGCCCTGCAGCCCTGGGACCACAGAGGCCCAGCTAATTAAACCTGGACCGAGCCTGTGTTGGGTCTGATCAATAGAGCTCGGCTTTCATTAGAAACCCACACCTCTTCAGAACCAGCCGGCTCAGGTCAGGGAGACTTCTGCTCCTTTGTAAGAGAAGGTATTTTATTGTTTCAGGTAGATTAGTTTTAGTAATATACATAGTTGAAATTTAATGTGATATTTCAGTTTGTTCATGTTTTTAGTGCACATACCTTTCAGGAGTTAATGAATGATCAACCATCAAAATTGGCTGCTCTGGGGACCCGTAGTCAAAGCCACTTTCTTACAGCGATTTTGCAAACAAGGGAAATTAGATCCAAGCAAGCCAAGTAATTTGCCTGCTTTGCAATTACCAATATTGACAGCAGCTTCACAGAGCAGGTTAAGTTGGAAGTTGACTGCCGCTGAGGTTTGTGCATTGTGAAAAATGAAAATGTTGTATTAAGCATTCCCTGTAGCCAGCAGATCTAGTTTAAGGCTATATATTTACTTTATCTATTAGCCCGGCTAGTGAGAATAATTTAGTGGTAGCCTGGACAGAGTAGTAGTCGGTTACATACAATGAAAAAAGATATGTAGTGCAATAGTTTTTCTCAGAGGTTCTCTCAGAATAATTTGATCAGAAAAAATGGTTGGGCTAGCAACTTTGCTGCTCACTTAATTTAAGACATCCTGTGGTGTGTGTTGACTCTTACCGCTAGTAAGTAAGTGGGCTAGTAAAATAAGTAAAATATCATTATATATGAAATTCTAATCCTCTGATAGTGTGGTAGCGCTTTAAAGATTCTTGGTCTCCTGCTCTGGAAGATTAATATTACAGTTATTACCGTAAATGCCAAAATCTCAGCATGATGCATGCCAGTGAAATGTATCTCAACACTGCAAAGGAACCACGCTTATGAAAGAATCACTCTAATCGAGCTGCAAGAAACCTCTTCTATATTTGTGTTATTTTGGGGGGGATTTTCTCGTATCCATCAGGGAAACTTTGACCTAATTAGCACTAAATGGAGCGATAATTTGCTCTCTGGGTTTGACGTGCTTGAAGCACCTCCGGGAAAGCACATTTCACCCCTCAAATCCCTCTCCTCATTACACTCAGCATGACTCGTGTCCCTCGCAGCCCCCTGCCAGGCCAGCCTTCCCATTCCACACTGCTGCTCCACCATCTTGGCTCATGTCTTAAACCTGTAGCCTGCCAAACTTCCACTGTCGCTTTGATAATGGTGCTGTTAATGAGCTAGGGGAGACTCTCTCCCATGATCTTTACTCTTGTCCTCATTGTGCCTGTCTCTGTCTTGACAATGCAGCATTAGGAAGATACAAAGGTACTGTATTGATCATTTTCCTCTCGCCACCTTGTCATTGGTCTATTCATTGTCCCTTCGTCTCAGCTGTACGTTGAAAGGAACTGTCTCTCATTTGTCATTTGTCTGTTTAATGTTCCAGTCAGGTGTGCTTCAAGTGACACACTTGGACTCCTATAGTTCAATGTCTCCAACAGAGTGGGGTGACAGAGTGTTGCCAAATGGCTGACATGAACAGGCCTCTCTCTGTTTACTTAAGTAGCATCTTTGCAGTGTCTGGCACTGGATAGACTTGTTTTGACCAGTACAAACATCAAGCTGTGAATACAATAGTCTCTTGTTGCTTAGAGTTAGAAACCAGCCATCTACATGGTAAGGATAATTCCTGTTTTTTCATCTGATATTAAGATGTTTCTTTGGCTTGAGAGTAGCTATTTGAAGAAGCCATAACATGTTTCTGAATTCATATTCAGTCCATCCCAACTGTTCTTGTGTTGCAGCTACCAAAGAACCAAACCAAATATTCTAGTTTCTGAATCATAAACTCTTGTCATGCAGGAGAATACCTGAATATCAGTCAAAAACCACATCTGAATATGTCATGAAAAAAGGGAATTATCTATATAAGCAGTACATTGTATGGATGTAGTGTTTCCGTTCTTGCATGCTGTGGATCCTAAGTACAGCCATACAAGACTCTGTGGGTGGAGTAGGGTGACGTTGCCCCTAGACGCTGATCTGGGGTCAGGGTTTTTGTCAAGCACTAATGGTGAAGATTAGGGTTGACGGACAGGGAAGCTGATCCCGAGACAGCAGCACACAAGGGGCAACTTCACCCCGGACGCTCTGTTTAGGGTGTGGAAACCTGACCCCCCCCGCCCCCCACGACCACACACCATCCCTGGATTTGATTGGCTGTGCATCTCTGTCCCACTGCAGCATGGGTGTCAGGGTGATGGACACTTCTTGGGTGTCGCGCAGGGGCTCGTCTTCCACGCGTAAAAGCTCTTCCACGCCACCGAGCGTGCAGCCCCCCGCCCCGCCCTCTGACGCTCTCCTCCCCGAGCCGCCTGGGGATTTCTCTACGTCCCCCTCCCCCACCCCTCCTCCCACTAGCAGCGACCGAGCCAGGTAAGGCTGTTGTGCCCCCTGTCCTCCTGTTTCCCCCCCCGCTGCCCCCCTCACCCTCCGTGTGCTACTCCTCACAGTGCTGCGCCCTGCAACCGACACCAGAACAGCATTGTCTGCTCTCACCCTCCGTTTTTTCTTGTCTGTGATACACTGCTGGTGCCCCGTCCGAAAGCCTCATCCTCTCACCCCGTCACCTCTCTGTGAACCCGGGTGTTTCACGTCTGTTGCAGCATGTCATTTCAAACTGTGTTAACTTTGTGATTGTTCTTTAAGTTCTGGATGTTGCATTATTCCTCATTGTTGAATCTGTAGAGTCATTTGTCGTGTTGTTCAGAGTTAATTTTCTGCTTGGTTGGTTTTCATATCATGTGCCACCCTGCTGGTCGGTTTTGAAGTGGTTCACTGTTGAGATTTTTTATTTTTCTCCAGGTTGGGCTTCATGCCACAAAGTGTGATATAGAAAACGTTGACAAGTTCATCCATAGTTCATTAGAACTGGCTAAGTGCTGCATGTGCATGTCTGTCATGTTTTTTTGCCATTAGTTCAGGCATCATTAGCAGCTTAAGAGTCCATTGTGGCAAGGCACTGCAATGGATAAGGTGACTGACATTTCTGTTTTGTTTCATTCTTGTGTCATAGGAATGTACTGGAAAAGCCTCAAAATTTTCATGTGCACCTGTTCTTTATTTTTATCTCGTTCGTGCTGTTCCCCCTCGAGCCCTTACCTCTCCTTCTGAACGCAACAGTGTATAAATTAATATGCGCCTAATTTCCTCCTTCACAATAGAACAAACTCGCACTCACAAATCAATATATCCCACTGGACTTCTCATAGTGATGATTACATCCACTGTAAAAGTATTTCAACCTCTGAAGACCAGCTCAGTTCCCCATGAAACCATTGATATTTTTATCATTGCAGCTCGGATGATGCGTCCTCCAATTGGTCGGACTCCTGTTATGCCTACCCCTCCCCTGAGGAGGAGCGGCCCCCTCCCCCTTACCCCTCTTCCTCATCTTCCTCCTCCTCCTTCTCCTACCCGCTCCCTCACCACCATTTCTATACCCGAGCACCTCTGGGTACGCACCCCGTCGCTCCCGGCCCCGAGTCCGTGCCCCCCGGCCCGTCCCCTCCCCCCCGCTGGTCTGGCTACAGCCCTCCCCCACTCCCTCCCCTGTGCCCCTCCCCTCAGCAGCTTGATATCAACTCTAACCCCAAACCCAGCTCCCTGCACCTGCCCAAACAGGCCTCCCTGTCCGACGCTCCGCATGCGCCCCCGTCCGAAACTAATGCCTCCGCCATTTACATCAAACCCCCCCTCGTTCTTACTCGTCACGACCTGTTCCTGGGCTCCCCCCACCCCCCTAACACCCCCCTATCTGCTCCCCCTCCATGGGCCGCCTGTGCCTGTAACCGAGAGAGAGGAGCCAAGCTGACTAGGTAAATACAGAACCCTGCTTGTTAACTCCTTGAGCTCGTACTCGCTCTTCTAACACCATAAACACACAGAGACATATACAGAGAGGCCCCACAGGGACAGTGAGGCATGAGAGAGGGATATGGGGAGGAAAAGGAAAGGGTGAGATTGAGCTACTCCCAACAGTGCCACCCTATTTTCTTTATTTATTTCCTTGGGTTTGCCCTACATCTGTGTATCAAGGTGATATCCTTCCATCATGGAAATGAATGCTTTTTAAGAACTGCAACATTTACGGTAGCCTTTCATTATCAATTCCATCTTTAATTTTATAGCCACATATGCAATCCATAACTTTCCATGTTGCCAGGATATTCTGGAGCCGGTTGCCAGGCAACAAAGGAAATTCAAAGCTTTCAGTGAATACCATTATAAAAGTAGGCGTTAATGAGTCATTCCAGTGGGCCCAGTTAGCCCTGAGTGCTAGATTGCAAGATCAGACCTTGAATATGAAAACAATGCAATGATGTATGTTGGAGTGAAACAACATGGAAAGCATGATTACTTATCATTTTGTCTGATATTGGAAAAAAGCCCAAAGATCCTCATTTGCATTGCTTCACGCTGACTCTAAATCCCTGCAGTCTCAATCATCCATCCATGTCTCATCTGCTGGCAGTGGGCGGGGGCATTTGGAGCTGGGGACTGTCAGTCAGACACTAGTATAAACTGGTTATGTTTTGACCTTCAAGCCTTCCTCCCATTGGCATTCTGGCTGCACTATGCTATAAAAGTAAAAAAAACATTAAGCCGTCACGGTTTACTTGGGATTTCTGATTTGCTTCTGCTGCACTGCAATATAGATCATATGTCTGTCTGCAACAGTGGTCACTCAGACAATTTGACATTGAACTATGGGTGCTCTCATATTTTTTTAAGATGCCAAGAGATTTACAGAAACAGGGTCGACATATTAAGTGAGATGCAGGGGGCAACTTGTTATTCATGTGTATTTTCTCCCTCACCAGTACTCTAAAGAACAAGGAGCTGTCTCCGGTGATTGGACAGAAAGGAATCCAGGGAACAGCAGCCTCTAGTGGAGCATCACAGCACTGCGAGCACAGCCCGCACACCCTGAGAAGAGGTAATAAGAGTGTGTGTGAGAGAGTGAGTGTGTCTGTGTGGTCTCATTACCATCCCACAATTGACTCTTTCACCCACTGCTATGGAAAGGCGGTCTGTTCCTTGGCCTGACCACCTGCCACCAGGGTGTCACACACTTCCAGGAGGCGACCACAGAAATATGACATGAACAAGACTATGTCACTTTCATGCTATCCTCTTGCGTTCTTCTTGGTCTCTCCACAGCAAAGAAGCTGGCCCCCATCCCACCTAAAGGGCCTTACTCCCAGACGGGGGCCATGTCCGACCAGTCGACAGGCCAGCCGTCTCCGGTCAGCCTGTCTCCCACCCCTCCAAGCACCCCCTCCCCTTATGGCTTCAGCTACCCCCAGGGATACGCCACTATCGGCTCCCCGGGACAGATCCAGATGGCCACCACCCCGTCTCTCTCCTCCCCACCCTCGCTGGCCGGGACACTCACCAAGGCCCGGCCCACGCCCAAGCCGCCCCGGCAGAGGCCCAGCCTGCCTCCTCCCCAGCCCCCCACCACGCCCGGCACCAGTCCCCAGCCTCTAGACCATTCCTCTGGCCTGCTGGATGGATTGTCTCCTGGGGAGAGCATGTCCACAGGTAAGCATGTCCACACACACACACACACACACACAGTCCTCTTCCTCTTTCAAACTCCTCTTCAGTGTCAAATAATCTGACAGGCAGAGTTTTTCACCTTTTACAGAAACTCAAGTGAAGGGTTATAAAATAGCAAAGCATGCACAATAGCACAGCATATAGTACATAGTATGTTCCATGTAGTGGAGAGTGAACCCACCTAAACTGATTTCACACAACTTTTTAAGCTTGTATAAATCTCTAAAATTCATAGCATGACATAGCTGAAAATAAAGCATAAATCAACACTATGTATATGTATATTTTGTTTCTGTTGGCTGTTGTTCATAGTTGACCTACCTTTTTATTTACCAGTACGTCACTAGTAGGTTCTAACATCTATCTCTGATTCTGTTTTCTATTCTTCCCTTTGTCGACTACTGTTATTGTCTCACTTCCAGCGGTATGAGGCGAGAGGTTCAGTGTGATTCTATTTGTGAGAGGGACTTTTAGGGTAAGCAGGAGTTCCCGTGCCAAAGCCTCACCTCCCCACCCCACCAATCCCTCCGCCATCTTGGCCAAGCGTCAAGCCGGCTCGCACGCTCACAACAGGGTGAAGTTGCCAATAGATGCAGATTTTGGATCAGTTTTTTACATTTCCCTGCTGATGACTAACGTTAGCCAGGGAGATGGAGAAGCTGATTCACAGTCACTGCTCATTGGCAGCCTCACCCTAGAGCCGCTCTTTATATATACCTGTATACATGACTTCTCATTATGTATATACCTATATATAGCTGCTGTGTTCAGTCCACCACTAACCCATTTTGCTGGCCTTTGCATGGTGGCTGAGACTGACGCGATGCATGGCTTTGTGGGCGTGTCTAATGGACCGTCTGCTCCAAACGGGCCAGGACTGACTGCCCTTTTGCTGTCCCGAGACACTCCCACCTTTTCTGCCCTCAGCGCTCCCACCCATGTTATGCCCTGTTCTAGCCGCCCCCTGGCTTACACAGTCACTGCCCTCCACCCCACGGTGTTGTGCCTCACTCCCCCACTGCTGTTCCTCAGTGAGCGCACTTGCTGTTTGTCCCGTGTCCAGTTGTTTTCCATCACACTTGTTACACCGTGAATGTCATCATTCTCACAGCTGAGACCAAAGAAAAAGATGTTATGAGTATGAAATTGAGGTGTACATATTAATTACTACATAACTACATTGATCTTGGACTTTTGTGTTTTTGGCACTGTGTGTTAATAGTATTTACTGACCACTTGTTGTTTGGCAATGTTCATCGATCATGTCTGAAGACAGGTGCAGGCATAACATATTATTTTTATTCATACCGTAACTATGGTCTGGACTTACGCTGACCCACATGCTGTGTGTAACATCATTCAACATCGATGAAGCCACATCTAGAATGATCTGTTTCACTCAACACCTGTATTTTTACCCAATTTAACATTTTTCTCCCATTTCTCTCTCTCGCTTATTTCTGCTCATCCCGTCTCTGTTTCCGCTCTGCCAGATTCTTTCTGCAACTTGGACATCCCCATCATTAACGTGGAACTGGACGGTATTTTTGACGTGCCCCACATTGCCCCCTTCAGGAACTCAGTGGCGGTGCTCCAGTCGACCAAGGCAGAGTCGGAGGAGGAGTCGGAGAGCACAGTGCTATGACACCGCCGAGTTCCCCCGACCTGACGCAACGCTACTGCCGCACCTTCCCACACTCAAACCCCCACACTCATTCATTTACCTTTCACCTCTCTCACTGGTACTGAAGGGTTTCTGCAGCTTCTTTGACGGACACTCCGGATCTCATCATCACACCCAAAATACTTGATTTCTGAGGGGCTCACTCATAAAAACAAGCCCTTCTAGAAAATAACAAAAAAGTCAAATATAAATGTTCATGCTCATGGTCACATCCTGGATTCCATGAGGTTTTTTAGACAATGTTTGTGGGGTGGACTTTCGCTCATTTTCACATTGACTGGATCATTTGATTTGATCTGTGGTGCATTGATTTTTAGGAAACATTTTTTTTTATTTACTATGTTTTATGTTACTTTTTTTGCCTTATTTGATTCACTTGCAATATTGCCTTTAACGTCACATACAAGGCTGGAAATGGGCCGCTGGGTGGAATGAGTGCTCTTTGCTGCTGCTTCTCATGAGTGAATTATGGAAGGAAGAACAATACTAGTACTGTACATCTGTCCTGCCAATACATAGGCTTTCTTCTTTCTCTCACTATTTCTCTCCATGTGATGCCATCTCAAGTTCCTCCTTCATTCCTCGGGGGTGTCCATTCAGATGCCTGTCTCTGGCATGCGTTGGCAGCGACCCCCAAATTTCTGTCCCAACTGAGCGTTCACTGTGAGTGTGCCAGTATGCAATGTGTTTTGGAAAGTGTGTGTGTTGTATTTGGCTAGTGTGTGATGTGTTTGGTAATTGTACTGTATGATGTTGCACTGTTGGTGTTGTTGAGCATAAATGGGAATGCATGTTCTAGACCTTAATTAGAAAATACTACCAGGTTGCAAAGAGGTTAAATGCCCAGTCACAGTTTTCACTATTTACATGGTATTCAATCAGGATATCAATCACTGAATATTTATTGTTTATACTGTACATTTTCAGAGTATATGATATGAATAACATTATAAATCAAATCATATTTTGTAACTACAGTAGAACTATAAAGATACCAATTCCTCCACATAGAATGTACTTGATCTTATCTGGGAGCTACAAAATATATGGGATACATGGTCTATGAAGTATAACAAATGGGAAGGCACCTGCACATCAGGCAGTGGCTTTTGCAAATGCAAAAGGGCTAGCAGGGTGACTTGTACAAAAATGAAAAACCCCATGTTGATTACACATACTTATTTTGGCAGCAAGCAACGTTGCATGGGATTTTTCATTTTCCTAAGCCTTTTCCTAAACGGGGAGCTGAATCCGGAGTAGGGCTGGAATGTGCAGGGGCGGGAAAAACCTTCCTGTCTCAGTGGTTTCAGCTTTAACAAGCGTCTGGAGACTTATCCCCGGCGAGGCCCTGTCACCAGGGTGCTAGCTCAGCTGTTTGAGAGAGACGTTGGAAACTTTTGAGTGAGAGCGTTTTGTGCTTTTGTGCTCATGTGAAGTGTTATGACGTCCCATCATATCATAACAGAGAACCGAGAACTCTCTTGACGCGCTTGCAGAAAAAAAAAGGTGCTTTCTTTTTGTCTAAAAGTTGCAGCCCCAGTGACAAAAGCTTCAGCAGTGTACCTTTCTTTTTCTGACGGTGCATAATGCAGTTTCAATCACCTTCCCATGGCAGTGAAAGCAATCTATAGGAACACTGTATGAGGATACAGATATTTTGGTCTATATTATTGAACCAGAAGCAAGTGAGATGAGATTTGCCTATGTGTATATGTGTTTATTTTGATGAGAGTATTTATACAGATATATTTCCGAATAGTTTTTACAAGGTCTGAAGAGCTGTGATTGATTCCACGACACATGACACTCGTCCGATCTGCCAATTCCTAAAAAAGCATTCAAACACGAGGGACCAGAATTTCACTGCTGTCGCATCAAAACCTATTATCTTCAAAAACTTTTCAGGAATTGAGAAAAACAGACTTATTTTGAGAGAGTGACTACTGTGCATTTTTTTTTATCATGGCTTTTGAGTGGATTTCATGCTCCCCCTGAACATACAGTTTGAGGGAAAATATGAAAATCACCAAAACTGGAGTATTAAGGTTTTGGAACGACAGCAGCAGTTTGTTATTTGCCTTGTGGCGGGCTCGTCATCACCTGTCCAGATTTGTAAGACCTTCCTTTTGGTACGAGTCCTGAGAACATCTGTGCATCCACTACATACGGCCTGAAAGTCGCTACGCTGCTCTACCATTCTCTTTCTTTGAAGTGCGATATTATTCACAGGACTATTGTAAATATAAAGCCTCTTTACATACATGTACTGTATATACTGACAGGGGAGAGATTTAAATATATATATATATATAAAATATTGAATGAAAAAAATAAATATTGATGAACATTCTGACATTATCACATCCTGGTCCAAGCACAATATTGCCAGATTCACACAAAACAACACAAAGTAGACTTCACAGTTATCAGCAGCAAAGTTTATATGGTAGCTGTAACCGCACTGACATAGGCTCAAGGTTAAATCTAGTTTATAGATTTGCTAAATTAGAAATGCTGATAGTGCTTGTGTTGCAGATTCTTTGACCCCTGGAGCTTTAAGAGGAACTCTGCAAGGAAACTGCTGCATCTCCGTCTTTTGTTTCTTTTGACTCTCTAACAGTAGATAGTCTCCTCCTTACCCAACCTGACTGAGATCTATGACATCCGAATGTGACGGTCTGTTGGTTTAAAAACAAGACTGCCATTTTGTTACAAGCAGCCGCACAGTAATGTTCCCCACATTAGAGGTCATTATATCCTCCTTTCCAAAGCAATAACCCAATTCTGAAAAAACAGTTACAGACAGTAGCTACACAAAAACAATTGCATAATGTCGCAATTTCAAAATTATAATGAGCAAGAACATTCTTCATGAGCAGAAAAACAAGAGAATCAAAAGCTGTTCATTAAAATAACTGGATGATTGCTACAATTTATACTAATTAAATTCGTCTGGTTTCAGTCGATTCTGCCAGCTGAGTGAAATCAATACAGCATGAAATGCTATCACCACTATTTATAATTTTGACAAAAAAAAAAAAAAGACGCAATTCTGACAACAAAACAATTTTTAAAAGCTGTTGTTCAAATTTGGTTGTGCCGAGGTGAATGGTCTGTCCTGTCTTCGTCTGGATTTGTGTGTTATAATGTGCTGCTCTTGGTTTAGTACAGAAGGGGCTGTTTTTCAGATCAAGGCTTGTACATACAGTATTCATCTAACACAACTTTATTAACAGTAATCCTGTCAGAGACACTTGGTGAGAGACTCCAGACGCAGTTTCCAGTATTATAGTTTTTGTAAGCATGCCCTTTGAACGCAAAAATAGGAAGGCCTTTTTTGAACTGAATAGGTGGAATGTACTGGTGATAAGTAAAGATGTTCGCCTCATAGGTTGTGATACTGGGGGATCATGTGTGTTGTGGACATAGTTTCAAGTTATAGAGGGTGGAGGGGTATTTGATAAACAGTGTGTTGTGTCCAGGCTTGGGGAGGGGGGGGGGGGGGGGGGGGGGGGGTTATGATTAGACATTGTCCTGTGTGAAAATCAGCAGCATGCTTTTTGACCATGCCTATGAAATATGTCTCATCTTTGGTCCTATATACATGTGCTTGTATTTATTTTTTATATGTGAATAGACAAAGAGCTTTGCAAACCTGAAGAATAATTCAGTGCTACCCTTTTTTTTTTTAAGTCAAACTCCAACTCCCCATCTATTCTGCTAACAGTTTGTTAAAATCATTCATGATGTAATTTTCAACACTGATAGACATTTTCACCATGTATCTTCCTCGTTACATTAATACAGTAGCTTTTCAAATCCTATACAACCTTTGTTATCTATAGCATATACTGTAAGAAAATCACAACCAACTCAAATTATAGCCCACTGCCAAGAAATGGAAATTTTAAGTTGATATGATAGAAGAGAAGGTGACCGGTTGTGACAAGAATAGTACGCTTGCACCTTGTCTAGTTAGTGAACTGAAATTTGATGAAAACAAATCTTCCAAATTCATACCAAAGGCACAGTTTGACTTTCCTGCCAAGCAAGGAAAACTGTGGCGTACACAGGTTTGGTTTTCCCCGTATGAGCGTTTGTACAGTAGATTACACTGTGGTGCATGCAGCCATTGCAAATACATCTTCAAACATCTTTTTTGCATAGTTTAAGTTCCAAGTAATGGGGGCCAAAATAAAAATGGAGGGAATGAGTGATCAAGGGATCTTTGTAGACTTAAAGGCCCTTTGTGTCAAACTGCGGTGACGCTGTGGAAGCTCTTTAAAGCACGGAGTAAAGAAGAAATGCCTTTTCTTGGACATGCTCTCTCCCAGTCACCAAGTGGAACACGGTGTGTACTGTAAGATAAGAAATAATCCTCATCCGAATGTTGAAACTATTAAAAATGTTTTTATATTACTTGGATTTTCTGTGTTTTTGCTATGAATTGTTTGTGAGAGGGAAAAATGAATGATGCTCAAAGGTCAATATATGAATTTATTAGGATTTATAGGACAAAACAGAAAAGGGCTCTGGACTAGACAATAGAACTGAGAAAATACCAGCAATATATTACACAAGTGTTGGTATAAAACTGTCCAAGTGGATCGATTTCTCTCTCCTAGGAAGCCCTAAGTCCCCAGTCCCATCCAAGGTGCCTTGGTGGAGGCCAAACATATTCTGTAGAGGCACAAATTTGAGTTACAAGATAAATCTGACAAACATTACTTGCAACGGCAACACTGACACCCAAACCAACATGCAGACGCCTCTGCCATGATGAGCAATCATTGTGTGTGAGAACTGTACAACTTGAAATTAACCTTAAAACCTCTAACATTCAGTGATCAAGTCATGGTATGCTTCATGCAACGAATGATGCAATAAAATCCATGCAGAGAGAAAATTTTAAAAATATCATGCAGGTTAAATGGCTAGATGATGCATGCTGTATTAGTGACAGGAGTCAGATTGCATGTACAGGAGGTAGATGAAACATGCTGATGGGCCCATACCTTTGACCTTTTGGCCAAAAAACTAAACTGTGGTAGGACAGCTGCTTCCAAACACGTGTCCTTGTAAGCAGAATATACAACATACAGTACAGTGTGACTTTGTGTAGCTTTCTTGCCTTTAGCTCTTTCCTTGAGTATTTGATTCATCACAGAAATTGACACATTTATCATGAAGGCGTCAGACATCAGTAATCTAAAAAAAAAATCCTTTAAGATGAATTACTAACCGCTAACTATCTCCATTGAAATCCTTTCTCTGTTTATTCTAAATCCAAAATCCACTGGGCGGTTCCTCTTACCAGAGTCCATGACGATGTTCAGGGGGGAGTGGTAGGTCTGCAGGTACTGCTGTGGGCTCTGCAGCTCCTCTCTAACCAGCAGCTGGACTAGGACCTCCTGAGGGACCATCAGCCCTGGAGCCTCATCCAGCACTGACCCAGGAAGAGTCTGGGAATACATTTAGACAGGAAGAGAAAATCTGATTTTTAACCTTTTCTGGTTTTGATTCCTCTGTTAACAGAGCCATGAGAAGATCTGATCTGTGGCAAAAGAAAATAAAATCTTTTATATTGATGGAAATTCAGACTTAGAGAGATGGACAGATCATAGTGAGATGGTGGAGGTTAGAGTTATGTAAACACTATCTAAATATAAAATGATTTAAGATCATAGTGAGATGGTGGAGGTTAGAGTTATGTAAACATTATCTAAATATAAAATGATTTAAGCTCTGGTGGAGAGATACCCCCTACTAACTAATCTGATCGCAAAATATCTATAAAAATAAGCCCTACTTAAAAAGAAGAGTCTTCTATGAGCCTAAGAGGCACCTGGCTAAGAGGCACCTGGCTGATGAAGAACCACTGTTTACAGTATGATCCTAATGAAAAGCAAACGCACCTTCTTGGATATTTCAGGGTGTTTGCTCAGCTTGTGGAGTGCTGACAGGACAGAGCAAACCAGAGTGTCTGTGGTCTCTTCCTCAGTCTCATCCCCAAGCATCCTGGTCTGCACAGTCACCACCTTCAAAGAAACAAACAATCAGTCAACCAACATACTGTATATACAGTATATCCACTACCAGTCAAACGTTTGGACACTTTTTCACATATTAGAATGAAAACTATGAAATAACACAAATGGAATTATGCAAAAGTGTTAAATCAAAACTATCGTATATTTTAGATTCTTTAAATTAGCTGCCCTTTGCCTTGATAGAAAGGCAAAAGCTTTGGAAAGAAATTCATACATAGGCATCAACATAGGCAACGACTTTCAGATGTGTGTGTGTATGTAAGGGATAATGCCCGACGAGGTGTCCATTATCAGGAATTAATGGACGACGGGGAGGCCAGAACCTCCATTGCCTCCGCGGAGTCCATTAATTCCTGATTATGGACACCTCGAAGGGCATTATCCCGCTTATACCATGGTCACTTGCCAAAGAAAAAAAAAATAAGACCATTAATTTATATTTTCATGCGTTTTGTAATCAAAATCTAAAGTTTTTCACAAGCCATAACTCAGTTTCCCTGGTAACACCTGAGGGTTTGACTAATACCTGAAACAATCATTACCATCCCATAAGGTTCTTATGCAATGGAAACGTTGTTCACTACTCCAGCAAATAGGACGAACCTTAGATACGACTTGGCAGCGGGAGATATTTCTAGTCCGCTCAGCTCATAGAACCCTTTGGCTCAGCTATGAGCCAGAAAGCTAACGTTATGCTAGCAAGATTCAAAGTCAATAACATTGCGTATAGTTGACAAACAGTAAATATAATTTGACCGTATGTTTAACAACAAGACTAGCTAGCTATCCAGCCATGTCATTGTCCCCAAATCAATATCAAGATTTTCACGAACAAATCAGGCTCAAACGGAGGCTTTGACTGCGTCCATGTTGCTATGGTTACTCATTTTAGATACAGGCTGATACTACGTAGCCAGCGCATTAATTTAGAACGGTGAACAGACAGTTTCACTGGAACTACTTATGGACATCCTGCAGCCAATCAGAATCGAGTATTCACCCAGACCATGGTATAAGTAATAATAGTGTATATACCATTTAATTCGTAAGGAAAATATATGTGCTTCATTTTACAGCAACTTAAAAAAAAAAACACAAGTAAAGACAAACAGCCAACCTTGTAGCTCCACTGTTGGAACAGCCTGCTTGAAGGGCTATGAGCCATGAACACAACCTTGGGAGCTTCCAACAAGATGCTAGACATGGGGGTAAAATTATTGAGTATGGTGCATAAAACCCCAAAAGGTCAAAGGTCAGGGACAAGGTTCTAGTATTTTGTCAGCCCAGGACCTGAATGAGAAAAATGCAGGTCCACAACTCAGTTTGGGGCCCAACCCCTTTACAAGAAACGCTGGTTCAGGGGAGAAGCCAGGTGGGGAGTCATCTTAAAAGGCATGGCCGCAATGAGAGAAAATATTCATTAGTCATTAAGCAGCAGTAATAAAACATTTAAGACTGCTGCTGTGCATTTAAAGTCTTTAAAAGCTATTTCCTGAGTGCAGGCATTCCGTTCAAGACATTACTGATAAGGACCTTGGCAATATCAACAGCTCAAACAAGAGTCTTATGTACACATCATCATAAGTTGTTGTCATTAGTACTGATGCTGATACTATCAGTACACATTTGAACATAACCAATGCTTGCTGCACTGGCTGTGTAAGGTGAATTTCCATGAGTCAGTGGATAAATTGGATTTTAATGTATAGTATTAGGTGGCACAATACATCACAACACATCACATTGTAGCACATTACATCATATATAGTATTTATCTGTAATACAAGGAAGTAGTTTTACCTGTCTGGCTGTTGCTGCATGTCTTTCAGGTCTTTCAGAACAGAAACCAGAACCTCACTGGAGGACTAGAAAAGAGCCAGACAAAGCAAACTTTAAGAAATAGATCTCACATCATGAACCTTCGTCATAGATGGATGCTATGAATAGGTATTAAAACTTACCTCAATAATATGAAGCATGCAGGATGGATAAAGTAAGAGCAGGCCTGTGATATGATCCCATTTGTATCGCCTCCGCAAATGAAGGTTCAGCTTTTCATAATGTGCTGTGCAGAAACAAGCAACAATATATCAGTTTTTAGGAACCAGGCAAATGCAGAAAATTGAAAAACTGAAGAGCCTGGATAGATGAAAGCCTCGCTCTCTTGTCAACATGTACCAAACCTTCCTAGCACTTTTATTGCCAGCTTTCTATTCTGCTCTTTTGTGGTAGAATTCCCTATGACACCTAAAGCTTTTACAAGCATAGCCTGCAGACTCATTCACGTGTAGAGGTGTGAAAGCTATAAAAACACTCAGACCGGGTAAACAAGAAAGCCTTTTCTTGCAACTGCCTCACATTTTTGTAATACAGGATTTCATTTTCTAAAAGCGTAGGCGGAAAAGGGGTTGTGAACTGTTGGAAACTTCTTCAAATTCAACAAGGATAAAGGCAGGCAAGTAAATTGATGTTTCTCCATATATTTTCCCTGAAATCTATTGTTGACAAATAGATTGCATGTATAAAATATGGAATATCAAAGGGGATATCATCGCCCTTCATTCCCCCTCAAATCTTCCCCTGGCTATGAAGTATTACGAGGATTCCATTTAACTGGTTGACCCCACAGACTGATATAAAGAGTGCATTGGCCACTGATGGGAATGAATCTCGTCAGTGAAATGGCGATGCCTTGTAAATCCGCCATGGAATGCCCAGGCTCTCGATCTTAATAGCTCTTAAACGCTGTTCTAAGGTAACAGTTGGCTAACCTGCCAGGTCCGTCCTGTCGGCGAGTCGCTGGGGGAGGCCTGCAATCACTATGAGCCGCTGTAACAGGATCCTCTGGTGGGACAAAGAGGAAGGGCATTAGAGGACCTGCTGAGTGGGAGAACAGGATTATGTATAGAGAAATGTCAGACCTCCATTCACGCAAACGTGTGCAGTAGGTTAAGGTGACTGTGCCACCATGCTCTGTGACGGATAATACACGTACACACACACACACACACACACACACAAAGGGAATGTCATAGTCACAGGTGCATTCAAATTATTAGCTTACATTTCAATATCATATGAGTTGTCATTAGTTGTACATAACCCTAACCCTAACCCTACTGCTCTCTGAGGCAATTACTGATACCCAAGATGCACAGCAAGACCCAATCCCATGACAGCCCAGGAGTGCTGCATGTGTGGGCAGGGCCAAGAAACTCAATTCAGACAATAAATTGTGTTCCCTGGTTTCTGAAACTACTGCCCAGGACCCAAAATGGTTTGTGGGACCTTTACTGATGGGTCCACATGTCAAAAAATGACAGGATTTAATGGATCTAAGGGTAAGAGACTAAACCTGTCATTTTGTTTGCAGTCTGAAACACTTTTATGTCCCATGTTGTCCCCTCCTCAGGCTGTAGAGCAGCCTCTCCTGCACTCCTGCAGTATTTTCTCGTATCTCACAAGATTGCCAGTCAGAAAGGGAAGTCTCTATGACAACTGATCCCATTCTCCTCTCACAAAAAGCAGCTCTCATTTAAATATGAAAGCAGGAAGTCTTCTAGTAAGTGAGTGTAAAACCCTGGTGTGTCACACCAACACACTGTTGGCAATGCCCTGCTTAGGACTTCCATCCTAGGCATGTAGCCATGACCAAAGCATTGCAATGTATAAGCGATAACGTTAGCCAGATAGGCCTATACATTTTACAGTTTGTCATTGTCCCATGTCAGTGTCATATCATGGGGAAACTGTCATGTTGTTTCATAAAAAGAACCATCTGATACCATCAACAAGTCTATATGATTGTTGTTGTGGCAAAGATTCTTGGGCCTTAATTTACATTTTTCCCATCTGTGCGACAGTCAGAGAACTATTCAGAGTTGATAGGCTATCTATCAGACAAGCACAGAATAAAAAGTGCGAACACAAACCTCTCTCATTTTCCCGTAAGACACGTCAAACAGTGACATTCGGGTTTGAGACTCTGTCTCTTTCTTTTTCGTAGATTTTGAAGAACCGTTATTAATTTTCAAGGAAGCCATGATTAGCAGGGATGTTTGGCTTTGCGCTGCCTTCGGGTTACCAGGCAACAAGTTCAGCGAGTGACGCGTTTGACGTAACATATGACGATGGGAGACTGGACGCAGCGTGTGGGTCCAAAACGGTCGTTTTAGGCTGGCTTTACACGGTGAAACTTTCACGCAACTAGTTGCAGGTTGCAAATTGCACGAAACATAATTTCCATGCAACTTGACAGTTACACGAAGCAATTAAAAAATAACGAGTCTCATGCAACACGATTTAATAGGCTAGTTTATTTCACTAAAATTAGCTAGCTAGATTGGTAATTTTTTATCTGTCGTATTTTTTTCCCACTAGATTATATCAAGCGGGAAGTGTCATTGTAACTACTTTGCATCTGTGTATCTTATTTCGTATCGTTTTCTCGCTGGATAATATCAATTCGGACGTGTCGTATCGCTTTTTCATCTGGCACTAGCTGGCTACTTTGCTTCATAATGGCTGTCCCGGAGAATAGGAAGAGAGCTATCGGTGCAATAAATGCGTATTGATATGCTGGAGGAAAAAACACGACCTAAAAAGGCTAAACGTCTGTGGGTGAAGGACTGGCTAAAAGAGAGACCAATGGATCATTTCACACTCTATTCAAGGAGCTTGATCCAATGAGCCTCCGGTGAGTGCATTCTCCCTTTGATTCAAGGAAAATAAATAAATAAATAGCTCTTTGTTGCCCCACCTTGTGACATATGAAATTGTAGCTTGATATGTGATTGTATTTTAGATAACAGCTCTGATTCTCATCAAAACTTTAGAAAAACCAACCTTGCATGAAGTCTATGAGGATAATCTCCTTCTGAAGCATCCAAGAGACCATATTCTGTTTTATTATTTTGTTCATTTTGGTGACAAGCCGTTGTGGGTTGAAATGATACTGCATCAACGGTAGTTTGCCTAGCTCACGTTTGTTTGCTGACAAGGCTCAGCTGTTTGACATCATCATCTGACACGTTATCAGCGTTTTGCGTAAAACTAGTTTCACAAAGTTGAGAGTTTTGCAACTGCTGCGGCTGTGTTTCAGACAAGTTTCAAGCGCGTTGCAGAGGGCTTTACACCATGCAACTCAATTGCAACTTAGTTTCACCTAAGTTTCAACCAACTAAAGTTGCGTTAAAGTTTCACCGTGTAAAGTCAGCCCTTAGTGCAATTTTCTACATTTTCAAAAAAGTCGTGAGGTTTCCACGTCCGGGGTTTTTGCTTTATAGAAACGAGTAAAATACAAGTATTTGTAATATGAATGCTGACACAAAAACATTAATGCACTTGGAGAGTGGGAGTCCAACGAACAGGGAGGTGTCTTCCTCCAGCACTTGGGCAGGATAACTGGACTGTTGCCTTACTGTTCTGTTACTCCATTTGTGCTTTTGGATAACTTTGTATATCTGGTGCTGATGATAGAAATAATAATAAAAAAAAAAAAAAAAACTGGACTGTTGCCGTTACAACTGATGACCACCAGATGATGCCAACATTCAACACCGACAGAGATGGCTGTGTGTATGCGTAGCGCCTGCGCAGCTGTGAGCAGCTCAGACTGACAGCAGAGCAGAGCAGCAGGCAGACAGAGGAGAGCAGACTGGCTTCAGCTCAGACCAGACCAGCGAGCAGGATGGACTGAAAACACCACCGTGCAATGTTCAGGTAGGTTACTGAACCTCTAACACTTTAGTAATCTCCTCTCATTTTTGTAAAACACAAGAAAACTATAATACAAGAAAAATAGCTAGGATTCTGCCGTTGGCCATCCAGCATCGCCCGTTTGTTCGGTTGGCGGCTCGCACACCCATTTTGACAGCTGAGCTGAGCATCATCACTGTAACGTTATTTTCACTCGTTCATTTTGTTGTAATTTGAAATCTTGCTTTAGATTGTATTACCATCGATAGCGGTTCCTAGATTGAACATAGCCTATTCTCAGTGTTATTTACATAAATTTCTTGTGAGAAAACGTTTTGTTTATTATTACCCCACCATGTTGGCCAACGTGATTGTTGTTGCTAATGCTAGATGGCTAAAAATGACTGTCATCTGCCAAGTGTCATTTTACAGCTTTCCTCTTGGGATTAGAAATGTGTTAGGATGCACTGAAGATCAGTATCTATAGCATGACATTATAGAGTGTATCCCTGTGTTACCATCAATCTCAGAAATATGATCAGGACCTAACTGGCAAAACCCACCTAAACTCATCAAATTCATCGCACTATTTTAGGCTGACACAAATCTTTACATACATTCATAGTGTAGGTCTACATTATAGTAAGTAGTATCAATTTCATGTAGGTTACGTGAAGATGCTTTAAAGGATGCTTTTCTGAAAATATAATTGATTTGATAAGCAAATCTTAGACCTATTCTATGAAGCTGTGAAAATGGTTTGTGTTGCTTTTGCTCTGCTTCACTAAGTAGCTTTGCAATACTGTTTAAATTTCCCCCTAGGCTGTGGATCACATGGTTTAATATCACCCAGTTGTATGGAGGAAAATGTCGTTTTCTAGCTAAATTATTCAGTGGATCCCAGAATGAATTTTTGCAGTGCAACATATAGAAGTCTTAGACTGTGAGGCTTTGACTAGAGCTCCTTTCTCAGAGCTCCTTTCTTTCTGACCTGTAGGATTTCTGGTTTTAGATTAAGCTGTTGAATTCAGTGTTCATCTCTTACTGCCTGCTGTTCATAGTTCCTCCAGATATATCCCTTGTTGGTTGTAAGTGTTTAATTGCATGTCAAGTGGACACATCTCTATTCAACTTGATGCTAGAGATCAGCATTATTTTCTGCTCCACTGTAAACAACAGAAGCTTCTATTGACCTCGCTCCCGCCTCTCCTTTTCTCTCCCTCTCTTACTTGTACTTTGTCTCTCACCGACCATTCTTGTTGATTATCACTTTCCAGGTTGTTTTACTGGGCTCCTTGCTTGCAGTGCTCTTTTGGAAAGGCCATGTCCTTCCAATAGTTAGGCTGGGTGTTATCTGACACTTGGTTGCATGCCTGTGCCAATCACAATGCCAAGAGTTGAGTTTCTACCAGATCAGATTGCCTTTTGTTTCAATTTTCATGAAAAAAAGGTTTGATGGAGTTGTTGGAATTGCACCAAACTTGGGTCAACTGTAGTTCGCTGTTACACTTGTAAGCTACAGAAGGGAACTCACTCCTGTTGGGTTAACACAGAGAATGGCACTGTACACTGATAAGTAAATACTAATGGGTAGCATCATACACCTGATTTTAAAATCTAGACTTCTGGCACCAGCGTTTTTATAGGCTATTTGGTGGCTGCATGTGAAAGTGAACAAGCATGGGGGGTTTACAAGTTAGTCACTATCCTTTACTTTAACTTGTTATTTCTGCTTTCATCTGCGGCTATTGTGCAGCAGACATTTTGTATTCAATTTGGTTTAATTCAGCTGGGGACACAAAATGAAAAGTGAGTGAAAGCAACCCTTAGGTTATGATGACTGGAGAACAGAACATGAACCTGTTTAAGTCCCATGAGGTCAGAAATATCATCTTCTTGTTGGGGGGGAAAAGTGGTTTTGGAGCCAAGTGTTGCAGGCTCTGAGCTTTCCCGTGCCTCTGAGTCAGGATGAGCGTATAAACACAAAGTAATATGACAACAGCTTTCCGAAGATTTAGCCTACTAGTTTCTCGTTTACGCCTCGGTCTCGTTCCCATCGGCCGCTGCTCAGAACTGGTTTGGTATTCAGGGGTTTTCCTCCAGCCTTCTCTCTCTAATTATGAGTCACTGTGATGAATGAGGCTCCTGGCCACATGTTACCTCTGGGAACTATAGGAATGTCTTTTTTATTTTAATCAGCACTTCACTAGTATCTAGGTCTGCCCAATGGAGATATAACATGTAAGAGCCGCTTTAAGAACTGGAGTAAATAGTTCTGCTGTTGCTCTGCTGGATGTAAAAGGTTGCTTAAAGCTATAAGAAGTGACACAATGAACTCTTGATTTGTAGATTTATTAAATATGCTGTAATGCCAGATTGCTATGATTTAGTTTGAGATGTGTTTAAAATTTGAAGAAGCTGGGAATCAAATGGAGAAAGCTGTATTGTCAGCAGCAGTTGTGTTTTTTATTTATTTATTTATAATGTAGTTGTCTTGCCTCTCCTTTTAAAGCACATTAAAGAAATGTGGATTGCATGCTGTGAAGCTGTGCAGTCAAATCCCTATCTGTACTGGAAGATCCAGTTCTCTGTGCGCTTTTGATGATTAATTCCCAGCTGAGGTTTAAATCATTGATCTATAAGGCTTCCTCTGACTTGAAGAGACTTGATGCTTCGTCTCCAGTTGATGGTCGTCTTGTTACGGACTATGGGTTTTTGGGACTAAGGGAGATTGCAGGCTTGGAGTTGAAGCTAGAAGAAGTCTGAAAAATCATACGGACTTATGAAGAGAGGGTTTGCTGTCATTGATGGGACACAAAACTGAAAAACATGGTTTGTGCAGGATGTTGTGATGATACTCTTGACATGTTGATTGGTGGTCAGGCCCATCAGTTTGTCACTGCAGTCTGAATGATGGATGCTCTCTGTGATACAAATGGCTGTTATTATCTGTTATTTTATCCTGTAGTAATCACTCTTCTTTCTTGACTTCTTCCTCTCTCAGATTTGTTTGCCATGGAAACAGAGATGATACCAAAATTCTCCTCAAAAGATGAGGAAATTGACTTCTGGAAGGCTCTTTCCCTCAAGTACCAGAAAAGGTATGTAACAGGCACAAAGTTTGCATGATGTGTTTCCCCTTCAGTTAAACTGTGTCAGTATTGTTTCAGCACTTCAGTCACATTTACTTGGCTTAAACCGTGACTCAGGCTGCACCCTAATCTTTTTCCATCATACCAATCAGTTCGGACCAAAATCCCATTAAATGCTTCCTCTATAGAGCTACTTACGTCTGTAACTTTTTACCATCACTTTGTGTGCGTGGGAGCCGCACCGCTGCAGGAATGCTTCACCTGCTAGTTTTGTCAGACGCCCGTTCTCGCTCTCATTCAATTAAAAAGCGGTATTGGCAGATCCAGTTACACCTTTGAAAGAGCGTTGTGTGGAGCCAGAAGCGAGAGCTCCCTTGAAAACCTCTCCCTTTTCCCTAAAGCGACAGATCCTGTTTCACATAAAACATAAAAGGCTTTCATGCCTCTCTGTCCGCCTGTCTTTCATGGGTTTATATAATGGTGCCGTTCCTCTGTTCCTGCTATCGTCATTGCGCAACATTTTAGTGATCTAAAGAGTACTAAAATTAGCCACGCCGGGGTATTTCCCTCAATCAGAGCCCACGTCTCACAGCACGACGCTTCATCAACACCAGTAACCACTGATTAAAGTCTCAGTGGACAGAGGAAACAAGCTTAGGCTTACACCCAGTTATGTAACAGTCTCCAGACAGTTAGACACCTTCCAACTCAAGGCTACAACGATTGTGAGTGTGTGGTATGTTTGAATTAGGTATTTTCTTCACTTAATATTACATCTTAGCTTGTAAGATTACAATCTTGTTATATCAGGGTTTCCCTTGGCTTTTACAGAGGCTTTCGTGGTAACAACACTAGTGGCTCTGCAGTTGATGTGGGGGGATTTAAGCATCTCTAAGAGCACACAATAACTTCAAACATACATTTTGTAAACCATAAGCGAAGAATGGGCAGAACTGGAATTGATTCAAAAACGTCACACATGGAAAACAGAGAAAATGCATTGCATATTTCATATTATCATAGAAGTGGTAAGAAAAAAAAACACAAGTAGACCGGGGGTTTAATAAGCAGGAAAACCCTTGTATAGAATGGATTCAAAATGGATTTTCTGAAGCCAGAAAATGTTACTTGAAGATTCCTCCAAATGCTTGAGGATATCCTCAAAATTAGTATTCTGTTGCACAGGATTATTTTGAGCCCAGGTGAATTACAGTGAAAAGGATACACCGGTATGTAAATGGATGTCAGCCAGGAGAATCCAACATTATCCAAGTAAATTCAGTTCAAAGGGCAGAAGGGGCTTCTTTTAAACAAACTGCAGATGTAGGAAGACGTGTCTTGCTGGGTTTAAAGTGCATTCACTACCCCCCGGTGCTGCCTCACACAGCAGCCCCACAGTGGGCTGAACACTAAGTTTTTAAATGGATTTTCTGGCTCCATGCCACCCCCGACCCCTTCAGGTCACATGCCGTTAGCGTGCTGTGGCCCCTTGGCTGTTCCAGTTACCATTTTTAGACGGGCGTGTGTGTGTGTGTGTGTGTGTGTGTGTGTGTTCATCCATGGCCATACTATATCAACAGACACTTACATAACCACCACTTCCCGGTAAAGCTGGCCAATGACCAGACATCCTATCTAGTTTTTATGTAATGTCAGAGAACCTCATTCACAGGAACGTCAGGCTTCTGAGACTGACCGATCTAACTGAATGTGCATAATGAGCTTAAAAACATCAAAATATCAATCCTGTTGATGTGCAGTTCTTGGTATTTCCCTTGTTGATATATGCAACTGAAAGCATATAACTACAAATCTCAATTCACCTGGTGTTTTGAAAGGTTTTGTTTTGGTAGAGCCTGTGGTTCAAAAAGCAAGGTTGTACTAAATCTACTCATGGCCTGTTGCATAGTCGTTTCCCTCAGACAAAATGTGGTGAAATGTGTATGTAAACAGACATTGACCTGCACAGTCATTGACCTGCACACTTTTCACAATAGTCCTCAGTCTAGGTTGCCTAACTTAATCATCTCTTTGTGAATCCATTTTAAAATCTATATGGGAAAGTGTTATTTGCATAAACCGTAAATATCAGCAAATATACCCACATCCTGCTTAACAGAAAACGCTGAGCTGATTCCTGAAACTGCCCAGTAAACAGGAAAAGTTTTGAGCTGCTGACAGGATGGACCCTACAACACATTTCCATCACTGTCAAGGATATACAGAACACACATGATTATATAACTGCAACACTGCATCCTGAAAGTGGATCCGAACTACTTCACTCAACAGCTAACAGTGATTTTTGGTCAAAGCACAGTTTATGATATTGTTAAATTCCCTCTCTGAGAAGCTTTAAACCTTAATTTTTCAGTTAATATTGTGTAGTCCAGTCGAAGGCCTAGCCTACTTCTTGCTGTTTAAAGCCAGATGCAGATTATAAGACTGTGAAAATTTGTATTTAACAACTAAATTCTCTAAACCACCCACCCTCACTTGGCTGCAGCATAGGTGACACAATAGCATAAATATGAAGATGGTTGGAGGTTGGGGGATAAGATATAGGCCACAAGCTCCAATGGCAAAAATTCTGTTAGTATGCTGTTTTCCCAGTTTAACAGTTGATGATGAATGCACCCTCCCACTGTGTCTCGTGTGGCTTGTGTGTATCGACCTCGTTCTGTCTCTTCTGTCTGGGCTTGTTGTCTAATGCCTTCTCTCTCCCTCTCCTGCCCACAGCTACCAGGAGGCCCAGGAGGAGCTGCTGGAGTTCCAGGAGGGGAGCAGGGAGCTGGAGGCAGAGCTGGAAGCACAGCTGGGCCAGGCCGAACATCGTATGAGGGACCTGCAGTCCGAGAACCAAAGACTCAGGAACGAGGCTGAATCGCTCAAGGTAACTGCAGAAGTTTGGCAATGAAACAATCCGTGACTCAGGTTGGACCCAGGTCGCCTCTGTTTGAGGGAAAATAGCCTGACACATGAGAAAGTAGTGATGATAAAACCAATGTTCTATTAGGCTACATTTACATTTGTCATTCCATTGTTTGGTTTATTTATCTGTCTACATAGTCAGTCAATTGCTTGTTTATTTAAACAAGCAACCATCTCCATTATGTGGTATTGAAGGCCCCAAACCTTGGCTATGCATATGACATTGCCTGTTAATGTGGATTTATGATGAGAGTAGCATTATGTATATGTGTCTAACCTTGAAAATACCTTAAGCTTGCACACTGAACCAAGGAGGTACAGCGTGTCTACATCCATACCCTTGAGTTAAATATTTGATAGGCTTTTTGTTGCCGTCTTATATCACCACTCGTCCTTGAGTGTAGTCTCCTGGGAGTGGAGAGAAGAGGAATCACACTGTAACAGCTGCTGTTGGCTTGATGCTCTTTTTTTTTATTATTATTATTGTGGAGGCCAGGCAGCTCACCCAGTCAGGTGGTAAGGGGCCAGAGGCGTAGTGGGATCCCAGTAATAACACCACATCCCATGCACTGGAGCCACAGAATATAGGGCAATAAGTTGCCCTCTGCATAAACGATACTGCACAGTCCTACTCTCTTGAGTCTGAGCCTGCCAGAGGCCTAACTCAGACATTTATGATTTCAATTTATCAGCTCCAGTCAGGAGTATAGTACTGGAGACAGCATGGCTCTTACTTTGGAATTCATGTGCAATCTAAATGGTAATCTCACTTAGGTGAAGTGCAGAGGTACGTCTCTTTTCCAATCTCAGCTCTTCTGGACACCTGTTCTGTCCTAAGCTGGCCATTGTTTGGATCCAGCTGTGCACCTTTATGACTCTCATACATAATGCATCAGACGGCGTCTCTCATTCTTGTTCTCACTCCATAATTAGTGAAGGGGGATGGCTCATCTCGGTGTCCATGGTCACATTATGTTTCCAGCCGTGTGAGTCAAGTCACCAGCAGTGAGATGTGTGTGTGTGCCAAGGCGTCTGTCATGTCCTACTATTTCAACAGCCTGGCTATTCCAGCCAATCAATCGACTGCACACATCAAGTGAATTCATACCTTTGTTTGGGGAACATGCCACACCAGTGACATCAGTGAGTTTTAGGAATTTCAGGCATGCATTCTTGCTCACTTGTGACTCTTATTTGCTTAGATTAGATACAGTATTTTTCCACATTGTTGCCACATGTAGCATAATTGTGTTGTTTTTGTCGCTGTCATATTAATGAGACGTTCTGAATGACATTCCAGGGCAAACCGAGGACAGTCTGGCCCAGGTTCGATTGATTCAGACGCGATAGCAACAGCGGATATAGGTCAGACATACAGACAGGCCCAGCAATATCTATTGAGCTGATTGTCCCAGAGCTGGTGGAGATATAGGTCACACATCACTTCCCTTGCCTGAGAACGGTGGAGCAGAGGGGGGAAAAATAAGGGGAGCACTGAAAAATGGATGATAAAATGTAGGTTAACTGTAGTCGGAGGCGCATGGGGGGCCTGTTTAGAAATCTTTCTCTATATGATGCTCTCCTGTCCAACTTGTGTTACATTAAAGGATTGCTTGTGAACAACCTTTGTCTATTTGTCTCTAACCTGTCCTATCTCGCCCCTCTGTTTCTCTCTCCTCCTCTCCCTCCACCCCCCTCTAGGACAAGCTGGAGCATCAGTACACTCAGAGCTACAAGCAGATCTCCATGCTGGAGGACGACCTCGGCCAAACGCGCAGCATCAAGGAGCAGCTCCACAAATACGTCAGAGAGCTGGAGCAGTCCAACGATGACTTGGAGAGAGCCAAAAGGTCTGTATGTGCTCCCCAGCAAAATACAGCTTAAAAGAACAGAATGGTTCACCCAAAATTACTCCTGCACACTTTATTCAGGTGCAGAAGTGATATCCTGTATGTGGAATGAATGGATCATTTAATGGATTCTCCTTTTTAAGATTTGAAGTCCCTCTGTTGCATCTGATTAAAACTAAAAACCTGCCACATTAGCTATATGTATCTATGTATGTGTACATACATACATACATATAGCTTATATATATATATATATATATATATATAGGTATATCACTGAATTTGTATTTTGTTGTTGGGACAATACAATACAAAGTAGAATAATCATTTATAGGCAGAGAGGATATACAGAAGGCAGCTGCTGAAGAGGATGAGTATCATTCTCTTCTCCCCTTGAGCTCAGTTGTCATGACCTTTTGTGCAACACATGGAGTGAATGAAATGTTTTTAATTCTTTTTGTTTGATTCTCTAAATCTCAACATCGCTTCCTCCTTTTTCTCCCTCCTTCCGTTCCTTTCTGCAGAGCTACTATCGTGTCTCTGGAGAATTTCGAGCAGCGTCTGAACCAGGCCATAGAGAGGAATGCCTTCCTGGAGAGCGAGCTGGATGAGAAGGAGTCACTCCTGGTCTCTGTGCAAAGATTAAAGGACGAGGCCAGAGGTGATTATTGACTGGCTTTTACTAATGAGCCAAGCTGTCACTCACCTCTCCCACTCATTAGCATATAATCGCTGCGCCTCTTCTCTCTTTTTTTTACAACTGTGTGAATTTGTAAGATCTGCTTTCCCACAAATTTGTAGGAGTTGTTGTGGGTTGTGTCCTCGGCAGATCTGGGGCAAACATTAAAACATGTTGTGTTTTGTGTGGCAGACCTGCGGCAGGAGCTTGCTGTGCGAGAGAGGCAGACAGACGTGACCAGGATGTCCGCTCCAAGTTCCCCCACTCAGGACAACGAGAAGATGGATACGGCTGTGCAGGCCTCTCTCTCCCTCCCTGCCACCCCACTGGGCAAGGGTCTGGACAATGCCTTTGCCAACCCAACAGGTAGCAGCAACAATTCCACCCACTCAGTCCATCCTGTTTTCTCATAATGCATTCCTTTTAAGTAAAAAGAGGGAAATCCTAGCTGTTGTCCATTAATATTAGGAATGGGACAATAAGCTTATCTCACAATATGATGCAATATGCGATATGGGGTTCACGACTCGATACAACCACGATACGATGTAATAAAAAATACAAATTAAATGACAACAAAGTATGACTGCAGAATTATGTTTATTTCTGAGCCACAAATCTTTCTAGCAATGGCACTTGCTTGTTAGAATGTAAACAACAATTTTAAAATGTCACTGCAAAGTGCAAATAATATAATTTTGATGGAGAGCTTGTGAAATTGTGATGGGCAAGCCGTTTCATTTGTGATTACTACAGCAGAATAAAATGGAGCTAATATCACGATTCATTTTTCTGCCCTATGATATATATTGTCACATTCTTATATTGTGATATATTGAATTTCGATATATTGTCCCATCCCTAATTATTATAGCCTTCATTCTGCCGGTTTGTTTGTCGATTGACAGATCTACTCTATATGTCAATGAACACATCTCGCTGTTTATTCATGTATTTACCCTGTCCTACCCAGTGTTGTCAAATGGCTGTGGCAGCAACTCGCCGCTGACTCCCTCCGCCAGGATATCAGCACTCAACATCGTCAGTGATTTACTCCGGAAAGTAGGGGTGAGTCATTAATTCTGAGTCTCTGCACACACACTCTGTGTCACTGTTAATCCTGCGGGTTTGCTGACCGTTTCTCTTCTACTGTATTACAAGCTACCAGTAGAAAGTCCCCGTCTTTCCACAGGGCGGGCGGGAGAGTGTCATCGTCTGTTTGCATTTGTCCCTCGCAGGCTCTGGAGTCGAAGCTCGCCGCCTGCAGGAACTTTGCCAAGGACCAGAAGGCCAGGAAGGCGTACGCTATTGAGAACGGAAACCTGATCAACGGCAACACGGCCAAGTTCTCTCAATCGCTCCACACATCATATTTTGACAAAGCGTGAGTGAAACTGAACCGTCCGCCTCCGCCACTTCTCTCATCTCTCACTGACTCACACCTTAGTCATTTGTGATGAGTGAAGGACAATTTGTTACAGGAATCCTAAGATGAAATGTGTTTATCAAGTTGCTCCTTTTAAAGCATAAATTCTCTCAGATGTTTTATGGATGCATTAGTAGGCCTGACATTTCATTTAAGTAATCGCAGAGTGTTTGAATGCATGTTAAATGTTTTTTGTGATGTGGATGATGGAAGGCTTTTGATGATGAGATGGATGATGGAAGGGGAGTGTCTGAGACCTGTGTGTTTTTTCCCAGCAGGACAGAGATGGTCATATTCCCTGCATTGATTCTGGGTAAACTGAAACTGAGTGTGGTGGGGCGCATGCATGCTGCTGCTGATTTTAACAAGTCTCTTTTCCTATGTAGAACCCATAGAAATAACCACTGTGGGCTAGATGAAGTCCTCCCCACTAACTCTCCAAGGGTGGAGGTGGTTGTGATTGTCTTGGTGCTGGAGTTTTCCCATGATTTTTAACACTAAGCTGACCTAATAGATCCTCATCTCCTTTCTGTCTGTCTCCTAGTTTTAGTTGCTTTGGTATTGTTTTGTTCTTAGATCCTACCATTAACTGATTAATTTCATTTTAAAATGAATAGATCTTTGTTTTGATGTGTGTTTTGCCTTGTATCTCAATCATTAACTTATTGGCTAAAGCCTCCAGCAAAAGAGTAACCGAATAAAAGCGGAACTGCCGTTAACAATCAATTATATTTAACGTCAAAAGCGCTGTTCAATCCTATTTAGTGCTGTGTCACTCTCCTGTGCACTGCTGCTGGGGTTGGCAACACTTCCTTGATGTCTGATGCAGTGGTAGAGAGAGCAGGGACTGGTGGTGCGACAGCGTAGTGTTTCTGCTGTGTGAGGGAGAACTACAGAGGCCAAGTGTGCAGATTGAGGCACGGGACACACAAGGGCACATTGTCTGTCTGGTTTCAGTGCGGGGAAGTGTTATGGAGAAGCCGCTCACTTTGAGTCCGGCTTGAATAGCAAAAGTCGTCGATTGGCCTGTTTTGTCCCACAGATATCGGACTTAATGTACTGGAGCAAATCAGAATGAACTTCTGTTGAGCATGGGTTTCAGTTTACATTTTATTTGACTGTAAGAATTCTGTCATTGTACACTGAAAGATGAGTGCCAGAATCCTGATTTAGACCTAAACCATGAGTGAGGTATGCTGATAACAGTCTAACGATGACTTACAAAAGAAAGCAGTTGAACCAGTCAATCAGGCTAACTCTCAAAACTTCCTTCCCAGACACCAAAGGGTGCTTCTAATTCTAGACTATTTTTTTTCCTCATTGTATGAAGATCTGTTGATGTCATCAGGTTCCTTTTTTAGCAGCGCGTGCATGGTGCTCCACTTGTGCCACATAGTCTCCATATAGTATTTCTAGTGTCCCCTGTGTGTCAGATGGTGACAGAGTCGAGTCAGGAGGATAATGAGGACAGAATGACAAGTGACCTTCTGGGTCTCAGGTCAGTGCTTTCCGCTGTATTGGCAACAGCCGCTAGAAAGTGCCAGTGCGCCTGGGGAGTGACATTGACAGTGACTGTAAATGGCTCCTGTGGTTTGGCGAGCAGAGAAGCTGGCAGGAAGCAGGGAGCAGGGCAGGAGGGTTTAAACTGATGCCAATCTGCTCTCTGATGATTTTTTTTTAATCCTTCATCATGTTGACTCTTACCATTCTTTTCAGTCAATCAGCCTTCATTTAAAGAGTGATGAGGCTTTAATTTTTAACTTAATTCGGTGACAATTAAAGTACATTATAATATCAATAGCTGGTAATAGGATAATTGGCGTATTGGGTGGTGAGACATTTCTATATCCCTAATGTAACCCTGTGTTGTGTCTGTGTGTGTTGCAGCAGGACAGTGAACGGACTGGAACCTGGCAGCCTGACAGCCATCACCGCCCCACCCTCTGCCTCCTCCCCAGGCTTGGTGCCCCTCGCTGTGTGACAGTGACCCCCCCTCCACCCCAATCCCACCCCTCCTGCAATGGAAAATTACATGTCTAAGAAGAGAGAAGCACAGTGCGGACAACCAAGCCCCAGACAAAAGAGAGAACACAAAACGGCTAATACTGTAAAACACTGATGTACTGTTATACCAAACTCTTCCGTCTCTTCACATTCAGTCTGTCTCTCTGTGTGTTGTTCTATACTTGTGCTTTGCTCCTGCTGTAACTATGGGTCCCTGTCGGTATATTTTATATGTGCTATACTCTGTTTGTTTTACTGGCTTGTACAAAGACGGTGCCCAGTCTACTTCCACACACATCTTAAGATTCCTTGAGGATCTTCCCTAATTTGTCAGATGGTTACTATGTGCACCAAATTGTCTAAACAGAGAAACGTTATGCAATTATAACTTGTTCTTGGCTGGAATTTTTGAGAAGAACACAGTTTAATATGAATAAAGTTGTGTTTTTTTATTTGAACATTTTTTTTATTTTTCTCTAAGTAGCAATATCTTTTCAATTCAAAGGACAGAATTAAGTGCACTCACATCCACTACTGAAACACTGTTTGAGTGGAAATAACATTTAATGGGTTAGCACATGTGCAGATGGCCTGGAATAATTGCGTGTCACATGGCCTTTTGCCTAACAGGCTGACATTTTTCCATCAATTATTGATGGTTCAAAATGTCCAACATTAAACTCAAAGGCCCATATTGCTGTTTAACTCTGGTGGATAGGTGAAGAATCTAATGCATTTTGACTTTGCGACTCTACTGTTTATTGCATTTTATTTCCATTTGGTTTCAAAACCGTCTGAAAAAGGAAGGGAAATCTTTTGTGTCATTGTGGTGAGTCTAACATCTATCCTTTATTGAGCTAGGTGACATGATGTGTACAATATTGGTCATATTGATCGTTATTTATAGACAGCCAATAAAACTATGCTGTCATGATGTTCAGACCAGTTAGCCAGTATTCCTTTATTCTGTAGTAAAAATGTTTTATCCTGGTATTGTAGCTGGCATCTGAATTTATTTTAATTTTCTTTTTTAAGATTTCACAAAACCTGTGTTCAGTACTGTACACTACAAGAGGGTGAAGCACCTTGACCTTGTGCGAAGTTTATATTTTCACTTTTTTTTTTTTTTCATTTTCATTCAAGTGCAATATTGCCTGTTTGTCATTGTACATAGGTTTGTTAATTTATTTCAGATTGCTTTTATGGCATGTTTTAATAAAATATGTAATTATATTCCATCTATTAAACTTGTGATGTTTGATCAGTTCTTACTTTTGAGGAAATTAAATGTGATTGATCTTAACAGATAGGGATAAAACATTGTTTTCTAATTAGCATTTAAAATTAACACTGAACATATCTCTGGTTATATCATAGATTTTAATTTTGGGAACAAATTTTGTAGTTGAGCTCAACAAGTGTCGATAAAACCTCAGCCTTTGTTTCTCTTTCTGTGTGTGTGTGTGTGTTTCTTCTATTTATTCATTTTTTGGTTCAGGTAATTTTGGTTTCAGTTCCATATCCATCCTATTCTGGATTTATGAATGTATAAGACATATCGCTCCATGGATGTAGCCCATAAAACATTTTTATTTGGAGACGTAATATTGACCCTATACTTCAAATGTATCAATGTTATTTTGTATTCTCTATAGCAAAGGTGACCTGCGATGGCTCACAGCCCTTTATTGTAGGTCGGTGCTCACAATAATTGAATGAGAGAAGAAAATGTAGTCAACACTGCCACATTGTGGATAGGTTTATAATTACAAGAAGTAGCTGATATTTGAAAGAATGACTGCCAGAATAGCATTTAATCATTTATATTCATGTCTCAAAATAGACACAAAATAATAAATTACATTTCCCATTCATGGGATTGGCCATTATCCTAAATGATCTGAACTGATTTCTGCATTGCCAGGTTCATCTGTTGCTGCTGCATTAATCTGAGTACAAACAGTTTGGCTTCTTGCACAGCAAAAATCTTCAGCACAGGTGTGTTCACTGTAGCAAACCAACAGTATAGACTTTGATAAGCACCTTAGGGCCAGATAATCTTTGTTTTACTGCAAGCCAATGTATAAAGATTAACTCTGCAGATCCATTGATTCACTGATTGATTGATTAGTGAAAGCAGGCCCAGAGCATTTCAACACATTGGTTTCACAAGGCGGATGTCTTCTTCACACGAGTGAATCAAATTCTGTACAGTCGAGTATATCTATATCAACATTTTTCTCTGGCCCTTTACTCACCCCTCCCATCAAAACACTGTTCACATTGAAAGGCCTTATTGTGGTGTGTGAACATGAAACAAGAATGGCTTCATTTGTAATTCAAGTTCAGGGGATGTGCCCTAAAGAGGAAGGTGGGTTGATTAGTCCAGCCCAGTGTCCTCGGTGCCCAGTGGGTCAAAGGTCAAGGATTCACCTGCTCCCTCCTCCCTTCTTCTCAGCCAGCTCTTCCATCTTCCTCTGTCTCCTCTCCAGGACCTCCACCAGCTTGGCATCATTGCGTGCGCGCTCCTGGGCCCTGAGCTCTGCCACGTCCTCAAAGAAGATGTGCCTGGGGAAGGCACATCATCCATCAGTACATTGATGAATGAATGAATAAACACTGTAGATGTCACACACCCACTTCCAGCATGCAGCTGCTGTGCACAATACTGACACTGTAAAAAAAAAAAGTGAACCATGGTAGTCTGAACGGCGCACAGCAGGTTTACTGCAACCTCTTGCAGTGACCAGGAAGTGTATTTGACATTCACAGGTAGCAATGCAAACAAAAACACAAAGTCATGCCTACCTGTTAAAGAAGGCAGCGGCTAGTCCCACAATCAGTGTCCCAAACAAAACTGGTTTCGTAAGACGCTTTGCAGCGGACAATTGGCGTTGCTTCATGGTAGAAATTCCAGCAATTTACAGCCAAAGTATCGATACAAACTCAATTAGCTTTTCAGTTGTCCTTTTCCATTAACGTAACTGCTGTAACGTTACACACCTCTCAAAATTGGTATAGTGACCTCCTTCTTGATCGGGCAGTAACTCACGTACCACGACTTCCGTTCCTCGTTATTATGAAACAAAAATACCCACAGTTCCCTTGTGTTTGAAAGTTAACAAAAACGTATATAAATGTCGTGATGTTGCACATGTAAAATAGATTTTAAGTTTTGAGTTAATACCACAATTTATATTTAAAAAGTATTGACGTGTAGGCGGAACACAATTCGTGGCGAGCCATATTGTTTCACGGACACATTACAAAGACGGACCAATTCGTGAAGTTATTTGAAACGAATGCGATATCAGTGGCGGTTTAGATGATTACATTGCTTTATTAGCCAACCAGACCCCTGACTGATGAAAGCGATTGAAGTAAACATTAAAGGTTTTGATAAAGATGTCGAGGAAAGGCTCGTCCGATGCCTCTGACCGGTTTGAGTATTTACAAACACTGGTCACTGAATTTCAGGACACCGACAGTGAAGGTGCGTATAGGTGTGTTAGCTAGGTCAGTGGTTCCCATAGTGTGGTCCGGGGACCTCCAGGGGTCCTGAGGGGTTCACAGCAAAAAGAGGAATAGGTTAATTTCACTTGCATTTCCCCTATTAGCAAAGCACACAATGAGAGGATGTAAGGTGACTATTGTTATGTAGGCTAATTCTTTCTCAAGTCGTATCTACATTGGGTCTTTCCAGTGGGGATCCTTGACATGAAAAAGTTTGGGAACCCCTGAGTTAGGCAACACTAGAAGGTACGCGCCCTTCTCTAAACGGTAAAGATAAACCTTCAAAGTGTTTCTTGACAACACACACGTTATGTTTACGGTGACTTGGGCATTATGTATGAATAAACATCAGTCTTTACAGTTTACAGCATAGAATATCATGAAGGACAAAGTCAAACTAACATGCTATATTAAAATATCTCGCTTTCATATAATTTAATGAATTTGTTCTACTATAGTTGTTAATCTCTGACTTTGCTAAAATAACCCGATTCACTTTATCAGAGGCAAAGGAGCAGGTGTTGGCTAACTTGGCCAATTTTGCGTATGACCCAAAGAACATGGAGAATCTGAGGGAGCTGCAAGTAGCTGACCTCTTCCTGGACATGCTCACTGAAGAGAACGAGAACTTTGTGGAGTTTGGGATGGGTGAGTGAGTGTCGCACCCACAAACACACTAGGAAAACCATTACACACACTTGGAAATATATAGTATCCTTTTCCCATTGCTTTACACAGACACATTATCAAATAGTTCTGTCGCTCATTCTAAAACTATCAACTGTTCATCACTTTAATCAGGTCTTTTGCATGTGTCATGGTCTTAGGGGGGTTGTGCAACCTCAGTATGGACCGGGAATGCCGGGACCTCATCCTACAGAGTGGTGGCATCCCCTTGGTCACAAACTGTCTGTCCAGCCGGAGGGAGGAGACCGTCCTGTCAGCCATCACTACCCTTATGAACCTCACCACGGCCTCATCGTGCTCGGAGATCACTGATCCAGCCGTGCTGCAGTGCATGCTGCGCTTCTCCCTGTCGGAGAGCCCCCGCCTGCGCAACCTGGCCACCGTGTTTCTGCAGGACTGCTGCACTGAGGGGCAGGTGGCCAGGGCCGAGCAGCAGATGCAGGGGCAGCATCAGACGGCACTCGGGATCCCTCTGCCCAAGGACTAAGTGGCTGGAAACTCTGGACAATATAGCAACAGCTGAGGAATTCATGTGGGGCTCTACTCTCTGTGAGAGTGTAAGAAGTAACCGATTGTTAAAGTTCTAGCATTTTTTATTCTAAAGTGACAATTAGGATTCAGGATATATTATCGCATAACATTTTTTTCCCATCATCCATATTTTGATGTCAATTATCCAAGCTATTTAGATGAAAAGGACAGATTTTAGATGGAGGTGCTGATGTCATGTGCTGGCAATGGATATCAGACTTGCAAGAGATAAAAGACTGAACAAAAGTGTAAAAAGTTCTCTCCTGTCTGCCTGTTTTATTTATATATGGTACAGTACATTAAGAGAGACTACTATGAGCAAGAATGAAGATGCAGGATAAGACCAGTCAACCAGTCATAAGAACTGGTGGTGCAACATAAGTTGTGTGGTGAGATTCTTCTCTGACTTGTGCAGTCTCCCACAGGCCGTGGGTTATGATTAGCTGTGGCAGTTGAGTGTGTCTTCTCATGCATCTTTTTTTCCCCTAGTGTGTGGATTCAACCTGTAGTCCCTGGCTACTGACTGGCATTTTACATTCAGCGTTTGCCATCATCTTGAACCACAAACCCTCCATTCACTAGAACCATATGAATACACACACTCTTCCAATTTGCCACCTGAAAAGGATCCAATTGAAATGGAGGTATTTCAGCATAGGAGTGAGTTAACATGAAGGGTCAGTGTCATGCTGTATCAGCCCCATTATACCTGGAAATCTAATATTGCTAATAATGTTGATAAAACCTTCTCCATCAGTGTTTTTAAATGTTGGAGCAAACTCCTACATTTAAGTGTTGTACTTTTTCTTACCACACGAGGGAGACTGGGCTGTTTTTCTTAGTGAAGGGCTGTGTGATACTGTAATCTATTGGCGATTCACAGTCTCAGTTCTCCAGAGATGAATAGTTTATGATTACAAATGGCAAATACATAGCACACTCCCAACTTATTTGAACTAAACCAATTTGTTGACTGTCAAACAATTTGGTAAAACAAAGTCTAATGTGCATATCAAGCAAATGTCCTGACTGAACCATGCTGGGAGGAACAGTATCAATATATTCACCAAGACTGTACATTCCTTTGACTTTAGTTTTTTTTATATCAAAGTGATTTCCCAAGAACAAGGGCGGATACTGGAGCACTGGTTAAAGCGGATTGATTTCACTCTTGGACTTAGCACTCGCTATGAGAATACCAAGTCCTGAGACATCACTTTTAAGTCCAAAATATGTAAAATAAGAAATGCAAAATAAACGTTGAGGCTCCTCCTGAGAGCCAGGAGCGCTGTTTGTTTTGTTCTGGGCTCTTAAGAACTATTCCTGGGCCGAGTCCTTCAGGTCTAGACAGAAGACGACATCCGATCCTGCCGCCCAGCATCAGGTGGACGGCACATGTATCCTGGTCAGACTCCAGAGGAAATTCTTCACAGCTTTGTTGTGTGTGTGCAAGTGTGAAAGTGTGTGTCTGTGCGATACTCACCCAATCCCACACTCCACAAAGTTCTCGTTCTCCTCAGTGAGTGTGTGTGTGTGTCTTTGAATGGCATTCCAAAGGCTTAGGAGGCGTCCACCTGCCACTGAGATCAATAGAAATGCCTTCATTCTTCCCGTAAAAAGAGAAACACCCACACTTGGCTTTAATAATGTGGTACATGGTTTATTTCATGTAGCCGTAAAAAGGCTTTTACAGGTTCCCACAGGATAAAACAATCTGCTGTGTGGGTTTCTCAGTAATATTAATAAAATACATTTCTGCATTGGTCCTCAATATTCATTTGACTGTCAGTGCCACCAAGTACAGTATGTAGGAAGCCTCACAAGCCAGCCACACTCACATTTCTACTACACCTTTCAGATTAAAGGACGTTAAAAAACAGTTGCCTACAGGAGGATGCACAGAACCATTTGGCACGGCACATAGCTGCACACCCGGCCATCACACGTCTACAGATGGCTTAGGGTGTCTTTGTTGATGTGGCTTAGGACATGTGATATAGTGATAGCTGGGTATGTAATCCCAATTGATGTTTGTGCAGGGAACCATATACAGTGTTTGAATGATCTCGATACACACTGTTACGACTTGAGTTGGACTCTCATTTTCCCCTCCTCACAATCCAAGCTGCTTCTTGGCCTGCTCACTTAGCTTGTGCTTCTGAATCTGAGAAGAAAAAGGAACAGATTGCTTGATGTTAAAGTTGATTCTCCAGATTGTGGGTGAGTAGTATGAAAAATTGGCATCCAATTTAAGAATTTGAATGTTATTTCCACAGCATACAAGTCCAATAAAGATTTATGAAACCCTCCCAATGCTAGAAGCCAGTGATACAAAGCACAAATCTGCGATGTTCAGGCCATCTAGGACATTTGTGCGTCTCACTCTGTGTATGAGTTGGCAGCCCTGACATCTAAAGCAGCTGTTCACAAAAGCATGGAATCCCATATTCCTCCATATTCATATATGGATAGGACCTGAAATCTTATGCAACACAAGCATCTGTTAATCTCGTTGAATTACCTCCAATCTTTTTTTTTAGCATGTATTGTCTTTTCTCCACCATTCAGGAGCATTACAAGCATCTGTTTTTCTCACTGAGCAACATCCAAACTCCTCTCTTACTGGATTTGTCATCTTACTGGTATTAAATGTTCATGCTACTGATGAAAAACATCCATTGCTGTACCATGCAGAATGTGCAGAGACAGGTATCAGAACCTTGATTTAGTGTTTCATGATATCGTTGTCATATATGATAACAGTCAAGGGTCAAAGAAGACAAATCTGGGCTCCTAGTGGGTGTGACACCACACAAGATAGTCCTGTGTGGCTTGATGGTGAATGTTGCCGTCAGTAAAACAGGTGAATCTCTGCTCTACAAGATCTCCCAGATTTAAGAAAAAAACATATAAAAAGGAGTCTTTAACGTAATAAAGGCTGGTTTGTCTGGTATCTCTGATATGCTGCTTTGGGACGAGGTCTGCCACCCTTCTGGATCCTTCTAGCAGGACTTGGTGTGCGTGCAGACTAGCTAATAGCTCCCTTTCCCTCCTGTCTGGGGGCATTTAGGGCAAGCCTGTTCAAACACAACTCCATGTCTACAGCAGATTATTTTAAACAGCATCCCAGGAGAGAAACACAAGGACCAGAGGGGAGTTAATGTTTATGCATTAGACTTCTCCCCTGCCTTATTTATCACAGGCTATTACAGCAGCTGCTAATTATAGCTCTGACTGAAATACCCTTGTTTGTATCACACTCTGGGAGCATGTTATCTCAGTATACACAGTAAAATAAACCACGGGCAAACCCTTATGTAATTTCTGTTATTTATATGTGGGAATATTGAAACAGCATGCTGCAATATATCAGTGTAGCAGAGAAGAAGAACAGATTTGGGAAATTACCTTTCCAGTAACAGTGAGCGGGTAGCTGTTCACAAATAACACATAGCGGGGAATCTTGAAATGGGAAATCTGAAAGGAACAGATAAAGAGTGTTACACTGTGTAGATAAATCCAAACTGGGAGCTGAAATCCTCCTTGCATAAATCAAAGAATGGAGGACAGCACTCCAATTAATATTTTATCTGATGCAAAGACATTTCAGGCAAGACAAACTTCCTCACTCCTCAGCATGCTATTGGCAAATGGCAAGCATGCAATAGACCACAACTGGATGTAAGTAATAGAAAACATGTCTAAGTGGCATATAAAATACTAGTTGGAGTGCTGTGTTCTTTGATTTATACAGAATAGACATAGCTGTACTTGTTACATGCGATAGTAATAGTAAGTAAGGAATGTGGTAAAAGGTGATCAAATGGTTTTATGACCGTTTTTGTCTCACCTTGCCCTTGCAGTAAGCTTTGATTTCTTCTTCAGTGCAATCCTGTCCCTCTACCAGCTTGATACAGGCACAAACCTCCTCTCCCATACGATGATCCTTCACTCCAACCACCTCACAAACAGAGACATGAAGATAAACTCTCAGGGAGAGGCTATTCCCTTTTTTTCTCAATCATACCCATAAGCACTGGTTAAACAAAGTGAAAAACAAATTATTAACATGTATTCTGTGAGTACTAGCACATAGAAAATACAGTTCAGCAAATAACTGATTCAGTTTTGGGGGATTTTTGCAGATAATTTGTGTAATCTGTGGATTGTCAAATTAATAGTACATGGAAACTCATAATCTGTCAGCAAAATCTACAAATTCCCAATGGCTTGATGACAAACTGCATTGCATGGTTACTGTGTGCTTTCTAAGCCCCCTCTCTGCTCTTTGAGCTCACCTGTGCCTCCATGATTTTCGGGTGTGTGTGCAGAAACTGTTCGATCTCAGCCGGGTAGATGTTCTCCCCTCCTCTGATGATCATGTCCTTAATCCTGCCCTCGATGCGGCAGTAGCTATATCCATCCATGCTGCCAATGTCACTGCATGTGATATATGCAGAGAAACAAAGAAAACATGGGCAACATCAGCATTTGGACTTATCATCTCAACCACACACACCTGGGTCAAATATAATTTATAAACCTGTTTTGTTTTTCTTTTAGCTTGAAGTGCCAGATGGGTGGGGTTTACAATATCAGAACAATTCAAATAGTGTCAGATAAGTTGTCAGTCAAAGGTATATTTAATTGTCTTTCAACTATGTCTAAATGCCCTGGCACTATTGTCCTACATGGCAAAGCCCTCCCATTTGGTATGTAAGTAGCCTAAACAAACCATAAAACATTTTCAAGACTTTTTTACCAAGGTAGAAATCCAGATAGTATCTACTGTATTTTTTCTGTATCAGTGGACTGTGTTGCGTTCAAAATCAAGATAAAATTCAAAGTTTAAGTTCATATTGTATTAAGTTGTATACAGGGTAAATACGAGAGAGTAAATCAGATGACATATTGACATACTGTATGACTTCCACTCACCCAGTCTTGTACCAGCGGTCTTTAGTGATGCATTCATTTGTTTTGGTTTCGTCCCCCCAGTATCCCAGCATCACACAGTGGCCCCTGATCATAATCTCACCTGTCATCCCCAGGGGCACAAGCTCTCCAGAAGTAGGGTCCACTATTTTAGCCTATGGAGAATTAATTGATTAATAACAACAATAATAAGAATAAGAATAATGTTTAATGAAATGGATATAATTCAATATCAAACAGTATGGCTGTGGTTTGCTGATAAATATTTTTGATAAAGAAAATGATTTAGTAATTGCTCCTTTTGTAGATACTAGTGATGATGATGCTGCACGTTATGCTAATTGGACATAAAGCAAACAGACATTTATGAATATTGTATTTATACAATATCATTTCATTCAGTCATGTTGAGAATGTCCCCACATGGACGACAGATACCTCCAAGTGGTCTACGATGTACCCGACTGTCTCAGACTTCCTCTCCATGTTGTCTGTGGGGTCGCCGCAGAACGTCACGGGGCTGTTCTCTGTGGTCCCATAGCCAAGCTGTCAATCATAGAAATAACACGTTATGAGCTGGGAATGTTCTACAGGAAGGATGTAGGGGGGGTTGAGTGACACCTTTCATTTTTATAAAAAAAAAACCCACTTGAATTTATTTACTAATGGCAGAATATTTACTCTGTTATCAATTCATTCATTGGGAATATGCAAATAATGCAAATAAAAATTGTGAATTTATCATTTTCAAACTTCTCTTCCTCAGTTGACTGAATCCAAAGAGATTAAACCCCAACCCTGATGCAGGGTGTCGTCTTTTCCCCCTCTGTCTACTGGAGATTTCATATCAGAGCAGAGCAGATGCCTCTTAGACTTCACATGGGCTGCCCAGATGAGTTAGTGAGGGATTGGCTCAGCGAGCCTGGGAGCTCAGTGAGGTATGTGGTGCCCCTCTGACAACTGGCACACCTGCAATGGGCAACATGGTGGCGTGGGATACAGCAATGTATTCTGTACGCAATCAGACTTGATTGCACTTTGACAATGAATGTTGAATGTACTGAAATGTATGTTTTTTTTGTGAAGTACTGTTTTTTTTTGCTATGGAGGTGATCTGTGAGCTGAGGGAGGGGTAGGACATGACAGTCAGACAAAGTCAGACAGACAGTGTCGGCATTAGGAAAACCTTTGAAGACAAAGGAGACAGATCTGTGGCCACACAACCTAAAGCTTTTGGAGCAAAATATATAGCTCAGTGCTCACAGGTGCAAGTTCCATCGTGGAAGCAAAAGGGGTCAAGACTGTTGGACAGAGAGGAGATGCAGGAGGTTTAAGGGTGGGGACGGTGAGAATATTCACCTGGAAAATCAGGGGAGAGACGACATTCCCGATAAAACGTTAGATTTGTTGAGTAAACTCTAGATTCCACTTATCCTGGGTGGGTCCATCCAACTTATAAATGCACCTACCTGAAGCCAAGGCGTCCCAGGACCTGAGCCAGACAACAAGGACCCCAAGATGGAGTGGAGTACCCTAATTCTGCCGCTCCATCACCCAACCCAAAGCTTTGGTCTCAAATCTGTCTGGTTAAGGCCCTTAGACCATTTCACACTTTTCATCACACATCATTTCTGCCAGAGACAGACTTTGAAAAATAACTTAGTGGCCCATAACCTACTCCATCTCTAGCAGCTGAAACCCGACAATCACCTTAACAAGTCCCAGGATTGACCGCAAAAAGCCATTATATAACACCTCGCTCCTTTTGAGAAGCAAAAGGAGGAATGCATGCAGGAATGAAATGCGGCATCTAAAACGTTCCTTCCTTGGATAAAAAAGTATCCTTTGCAATTGTTATGACTTGAAACAGCATCTCTCCACTTGACAACCATCTGGAGACTATTATAGGTTATAAAACAGCTACACAGGAGCGGCTCCTTTTCCTGCCACCGCAGACTGAAGAACAATAGAGATGTCTGGGATCTTGCACACACCTAACTCGACCTCATGCCACCTCACTAAACATACACTCAACTATTTAGCAGTAACTCAGATGTTATCATAATAACAGCAAAACCAAAAGAAACCAGCACATGCACAAAAACACTTAAAATAATTAATACAAAAAATAATATTCAGTACACAAAACTTCATTCAATTCTTTTTTCTTAAAATTTTTCTGGGCATGCAGCAACACTTTTCAGATGCTGTCTGCAGTTTGCCCATACGCAAAGAGTTGAATGTCAATATATCAATCACCAGATTATGTTCTAAATACTGCAAAAACAGACATAGCTGGTTATACACCGATAGCCAAGGCCGAGAACGAATGCTCCCATTCCTGCTCATTTAGGGTTAAACTCTCATAGACACTTGACTTCCTCTTGCAAACCTCTCACCGTAACACCCTGGCAAGCCCGCCTCAGTTTTTTTCCTCAAATAAATGTTATAAATAGTGCTGTGTTCTGTTGACTTGCCGTCCTCCTCTCAAAAGCCCAAAGTGAATGTCTCTCTGCACTGCCCTCCTTTTCTCACAGTCACACACCTTTTCACTCCTTTCCCTCTCTCTGCCTCTCTCTCTCTCTCCCTTGCACACACACACACACACATACACACACACTCCAGTTCACCTCTTGCCTTTTCCCTTTACACTTCTCAGGCTTTCCTTCTCTCAGAGGCTTCTCACAGGATTTTCCAGCTAGTGCCTGTCCACTGTTGAGGGACCAGAAGACAGCCTGACAGACACTCTGGCCAGCTCAGTGGACAGACTGATATAAGGAAGAGCCAGTCAGCATGCGCTGTGTGAGTTTGTTGTTGCTGGGGACCTGCCTCGTGGTCCTGGGCCCTGCAGCGTGGGGAGCGCCTCAGTGCCCCAGCCAGTGCCACTGCCACGGAGACCTTCAGCACGTCATCTGCGACAGTGTCGGGCTGAAGAAGATCCCGCGGGTGTCGGAGGCCACCCGTCTGCTGAACCTGCAGAGGAACAACTTGGGCAGCCTGTCCACGGGGTCCTTCAGTGAGAGTAAGGGGCTCATCTCCCTGCACATGCAGCACTGCCAGATCCGTGAGATTGGATCCCAGGCCTTCAAGGGGCTGAAGAAGCTCATCTACCTCTACCTGTCCAACAACGAGATCAGCAGCATCAAGCCCGGTGCCTTCGATGACCTGGCCGAGCTCACCTACCTCTACCTAGACGGGAACCACATCAGCGACCTGCCCAAGGGCATCTTCTCGCCCATGATCAACCTCTTTATCCTGCAGCTCAATGACAACAAGCTCCGCGAGCTGCGGCCAGGCACCTTCACAGGGGCCAAAGACCTACGCTGGCTGCACATGAGTGGGAACGAGCTGGCTACCTTGCAGCCGGGCTCTCTGGACGATGTGGAGAACCTAGCTATACTTCACCTGGACAGGAACAAGCTGTCCACCTACCCCAGCGCTGCAATGAGCAAGCTGCGTGTGGTGGAGGAACTCACGCTGGGCAGGAACCCCATGAAGAGCATCCCAGACATCGCATTCCAGAGCTTTGGACGCTACATGGAGAAATTACACCTCGACAACATGGGTCTGGAGAAGGTCAGTCTATGGTTTTCACTGGGTTAACTTAATATATTTCAAATGTGCTGAAAGGCTGAAAATGTACATATTCATAGTACTGTAAGGTGTTTTGGCTAAAAAAATATGTTAAGGTATGTCATTTAAACTGCTTGAGGTGCCCTGAAAAGTCACAAAAGTGGTGACATCAATTGCAAGATAAGCTAGATCAAGTGCTCCTCATGTCTGTTCAAAATAATCAAAATATATTGAACTATTTTTTCAACAAAGTCCGATTGAAGGGGAAATGAGGGTCATGCTGATGGCAGAGCTATTCAGTTATAGTTACACATTTGAGGAAATACAATGTTGTGATAGATTTTCAGAACTGTGATAGAGTATCAGATACATGGCAAAAGGAGGCACTGGCATGGACACATGCACAGTTATCAAATACAGATTTTTCAATTTCATAAATAGTTTAGTCAAAGGCGTGATTATCAGTTTATCTCATGAAAAGGCCTTTATATCCCTGTCTTAATATTTGTTTATTTGTTTTGGTTTTGGCTAACCAATCTCGACTATATTTCATCAGCATATTTACATGCACTGGCTCGCCAACAGCCAACTCCCCCTCACCGGCAGCCAGCAGTCATTTTTCTAATCTGTGAGCCATGCTCATATATGTATGCCTGGAGGCAGGTGTTAATGGACAGCTTTACAGTAGTTCTGCTTCAGTAATCATATTAGGATCTGACCACCATTATAGATTACATAACCAATGAGATTTATGTAAAGTTTGTGACCGAACCCAAATTTATGCATTGGTTGGTTTGTGTGCTCCTGCTTCCTTCCCATCAGTCTCGCTGTACCCTCATAATGCAATCCTTATGGTGCATTTATCCAGCCATCGGCTGCATATGGGAAGCAAAGGAGGTCACATGCTTGGTGTCACGACTCAGGATGCACATGTGCTGAAACCAGCAGGATCTTTCTCTTGTTGTTGGCAAAACAACTGCAAAACAACTCCTTAGCTGTGTTGATTCTGAGCTTGCTAACTTCCATGGCAAAAATACAACAATTGGTAGGAAAGTCTATAAGTATTATATATACATGTATATAAGTTTGGAAACACCCTTATATACAGTGAAACACAGCTTGCAGTACAGTGGAAGGCAGCTCTAATTATAGTCAATATACTCTATCTTCCTATATGATGGCCAATATGGACTCAATATAGGCTGCTACTGTGACTAAAACACAGTAGCAGCCAAACAGGTTATGATGGTATGTTTTGGTCGCACATGCATGTCTGCCTAGTTGGAGATTCCAAGCAACGTGACGTGGTGATGGCGTCAACACCTCACATGCCGTGAAAACAAACACACTTAACGGCCATGCTCTTCAACTTGAATACACAATCCTAAACAGTCACCCATGAAGTGCGTCCTTGAGAGCAAGATATCTTTAACCATGCATTAGTGAGGCAGCTGAGTGGAACTGGTAATTCCTGAAGTTCAGGCAAACATCTGAGGTGGCTGAATACATCATTACACTTCAATAACATATTGAAGTGTGTTTTTTTACATGGCTGATTAGACCATGGGCAATACTATGGTCTGGCTGAAAGTACTGCCAATCATTATCAATCTAAGGTCAAAACCTCAGGGTCTCTCAACCTACTACATGTTAACTATGTGACCATGGTCTGAAATTTCAATGCTCATCATTCAAACCTCATGAATGATGCTTAGATATCAGACATAAGACAAATGTTTTCACAGCAAACTGTGTCCATCCAGGCCTTACACAGCTTTATAATGAATGTATACAGTATATGCTCTATGCTATACCGCACTTCTCTTAAGACATTCCAGAGTGCACATTTACTTCATGCTTGAGGTTAATCCAATATTTGAGTGTACCTGTGCCACAGTATGGAGGCATCCCAGAGGGGAAAATTGTAAAATAACAACCTTCTCACGCTGTGACTGTGTGAGAGCCAGGTGGAAGCGGTGGGAGACGGGGAGTGCAGCATACATGGCCGGAGAGATTAAGCCGTTTTCCAGCCGAATGTAGGTATTTTTAGGGTGTTTTTGTTTGCTGGCCCTTGGCCAAGCATGTCCCAGTCTAATTATTACACAAGTGTTATTTTCAGCTCGGTGTGTTTTCTCCTCTCACTAGGAGGGTCTTGTAAACAGGTCAGGAGGGGTTAGGAGACAGGTAAATAGAGGCAGGGTGTTCCATGGCCCATGAAGAGGAGTATTTTTAACTTGCCATCGCCCCAGGTGAATGGACAATAAGGGCCCTTTGCAAGCCTTCCTGGCAGAGGAGCGGCCTGAGGAGGGAGACGACAGAAAGAGAGAGCAAAAACAACACGGCCATGCTGGAAGTCATCCATCTTCCATTGCTTCAAAATACCAGACCCTCGACTTCTGCGCTCGCATCGCTCTGCAGTGGAAATTTCCAAAAGGTGCTTCAACAGCTTCAACTCTTCCAGACTTACATAAGACAACCGCTCGAAGCCCTCCCTCCTCTTCCTCCTGGAAGAGGCGAAACTTGACACGACCGAAGACCAGTTCATCTAGCACCTCTGTGACGCTTTTAGCAGCCTCACAGATGCATATGAAGTAGAAGCGAAAAAGGAGGGGAGTGACAGTCAATGTTTACATGAGTACTGGTGCAGAAGTAAGGATGAGAGGAGGCTTTCATGCCAGAGCGATACTGGCGAGATTCCCTGGCCCTGCATCGCTGTCTGCCTCCTGACAGATATAAGGATGAGTCTTGAGGGTGTCCTGGTGGGTCAGCATGCTAAGGTGCATACCATGTTATAACAGCGTTGTGGCCTTGAATAAATAAAATGCATATGAGGCGAAAAGGGAATAAAAATTGTACTGCTATTTTATATTTTTACCACTTTTCTAGCCGTGGAACGTATATGCACAATAATAAAATACATGACAATGATTTCAGCACATTTACGTTCATTGATGAATTCAAATTCATCTCAATGTGAATCCCTCAATCCTTTGATGCGAATTCCAACATCTCGTGTATTTCTCTATTTTTCCTAGTTCTCTGACGGTGCGTTTACTGGTGTGACAGCAGTCAAGTCGCTGCACCTGGACAACAACAAGCTCAAGTTCCTACCTAAAAGCCTAGAGTTCGGTACCATCACCAACCTTACACTCTCCAATAACCCTTGGAGCTGCACATGCCAGCTTGCCCCTCTGCGAAGGTAAGGGACTCATCTAATACACACACTTGGGAAAGAAATCCAGAGTAAAATACTTAACACGCACATTTGTCTAAACCTCAGACACTGTGAGAGACGAAGTAGCCAAACCACATAATCTTATCCTTATGTTTTGGTTTCTACCCACAGGTGGATGGACTCTAGCCGCAATCGTCCAGATGCACTGTGTGCTTCTCCACCCCAGCACAGAGGCAAGCAGGTCAGAGACAGCAGCGCCTTCAGCGGCTGCAGAGTCAAGCCAAAGAGAGCCAAGAAGGGAACGCGTCACTGAACACAAACCTGCCGCTGAACAGGTAGCTGCCACTGAACAAGCTGATGATGCAAATAAAAACAAATATGTTTCCTTCCAAAATCATATATCCACTATTTCAAAACCCTTACAAACTGACTCCTGGTTAGAATATAAATTTCACAATGCAATATCCTTTAAGTTATTAGCTATCTTAAACCCCTTCCTTATAAGTCAGTAACATTTGAGATGCATATTTTGCCTGCATTTATGAGAAACTCAGCAATGAATGATGAGTAATGCTTTGTCCAAAACACATCTAATGAAACTCTTCAAATGCAATCAACTGGAGACTCTTGGCCTTTTGTTAAGTGAACTTTTGTCAACCTTACATCTCAGGTACGGCTGAAAGTGACACCCTCACTAATCACTACCTTTGCAAATACCTGAGGTGTAATTTTGCACTTTGTGGCCTCTTTTTTAGGCCAACATCAAATCACTCCCCCGATGGTCTAGTAAGGCTTTTAGCTGGAATTTTGTACAATAGAACATTGGATTCAGACGTTACCACTTGAGGTCGAAGGTGGTTTTGGAGTGGTTCAGAGTTGGCTTTGCATGATTTTGTTTTTCATTTCTCTCCTCCTCCCCACAGAACGCTCTGTCCTTCCCTCTGTCCCTGTCTGAACTTTTCCATTTTGGCCCTGGGGTCCAGTACACTTTGTCCAGGTCATGGGGTCTCTGGTTGGAGGGCAGACTGTTTGATTTGGCTGCTGATTTTGTGTCTTTCCGCAGGAGACGCTGAGAAGCAGCCTGTCCAGGTGACCGGCTACTTGTGCAAAGAAAGCAACGCTAACTAATTCTACTTCAAGACTGTCCATCTATTCATCTGCCAAATGTTGTCACTTGTGTAAACACACACCCAAACACATGCATAGACACGTGCTCTCTCTCTGACACACACATTCACACATACAGGAAGGGCTTTAATGGACCAAAGACTTGAAAAAACCTCTGTAACCAAGATGAAGACTACAGACAACATTCAGGTAACCACCAAAACAAAGGATACATTTGAGTAAATGAGGGCTACAAAGTATATTGAAGACAGATGGGGTGCATTTTCCTGATTTGGTTTAGGACCATTCAACACCTTGTAAACAGGGCCAGGTAGTAACAGTAGTAAATACATCTGACTGTGATCCGACTTCTCCTCTGATGATAGTGGTCTCTTCCAGGCTTATGATGTACCCATCCACAATGCACAGTTTTCTATAAATGCCTTGGAAAGCATGAAAACACTCTAAGCTCAAACCAGATGAACATTCTTTAGAGATACTGGAGAATACCAAGGTTCGCCGTGGCTGTTCTAGAGGCTTACCTACCTTAGTGTATGTTATGTTGTTGTTTCCTTTATTTTGCTAGTTACCTGCACAAACAAGCATTTATCAATACAAATACAGCTCCAGACAAAACAGAAATGCCCACACAAACACACATATCCTTTCATCACCCTCTCTAAACTGATGAGGAATTTGTCTAACGTCCCGCAGCCGCCACTGAGACAGGCGGCCATGTTTGTTTTCCTTCTCTTGCGCCTTGAGACACCAGCTTTACCCCCTCACCTCTCAGGACCCCTCTACCTGCTGCCATGGTAATGCCCTGCGTTCCCCGCCCAGCCCATAAAAACACTTCACACAGCCCCTTGTATTTAATGTGGGTCACCCTCTGCTCATCCTCTGTCACATCTCCTGTGAGAATTTTCTCTCCAGCTGAGAAAACATCCTAGACAGAGAAATGTTACCACGAAAATGACACAGACGTGAAATCAACTTGACCTGACCTCTCTTCGTAAGGCAGAGCAAAGGTTACCGCATCACAGTGCAGATGGCTGAAGACCAGCTTCTCTAAGAAGATTACAAGGCAATGAGACTTTGAAGATCTGGGTGAGCTTGATGAGTGGATCAAGGTGATCAAGTAGGAATAAAGCAGTCAATTTCCAAATTGCATTTTTCTTTTTTTCAGTGCCATGAAAGCATTTTAACATCCCATAGATCTATAAAATTGGATTTAGGTCAATTCTCGCACAGAATGTTCACAGATGAGAATTCAAGAAGAGGCTAAGTACAAAATGTGTCAAGCCTAAAATAATGAATAACTTATACAAACATGATACAAGTCATATACATATGACTTATACAAGTCATTTTGTCTTTTCAGTTTTCCTTCTGTGCAAATGCTTTTTTTCAGTTTGAAGAACTGATTTGAATTGGAAGAAAAAGTGACATTATAGTGGACCAAATATGAGGGTTGCTGACAAGTGTTGACTCTTACGCATATCTTATGTATATTGAATATCTTTACATTTCCTCGACTTTTGGAAGTGATGATTGCTCACATCCAATAAACTTCTATAAAATAAAGCCTTCTTTGTCTTACACACATCTTCAGCTTCACAAGATGCCCGACCTTGGATCGAATTTTTCAAAGACATTTTTTAAGACCTTACAAATTCAAAAACAGGGTTCATATCCATGGGCAAGCCAAATGTAAAGGACGCTCTTCTAAGGACATGTCTCTCTCTACTGTGCAAAAGCTGAACTGCATCCTGTAATCATTTTTGTAAACTATAATAATCTTAAAAGTATCTGTGTGTTTCATCGACGTTGAAGTGTGAGGTAAACATGGAGCTTATATAGAGGCTTATAAATTCAAAAGCATGAATAATTAAGTTGTATTTGTGAGAGCCAGTACTCACCGTTAGTCCTTTGATACCCATGGTAGAAATGACCTTCCTCACAACTTCAGGAGGACAAGGGGAACCAGCCATGATACCTACAATACAGAAAATATCAGCAGAAGGCTGTTTAATGTAAGGCAGCATTTACACTAGTATTATGAAAATGGACATTTGTTGTGTTTGAAAAACAAACACCATACACGATAATTAATATAATTTACTCTATATGATGACTCCGCCTACAATGGTCCTCTTGGACCCCTGTGTTTGCATGCTTGTTGCATGCTTGTTGCTACTTGTTACTACCTGGTTAAGCAGCTTAGCACAGAAGCAGCACATCAGCCTCTCTCTCACCTGCCTCCACTGATGACAAGTCATATTTGCCCGATTCAAACTGGCCAAGCATGTCAACATACATGGTAGGGGTGCCATAGATGAAGGTGCACCTGTCAGGTAAGAGAGGACAAATGAACAGACTGCATCTTCACTAAAATACACCAAAATGCACCTTGTTACATACTGCAAAATACTCATAGTTTGAAATGAAAGAATAAATGTAAAAAACAACAACAGCTAAACATTCATGAGCAGATTAAATCCCACTGCGTTATTATATGCATTATATGCAATATGAAAATTAAAGCTACACTAGGGAACTTCACATGTTGGCAGCTCCAAATTGCAGTGAGAGGAAACTGTTTGAAAAATGTGAACCTCAATACCCAGAAATCATGTTAAGGTGTCGTTAGCAAACCAAACACAGCAGCCTCATGTTTACCAACCTGGCCGGTCTGTGATGTTTTAAACCAAAGGATACCAAAGGGATGAGACAGGAAAAAAATCTAATGTTGGTGATTTAGGCTGATAAGATGTGTATATTTTAAAATAAAAATCTTGCCTAGTGTAGCTTTAGTGGATAAAATGAACCGGCTGTAGTTATATAATTTCTTATTACAGTTATATAATATTGCTTATTCTGGAGCCTTCTGTGGTGTATTGTATTGTATTTCTACAGATCTGCGCGTTGTTTGTCCCTTTGGTTTTGCCGTACCTAGAAATGGCTTACTGTTGGTTTTGCTCTTGCTGCACCGCTGCATCCTTTAGTGCAAAAGTTTAAAGCATAAAGTTTAGCCTGCATTGTGACGACTGTGCATAGTTTTTCCTTCTCGTTTCAACACGTTTTGCACTAGAACCAAGAAAGGTCGCTGGTCAGAACATTCCATGCATTCTATTCTTGTCATGTGTCTCACGCAGCAGTGGGAAAATACTTAAAAATCAATCTTGCAGTCATCCCTTAAATATGTGTATGGGTTTTCTGTCTTCATCAGATATGTGGCTCCATGTGAAATGTAGAAAGGTTTTCCTCATTGCTGTGCATTGTAGTAATTTTCCATGCAGAAGCCTATTCACCGCCCGCAGTGCATCTAATATTTATGCCAGCAGATTGTGCTTTTCTGCAGTGTGTAGTAGGCCGCACTTTTATTATACATTTTCTGGTTAAATATAATTAAGTTTTGTTTAAAAATATATATATTTATAAAGCTTTTCCTGTTAATTCTGCTGATTGCAGTAATGTAAAAAAATATTGGCACACTTTACCTAGACTACATGATCACTGGCATAATATATGTACTGTAATATTGGTTTATGTATTATTGTAGTAATGTAAACAAAGCGATGTGTATTTTGTATTCTCTTCATGTATTGCCGGAAAGAAAGAAATGAAAAAAAAAAAGCAAAAAAAAAAAAAAAAAGACAGATCGGTTGCTGATGAATATGGCAGATAAGCAGTCACCACTGGAAGACAGGTGTATGATGATTATGCTTCATCAGAACTATAATATTCTAAGCACATTTAATTAAGCCTTTGCTACAGGGTTTTGAAGTTCAAACAGCATTCAGTTACATGTCTATTATGCCTATTGGCTGTCATTTGCAGCCACTGATGTGTGAAGTTGCCTAGTGCAGGTTTAAGCTGATCTGAGCATGTTTACACAAAAGTCTTAGCTACTTTTATGTGATGTTTTTTTACTCCTAGGTCTAAGTTTGAGACCAAATTTAGGGAACCTTCAAAGAGGTTTTATACAGTACATGCTGGCCAAGGATCTTTGAAATTACCTTTCACTCTCCATAGCTGCCAGATTGGCCCGTCCATCATACCCAGCGGAGGGAAACACCAGGGAGACGCCGTGCACAGCCATACACATCCCCCCACCCACAGACCCAAAGCAGTGGTACAGAGGCACAGGCAGACAGATCCGAGTATGGGGCTAGGGGACAAGAGCAGATTGTGGATTGCACCAGAGGTGAAGAGGCGAAGGTGAGGGAGTGCAACACAATTTATTTTCCCTTCCCCTTGAAAAGGCAAGATGACCCCCTCTGTAGAGAAGTTACCACCCCGCCTGATACAGTTTCATTACATTGGTTTCAATAGAGATGTGTAATGTCATGTAGTTTAAAGATTGTGTCTTTCGACCCCATTAAAGTCCCCATGAAATGAACTCCCATTACTTTTACTTCCTGGAGTATCTTTCATGGTGACCTCATGCTGCACTAGTAGGCGTAAACATAAATTCTAACCAATAAAACCATCACAAATTTTGGTCCTCCCATCAAATCAAACTGCTCTTCTCTCCCAGACTGATATTCCATTGGTTTAGACTTTTGAATGATCCCTCACTGTGTTATGTCCCGTCCCAACAACTGTTTCAATACATCAAATCAAGGAAGTAAAGATGACATTTCATGGGGTCTTTAAGGAAATATTCTGAGGTAAAATATTGGTACAATGCATGTCACATCTCCTGATAATACATGAGTAGTGTTTGTGTTTACACTCACCCTCCAGTTGTAGCCCACTCGGTTGCCAATGTACCGGGCGTTGTTGATGATGTTGTGGTGCGACAGGGTGGCACCCTTCGGGGCCCCAGTTGTGCCCTGATAACAGATGTTATGCGTCAATTGTTGGACTTAGAAAAAAATATCTCATTACCTTATCTATGATCTTGGTGACTTAGATTGGATGTTCTTTCATTGCTGTCTAAACCCACAAACAGTGAATGATTTTTTTTTCCTGTGTAACAAAGGGTTTAAAATCTCTCTTTTCATCCTTTGTAAATTCCATCAAAGGGAGAGGTGGTAGAGCAGGATCGGGGATTAGCTAATACTGGCTGGCATGTAAGAGGAGAACAACGTCTTAACCCCTTGTTTCCCCCCGTTTCTACAGAGCTAATTCTCTAATGATGTTTCTCTCTCCACTATCATGTCTTTATTTGCTGCTGTTACCTCGTTGTGTGGCCTTGTTTCTGTGTCTTTTATGTATCTTGATTGTGACAAACTTGGTAAACTATGTTTTAGAAAAGTGCTGTACAAATAAAGTACAAGACACATTACACATGAATAGGATTTAAATGGGGGGGACAATCCAATTCTTTTTTGTGTTTCTTTCCACAAAGATAGGATCTGTTTCATGAAGGAGGAAGTCTGCTGCCGGAGGAAATCCAGCCAAAACAAAACAAAAATCTGTCACGACCCTCAGCTAAAGTCGATGAGACAGCAACAGCAATTTGAATGATAAAACAAACATGTTTCGGCTAACATGGCCCCATCTTCATCAGGGCTCTTCAAGATTCTTTGTTTAGTGTTCAACAAGAATAAATATCCTTTTCTTTTGTTCAGTGGAAATGCTGCTGAAATTACCGAAGTAAACTGGATGTTTATCGGATCGTCAAATGAGAGCTTCTTCTGCAGATCCTGCAGCTGCTGCTGGTACTGGCTGCTCCCTCCCTGCATCACGTCCTGCAGATGAAACATTCCTGGTTGTCGACTATCTGTGACAATCACAGACCTCAGCTCAGGCAGTCTGAGGGAAAACAACAAACAAACATCTGGGTCATGCTTTGTGATGAAGGAACTTTACACTGACCAAGTTACTCTTAATTACTCTGCAGATTTATCTCTCTCTCTGTGTCTCTCTCTGTTTAACTAGAACTCAATTTATTCTACATTTATTCTACAATCTATAGACATTTGAATATGTGTTTTGCAACTAAACACCAAACACCAGCAGCTGCACCTAGCGCTCTTGATGGCTCCTGGGCTGGACGACTCGATCTCTGGACATATCTGTCGCAGCATGTCACAGTACTTCTGAGTCTTGAACTGTGTCGGACACACTACAGCATTACACTCCACCTGCACAGAAAGGAGCAGAGCCCACCATGTTCAGCCTTCCTATAGTGGTACGTTCACAACATGTCCTGACAATAATATGGCATCTGTTATGACCCACCTTCCGTAATGCATACTCCACCTCCTGCACCTGGTAAGCTGGGTTCACTGATACCTGTTGGGCGGTAAAACAATAAAACACTGGAAGCTTGTGAGAGAGACTAAGAGACTAAGTTGACTGACTTGGTTTCAGGCCACATACAGGTTTTGTAATTATCTATTGTCTTTTTCCCCCTGAATGGCTGTTCTCACCAATATAATACCAGCTTTGGCTGTGGCAAACTGGAACAGGATCCACTCATACGTGTTGGGCCCCCACATGCCCAGCCTGTCCCCTCTCTTCAGGCCTAGAGCCAGCAGCCCAGCCGCAGCCTGGTCCACCTATAGAGAGACATCGAGACACGGATAGATATTATGAAAAATTGAAAATTTAATATGACAATTGCTGCAGTTTATGATTCCTCAGTGTCAAACTACCAACCCTAGCCCTGTCTAGTTACTTACTAGTTTCTTACTCTAGTTTAGACAGCATTGACATAGGAACTGGCTGTTGGGAACCCAGTCTAGTGCTGCTTCTCGGTCTGTCTGCATCATTACACTGACTGTCTGTCTGCTGTCTGTGTGAGTGTGGATGTAGATGAATACGTCTGCTCTGAGTGTGTGGATCATGCTTAGTGTGTGTGTGTGGCTGTCTGTTTGTCTTTCCTTTCCTTCAGGCACCTGTAACATGCATCTTTTACCTGGCATGAACACCAGCACTGGTTTTACTGGCTGAAATCCTTTATCTTTCTGCCTCATCATGTTTCTCTGTCTTATCTGCTTCCTTATATCAATGTCATTGTCCATGTTATTGTCCCTTTTATTGTTTTGTCCCGGCGACTATTGCACGCTCAGCCGTCCCGGTGGGGGATCCCTCTTTGAACTGGCCCGCCAAAGGTTTCTTCCAATTTTATTTTTTTTTCCTTATAAAGTTTTCTTGGGTTTTTCCTTGTCTTCACTGAGTCTATGGTTGGTAGTGCCGTTAGGATAGGGAAGCCTGTTATGTATTTTCAACATGCTGTTTTGTTTCCTTGTGTTTTATTTTGTTGCATGCTGTATTGCATCATTTTGCAATCATTTTGTTCTGTGATTGATTGTTGATTAGTTAGGTCTAGGTAGGCTCATTCTCTGTAAAGTCCTTTGAGACATGTTTGTGATGAAGGGCTGGATAAATACACTTGATATATAATCTCAGATTGAATGTTTTATACCAACAAACATCTTTCTGAGTAATCACCTTTAAAAAAAAAAAAGTTGTGTAATAGTAATGGATTACAGTTATTTTCATCCTGTCACATGTAGTGTCGCATTGTTCCCCAACCTGCCTGCTGAGAGCAAAGTCTAACACTATAACATAATTCACTGGTTAAGCACTGGAATTACGAGGCACCAAAATGTCCAACAAACACTATTTTTCAAGAATAGTGTGCTTTTCTTTTGTTCCAAACAAAGCTTCAGAGGAAAAACTAGGAGGTGTAATAACAATAATAGAGGAGGGAGGTGTAATAATAACAACAATAGTATGGTGCTTTTCCTGACATAGTTCCAATGTTCTGTAAAGTAAAAGGAATAAAACAGTTAGCTGTAATAGTAATAGTAATATTAACAAAACAACACAAATTTATGTAAAAACAGTAACACAATAGTCAAATTAACTGTTCAGTGCAAAGTACAAATCAATAGTACTTGCATAGTATAATGAGGGAAGGTAAATGTAGGACATGAAATTTACTTAAAATTATCCTAAGTTTATCCTTGTTCACCTGAGCAAATATTGCACAGTAGAGTTCATTATCAGTTAGGAGGTAGAAACGTAGCCCTACTGGTTATCAGTTATATCTTCAGATAACGTTTTATATGATCGACTTTATCTGAACATTGTTTGCAGACACGCTTGCTGTACAGGGTTAACGACATCACTATGTACCATAATATTAACCCTCTGTGTTAGTTTGATCTCTGCCCTGGTTTCTTTCTTGAAGTCACTGGGTAAAAGTTGTCCCAGAGTGTTCGGACCTTCAGTATTCCTACAGATCCAAGGAGGTGACCATGCAGTCAAAGCTCTGGTAACCCTTTCAATTACAGCACCCTTACTGTCATTACAGTGTCTATTTGTCAAGTACAATAAATGAAGAGTCTGAGGTCTGAAGTCAGTTGGGTGGAGGAGTATTAGCCACTGTGGAAAATGTGGGGGATCTTATCAGCTTTAATGCTGACAACATCCTAGCATAACTTTCAGCCTAATAAGAAAGTTTTGTCAGCATGTACATTGATCTATAAGTATTATTTCTTGATGCATAGGTATTTCAAATGGAACTCGAAGAGCGCAAAACTCCACTAAATTACTAAGCAATTCCCCAACTTGCTGTTACATAATAATAATAATAAACTTTATTTGTATAGCACCTTTCATACAAGAAATGCAGCTCAAAGTGCTTTACAACAAAGAAATTACATACATGAAAATAGACATAGAATGAGCATAACATAAGATGGAAAATAAAACCCACTGAATAATAATAAAAATAAAGTTAAGAAATAGAGTACATAGAATAATTAAAATCAAGTAAAACACAACATTTTAAAAGAAGTGCAGCAGTGCATAAGTGCGAAGCAAAGTGTAAAAAAATAAATAAATAAATAAATAAAAAAAGTTTAAGGCCTGTATCAGGAAAGTCGTAGCTAGTTAAAGGCTAAAGGGAAGAGATAAGTTTTTAGCTTTCTTTTAAAAATACTTAGTGAGCTGGCTTCCCTGATATCTATAGGTGGTGTGTTCCAGAGCTTTGGGGCGTAATTGACAAAGGCTGCATCCCCGATTTTCTTTCGGCTGTTGCTGGGAACCTCCAATAAACCAGCAGCAGATGATCGCAGTGTTCTTGAAGGCAAGTAGTGAACAAGGGAGTTAGAAATGTAGCTTGGTCCTAGCCCATTAAGGGCTTTGTATATAAAGAGGAGGACCTTAAAATCAATTCTAAATGTTACAGGAAGCCAGTGTAGAGCAGCTAAAACTGGACTGATGTGCTCTCTCCTCTTGGTTCTGGTTAATAGCCGAGCTGCAGAGTTTTGAATAAGCTGAAGTCTCTCAGTGGTTTTTTTCGGGAGACCAGTAAAAAGTGCGTTACAGTAATCGAGTCGGCTTGAAATAAAGGCATGAATAAATTTTTCAGCATCTTTTTGATTTATAAATGGTCGTACTTTAGCTATGTTTCTAAGGTGGAAAAATGATGTTTTTGTCACCTTGTTAATGTGGGACTTGAAGCTTAGATCTGAATCCAGGATAACACCAAGACTTGTAACCTCAGATTTAATCTAGGGAGTCAGTGTTCCCAGATTATTAAACAGCATTTCCCTTTTTGTTTTAGGGCCGACTAGTAGGATTTCAGTTTTGTCCTCGTTTAACTTTAAAACATTTTTGCTCATCCATTTATTTATTGCCAAAAGACATGTAGTAATGGAGTTTATAGCTGCAGCATCATTTGGTTCAGCAGAGATGTACAGTTGCGTGTCATCCGCATAACTATGGAAACATACATTGTGCTCTCTAATGATGTCACCAAGTGGCAGCATGTATAGTGAGAATAATAATGGACCAAGGCAGCTCCCTTGTGCAACCCCAAAGCAGATGTCATGTTTCTCAGACACATGATCTCCAAGACTGACGTAAAACTTTCTCCCTTTGATGTAAGTTTTGAACCAGTTTAACACACAGTCAGAAAGACCAACCAACTTTTCAAGACGATTGATTAAGATATCCTGGTCAATCGTATCAAATGCTGCACTTAGGTCTAAGAGGACAAGAATTGAGACCTTATTTTCATTAGAGTTTAGTCTGAGGTCGCTGATTATTTTAGTAAGAGCAGTTTCAGTGCTGTGGTATGTTCTAAAGCCTGATTGAAATTCCTCCAGGATATTATTTTCTTTAAGAAAGGAGTTTATTTGCACTGAAACTACCTTTTCAAGTATCTTACTAATGAATGGAAGGTTGGATATCGGCCTGTAGTTGGTCAGTGCATTACCATCTAGGTTGGGTTTCTTTAGTAATGGTTTTACAACAGCTGTTTTGAAGGCATCTGGGAAGATGCCTGTTTGAAGGGATGTATTTATAATCTTCAGGACATGACTTGAAACACTGTCGAACACCGGCTTAAAAAATGCTGTAGGTACAGGGTCAATACATGAGGTGGAGGAGTTACACTCGGTGACAGTCTTGCAAAGCTCAGTTAATGCAATACAAGTGAATTTTCCCATGGTTACATCTTTTTTACAGGGTTTGCGGAGGTCATCTGTGTTTACATCAGCAGCAATGCTGGTTCTAATTGAAGTTATTTTGTTATTGAAGAACAATGCAAGTTCTTCACAATTTGATGCAGAGAACTGCAGACGAGTGGGGGCAGTGTTGAGTAGCTGGTCAATAGTGGAGAATAATATTCTAGAGTTTCCAACATTCTCTGTAATAATCTTGGAAAAGTAATCTTTTCTTGCTAGACGTATTGCTTTGTTATAGACAGTCATGGCTTCTTTGTATATATTAGAGTGAACTGTGAGCCTGGTTTTCCTCAATTTTCTTTCGGCTGCTCGACAGATTCTCTTAATCTCATTAACACTGTTATTGTTTAACCATGGGGAGATTCTGTCAGTCGACCTCTTTTTAACCTTTAGTGGAGCAACAGTATTTAAAGCAGATGACAAGGTATTGTTGAAATTTTCAACCATGTCATTTAAAGAGCAGTCAGTGCTGTATGACTCAAATGATTTCATAATATTAGAGAACTTTGCTTCAGCCTTGCTATCTAGGAATCTCTTTTGAGCCAAAAATTCCCTTTTAGTCTTTGTTAAGATTAGGCTGGCATCAAAAAACACACAGTGATGGTCAAAAATAGGTAATTCTAATACTGAAACACTGTCAATGTTTAACCCTGTTGTTATTACCAAGTCTAGAATGTTACCATGCTGATGAGTGGGTTCATTTACATGTTGGGTAAGTTCAAAGCTGTCCAGTAAATTCATAAGCTCCATCGCTTTGGAGTCATTTTTTTGTTGATATGAATATTCAGGTCTCCATTCAGGATTAATCTGTCATATCTAGTGATACCAAGTGAGATCAGCTCTGAGAATTCCTGCAGAAACAGCGATGAATATCTTGGTGGCCGATACAATGTAATGATAAGCACTGATAATTCTGTTTTGAGCTCAAGAGCAAGATATTCAGATGATGTAAATTCACCCAGGTCAATGTCATTACACACAAACTGTGTAGAAAAAATGGCTGCAATCCCTCCTCCTTTCCTGTTCTGTCTGACTGACTGATACAAATTATAGTTTGGAGGACAAGCCTCTATCAGTGTTGCTACACCAGTAGTGCTGTTTAGCCACATCTCAACTAAAAACATTAGATGCAAATTCCTTTCAATTATCAGATCATTAACCAAAAAGGATTTGTTAGCCAGTGATCTGACATTAAAAAGAGCTAATTTCAGCTGTAGGGATTCTGTGACAGGAAAGGAAACTGGTTGTGGCTGAACATTGACAAATTTAAGATTACTGAGACAGGTACCAGATGGTCTGTGATTGCTACGATTGGTTTGACCATGCCACCGGCTATTTAAGATCACCGGTATGTTTAAGGAAGCGGCATGGGGTCTGTCTCATCTCTGATAGACACCTGATCGATGATGTCTATGGTTATTGCTGTTTAATAGTTCATCAATTTGACTGAGCTTCAGCGTGGCAGCTTTAACTAACTCCTTGATTGGTGAGTGTGATGGTGAGTGTGGTGGACAAAGACATAATTTTTATCATTTACATTTTAAGTTGAATTGATTTCTTGACCCTGCACATCCCCTTAGGATTTGGAGTCAAGTCTCTATCTCCATAAGTTTCATAGTTATTGCTAAAAAAGTGATAATTGCCTAATGGTGGAAATCCCAGATCTGGATCACCAACAAAATCTTTCAAAACTAGAAGGGCACTCGGAGAGTGCAGACCTCCGCCAAGGTTTGTGCTATTATTGCTTGTTCATGAGTCGAATCCGGATCCGCTCCAAAATTGAATGGGTTTTTCCTTGGCCCATGCTACACCCTTCTACAAAGTTTCATGAAAATTGGGCCAGTAGTTTTTCCGTAATCCTGCTAACAGACAAACAGACAAACAAACAAACAAACGGCACCGAAAACATAACCTTCTTGGCGGAGGTAATAAGAACATAATTCTGGTGTGTCAGCTATTTAACTCTGAGGGGTTTCTTCTTACTCCTTCGTTCCTCTTTCCTCACAAATTCAATCCAACAACATTGGAGAGCGTACTGGTGCTACTACTAGTAGTTTTAATAGTAGTAGTAGTAAATTTGATCATTCTTTTAGCCAAATTTACATAAATGTAAATATTCCAATAGCAAACATCTCTCTCAAATAATCTGAGGAGTACTTTTCTATTAATAGCTCCCTGTGTATTAGGGAGATTTTCATCAAGTACCTTCACAGTGATATTGTGTACTTACAAAACCTTTCCATAGGTTAGTACACAGGTTAATACACAAGAATAAGGCCATTGTAAAGTGTTGTAGAAGTTGGGCTTTAGCGCAAATGACTTGTATTGAAGTTGATGTTTTATATTGTTCTGCAGCCAGAAGAGGGCAATATAGTAAGCGTCACTCCCAAAAAACACAGCTGCAATTTGTTGGTTGCCAGGCTTTCCTACTTCCAATCTCAACCAGGAAACAAACAGGAAACAAACAGGAAAATGGATCAAACCACTATGTTGCTCCTTTTTCTATTTTAATCCAGGCCTGTCTTTTTGCTTTTGCCTTGTTGGAGTTCTCATATAGAAACTGAAAGAACCCCAATCGTAGAAGTTTTGCTTGCAGTCCCAAACACAACAATTTCTAGCCATTGTATACTCAATTTGCATTAAATTAGGCCTTCACATTATTACCACCAATGTGATGCTGTGAGGCTGTACAGAACATGTACCTACTTCTTAAAATGTTATGTTGTGGTCTCTTGGACCTTCATCATAACCCCACACTAGATTGGTCTGACATGCTATGAGGATATGACTCACATCCTGCTGAAACTGTGCAAAGGTCTTCCGGACTCCGTCCTGTAGGAAGGCCATGGCCTCTCTGTCAGGCCAGCACTCCACAGTTTGCTGCAGGGCCTCTGCCACTGTAGTGTGGAGCAAAGAGGTGGAAGAAGTGCCGTGGACGTAGCTGGTGGTGAGAGCTGGGATGGTTGGTGGACTACCCACATGGATGCCACTGAATGGAACCAGGGAGATGGGAGAGATTTTAAGGGCAATGAGATTATAAGCAAACACTGGCAGCATAACTGTAGGCATTGGTCACATGGTAACATGGTAACATGTACTGTATTTGTGTATAAGTTAAAACAATTCTTATGGAGTCAAAATGAAAGACAGACCCAGAACATTGTGTAGAAAGAACAGACAGGGAGCCTGAATGAGAAAGAACTGGTAATCTATAATACATTTCAGAAGGATAGACCTACTACACAAACATCACACCAAAACTAGTGCCTATAGGAATATTATAGCAACATTATGGGGATATTGTAGAGTAAAAATGGCAGACATGCATACAGTATATACGTATATGCACATTTTTCACATTACTTTCCCCATGGGCTTATGCTTACAAAACCCTTGGTAATCATTCAAAGTTATCCTTTCCTAAATATCTCATGATACTTTGAAAAACTTTGAATGTTCATTAGGTTGTTTAACCAACAAGAAATTGTGGGTCTAGTATCATCTAACCATCTTTGTAAAATAGATTGCTGTGCACAATATCAAAGTATGCTTAGTATTGCTTAATTTTCTTATCACATTCCAAGTTTGATGCACTTAACAGCATGCTGTTCACACATTAGACTGATTCCAGAACACCCTGCATCATATTTCCTCCTAATGTGTGGAGTTGTTTGCAATCAGTAACCTTGAACTGATTTTTTTGCATTTTGTAATTTATATATAGCCTATAGGCCTATATGTATTTAGCATTCACTGCAATATGTTCCCATTGGTTGTGATCAATCACAACACCCAAATCTCTTTCCCAGGATTGCCTACTGTTAAGTGTTGAAGTAGCCTAACCTATCATTAAAAGACAATAGCTTCTGATCTTTATCTTTTTTTTTTTTTACTTTGATGTGACAGCTTTGTCATGTAATTTGTAAATCTGTCTGTTTTGGCGAAGGAATGAAATGCAGTTATTTCTTTGTTGCAATGCAGCCTGCAAGGGAGAGTGGTAAATTATTCCAGCGGTTTAACTGATCTTCGGTGGATTTAAGGATGGGGGTAAAGTTGAGGTGGAACAACTCTGGAAGATTGGAGGAAATATCAATGCCCAGATATCGAATGTTACCAATTGAGATGTTGAAGGGTAGTTTTGGGGTTGCAGCCTTCCACTGGTGTTGATTTAGTGGGAGGATGGTGGTTTTGGACCAATTAATGGAATAGTCAGAGATGGAGGAGAATATTTCTATGAGTTTAAACACTGCAAGTAATGATATTGATGGTTTTTGTATATATAGTAATAAATCGTCAGCATATAAACTGACTTCATGGGTTGAGTTGGTGGTGGTGATTCCAGTGATTTGAGTGTCTTGTCAAATGGCGGCTGCTGGGGGTTCTATAAATAGTGCAAATAATAATGGGGAGAGTGGACATCCTTGCCTAGTACCGCAGTTTAATGTAAAACGTTACGAGGTTATTCCATTGGTGATTACTGATGCTGTGGGTGAGTTGTAAAAATGTTTGATCCATTTAATAAATTACTCTCCAAAACCAAACCTATCTAGTGTTGCAAATAAAAAAGTCCAGTTTACATGGTCAAATGCTTTCTCTGCATCTAATGATATGATGGATGTGTTAGTCTTTTGATTTTTGGATATATTTATTAGGTTGAATAGATGGCGCGTATTATCTGAAGGGTGTCTACCTTTGATGAAACCAGTTTGGTCCGGGTGAATTAGAATATGAATGACTTTTTCCGATCTCATAGATAGTGCTTTACTAATAATTTTGATGTCTGTGTTGCTTCTGATCTTTATCAAGCAGACTTGTTGAAATTCTTCAGGTCCTGGCCGCTCCCTGTATTGTGTTATAAGAGCTGTAAGAAACTGAAGAATCTATGTGGGAGTTAGACAGGCCAAATACGTATATATACTCACTGAGCACTTTATTAGGAACACCTGTACATCTGCTTATTCATGCAATTATCCAATCAGCCAATCATGTGGCAGCAGTGCAATGCATAAGATCATGCAGATACAGGTCAGCAGCTTCAGTTAATGTTCACATCAAGCCTCAGAATGGGGAAAAAATGTGACCTCATTGACTTTGACCGTGGCGTGGTTGTTGGTGCCAACGGGCTGGTTTGCGTATTTCTGAAACTGCTGATCTCCTGGGATTTCCATGCACAACAGTCTCTAGAGTTTACACAGAATGGTGCGAAAAACAAAAAACATCCAGTGAGCGGCAGTTCTACGGATGGAAACGCCTTGTTGATGAGAGAGGTCAGAGGAGAATGACCAGACTGGTTGGAGCTGACAGAAAGGCTTCAGTAACTCAGATAACCTCTTTACAACTGTGGTGAGCAGAACGCTGGCCAGTAGGCTGTTTGCGAAGTGGGCAAGACTGTTTATCTTCCCAGCTTTAAACAAGTTACTTCTAGTTGAATACTGATTTATGGCAGCCGACCAGGTATGAGAAATACCCACAAATGATTAGGCTATGATTGAATATGAGAGACAATTAAGTGACTATACAGCTGACTAGTTGGTCATTAGCTGATTGTACAGTTGACTATATACTGTAATATGGGTTCTCAATTTTTCAATGGTTTACAAAGGTTGGGTTGGAAAGTAAATAGGCCTACTATTACCCTGATTATCATTGTTGTCATTATTAGGGCTCCAAGCACGTAGTGCAGACTATCTGTATTGTAGGTAGAGAGATAACAGTGAAACTATCATCAGAACAGTCATTCTTCTACATTCTCTAATTGTGTTAACTACTTGTAAATGAAATCATTGTGAAGTTTAACAATTCATCAATTTGCTGGGGACCCCCTGGAAGCCCCTCAAGGACCCCCTGGTGGTCCCCGGACCCCACGTTGAGAACCAGTGATATAAATGACTAAGCCCTTCGACTGCAGGACAGTAAATGTAAAGTTACTGACAGCATCATCATGTATTAGGCTCTGGCTTAGGGGCCCCCCTGAGCTCTTGGGCCCCTGGGTCTGTGCCCAGTTGGCCGGTTCATTAATCCATCCATGGTGTGCACGTACAGTATATGTGTGTATATATCTATTAGTAGTAGTCCTATTATTAGTATTATTATCATTATTATTTGATTAGATCATTAGTTATGTATTTATTTATTCATTTTTAATTTTTATTTTTTTATTTTTTTTTATTATTATTTTTCTTCAAGACTATATGCCTAGGTATTACGTAGGTATGCATAGGGAGATATACGAAGCCAGCCAGGGGAGGGGAAGGGAGTAAGCTAGGGTAGGGAGGGGAGGGGATGGTGGGATAAAATGTTAGGTTTCTTTTTTTTTCTCTCTTGAATTACACTGTCCGCAACAATGTGTTAAGGAGATGTATGGACACATGGATGTGATACATGCGGGTGTGTGTATATGATTTATTATCGTTACACTGTAAAGAAACAAAATAAAAATGTAATCACAAAAAAACTGGTGAGCAGAAAAGCATATGCAACACGTCGAACCTTGAGGCGGATGTCACTTTGGTAGCCGGTTGACAGTGAGCTGGAAGCTGATACCTACCCAGTATTAGTATGGTGTTCCTAATAAAGTGCTCGGTGAGTGTATATCCTGAAGCCGTTTAAAGGACTTCATAGTGGTCTGTGTTAGGGGGAGAGAGTCTATGTTGCTCTGTGGGAGGGTAAGATTAGGAATGTCGAGGGGCCCTAGGCGAGGTGAAGGAGGCTATACAACATCTGCAGACCTACAAGTCAACAGTCCCCGATCATCGACTATCTGCTATTTCACATTTTACTGAAATATCCCAAGTTGAAGAGCGACTCTAAAGACTAGGGAGAAGCCTGTAGCCTGTTTGTATGTAAGCAAGGTAAACTGCAAAATATAACATAAAGTTTCGGTCTACAAAGACAGAAAGACGGAACAACACGCAGTTTAAGGGTAATGTGATCTCGTCTTTTGTCGAGCTGAAAAGTAGGGCACGCAAACATGCATTGGTCTGGCAGATTGTTTCAATTTTCCGCACCCGGCACCCGTCCTGTTACTGTTGGTTTGGGTGAGACAGTTGTCCAGCCTTAATCTTTATTATTCCATAGACTATAAAATGCCTATAGGCCTGCTGGAAAGTTTTCTTCAAAGCAGTGCACATAGGCCAGGTTAGAGCATGAGCTGACGTTACAAATAGCCTAGGCCAATTCCTTTTTTAGAAAGGACGGCTGGCTGACCGGGCATCATGGGAATAATCAATCAGCTATCGGAACGCGTCGGCCAAAAAGATTGCTTTGTCCTGACCTCCTAACGAAAATCACTGCCATGTCACTAAAATGCCAATTCCAGTATTGACTCATAGTGAGTTTAGTGACCTCATAGGCTACTTATGGTATTTTTTTATGTCCTTACCCAGATAGCAAACTAACACTGTATCAAAGAATTAATGTTGACTCATCAACGCAACTGACTCAGTTTTGCGTCCTGAAATATATCTAACGCGGAAAAAGGATTGACACCGACACAAAATTAATGTTAGGCCTATATAAAAACTCAAATTCAATCATTGATTTAAATTGAAACTCAAATTAGCAAATCAAATCAATCAATCAAATTAACACTGGAACAATTTAAAATGAAGCATGTTTTATGGCCTAGCATGAGTCCACGGTATTTCCCAGCATGTCAATCCTTTCAATCTGAGACTAAGTGGGGCTGCCATGGTTTTCAACTAATAGGTCATCCACACATGATGAAAAGAAACCTCTTTAAATAAATTAAATAAGAATAAGACATACATTAAGATAGACATTGAGAAACAATGCTATTTTACTATTTCACCATTTTGTTTCAATTTTAATTTGACAATAAATCGATGGATGAATTTGTCATTCCATTTTTAGTGTGGGATGAACATTATTGCGCAAAACTGGTGTTAAATCTGTGCTGGTCATATTTCAACGCTTCAATTCAATTTGCTGTCTGGGAAGGTATCACTGTCTGGGAAGGTATCACTGTGATAATCCCATTGGACATTAGGCTATGTAGCTATAGTTTAATATTTGTATAGACTCCTAAAATTAAGATTAATAGTTTTTTTTTTTTTTTTTTTAGAGCCGCGGCAGGTTGGAAACCAGGACGATAACGCACTCCCCCTGTCCCCTCTCCCCTCCCTCCCTCCACTACCCACCGAGCCAATCTCAACAGCACGGCGCATAGCTGATTGCCAGCTGGGAGCAAAGCTCTCCTGCTCTTCCTGCTCAGTTGGCTAGACGCCAGACCCTCCAACTTTACATTGAAAGCCTATAGCAGAGCAGTGGCGCTGCAACACTGCCGCGATTCTGTGATGTTCCTCCTTGTGTTCAACATGGGGGTTACTTTGGCTGAATTCAAGCGAAATGTCAACTAGACTGATAAAATCACACATAGGTTTAAGGAGCTTTAAGGAGCAGGCGTTCTGCTTTCTGCAAAAAACAAACGAATCCCGACAAACCTACAAAGGGAACTGGTGATTCATGTAGGATTACTATGTAGAACTACTTTTAACTATAATCAGCTTTCTCCGCTGAGCAGCCTGCCCCCCACAGCTTCATACTTAAATGAATTATTACTTTCTTTTAGACAATAACAGTCAACTCACCGACGTACTTGGACAAGTACACCTGGATGATGTTTCCATGGTCTGTGCAAAACCTTCAAAGCCCGAGAAAAAACCTCCTTTGCCCGAAGAGGCTGAGAGCAAAATGCAATTCTGGGAATCATTGCTTTGGGCGGACGCGGGTCTCCTCTGCAGAAAGTTGAGTTCAGCGCTCGGGAATGTCTGGAGGTCGACTAATGCGCTCCACCGTAAACACAAGACTGACAGCGAGTAGTGGGGCAAGCAGCTTTCTTGAGAGGAGGATGCAGATCATACGGCAGCTTCTTGCTCGGACCTTGAACCCTCTGCTAAGTGTTGACACAACTTGATAAACAGCCACGTCCTGTGGGTGGCGCTGTGCTCAGCTGCCACACACTTTTTTAAGGGGGCCTCGTATCAAGTACATGCAATAAGAGACCCAAATGGACTATCTCCAATTAATGAGATCACAACCTCCATTCATCTGGTCCTGTAACTCAAAATGTGTTCACTGTTTTGGAGAAGTCATCCCTTCGTTTATGTTTTCCAACAAAACTTAGACAGTACAAAAAACAATCAACCATTAGATGACTTTCCCTTGTAGTAATTAAAATTATCCCCATTTTACCCCCAACAGTTAAATTTTGACACAAAATGAATAGTCGGTAAATCCCAATGTAGTGTGCCAATTTCACCTCCCGCGCTGGATATATTTATTTGTGATTCTGCACAAAAATATTTTCAGTCTGAATGACAATGACAATGGATGACAGTTTTTCTGCTGAATCATGAACCCATTGTGCTTTACAAGAAGACAGCCAGGTTAACTTAACTGAAACAGCATTGCTTTAAACACTTTAAGGTTTTAAGTATTAAACAAGCAAATAGTAAACATGTTGTCCCCCACCAGTGATGTTCCACCCTTGGGTCAGTCAGTGATTGCTGAGTGTACTTGAAATATGAGTGAAATTGTATAAGCATTTTCGTATGGGACAATGAAAGGACAGATTGACCATATATTTCTGTTGCCTACTCTCCTCAGAATTAGGCTTTCAAGTTATATCTTGAAATGTAGTAACTGTAATTGTCCTGTTTTTACTCAGTACAGTACAGTACAGTACTATCAGACGTCCCCTTTGGCTCACTGTTAGGAGCTATCTGAGTGACAGAGAGCAAAGGGTGCAGTGGGGTTCCTGTGTGTCTGATCCCTGTGCAATACCAGCTGGTGTCCCCCAGGGGGGGCTATTATCCCCATTGCTCTTTGTCATTTGCATTAACAGCCTGGATTTACATCTGCCTCCTTCTGTTATCCCTGTGAAATATGCCGATGACCTTACAATCACAGAGCTCCTGATGGGGTCTCTACCTGGCCTGTCTCAGAAGGCCTTGGATTCTGTGGTTGAATGGGGACAAGAGTTTTCACTGGAAATGAATGGAGCCAAGACCATGGATATGGTAATCAGTGCCAGGAGAGAGGATAATATCCCCTCTCCTCCGCCTCCAACAATTTCTGGACAAAACATCAATAGAGTCTCTACCTTTAAACTGCTCGGAGTTCAGATATCATCTGATTTGTCATGGGATGCCCATGTTAAGTATATGCTCTCAAAGACACGGCCAAGGATCTATTACCTCAGTGTTGCCAAAAGAGCTGGTCTTCCATGTGACGTTCTAAAACAAATATACCTGACTTTCATCCGTCCAATCCTTGAGTATGCCAGCCCAGTTTGGGGCGGGCTGACAAAAGGCCTCTCCGAGGAGCTGGAGTGGGTACAAAAGCGATGCTGCAGGATTATTGGCATTCCGTCTTCTTCTCTTCCATCCTCGAGTGAAAGGCGTGATGAGGCCACCCTGCGTACCCTCACCAACATAATCAAGGATAGCTCATCTCCCCTGCATGGTTTTCTGGTTGCAGCCTCAACACCCACTTACTCGCTTCGTCGGCGCAGGGAATATGTAGTGCCCATGAGCAGAACCAAAAGACATGAACTCTCCTTTATTCCTCGTGCTCTTAAAATGTTTTTTAAATGACATATTTAAATGACCTGTTTATTTTAGGGTTTAAGTTCTTAATTTCATGCTGCCTAGGATGTTGATCGCTGTAATGTCTGACGCATTTCAGGATTCACTGTTTAAAAACTGTGTTTTTATGCTGTTGTACCCTGCCATGTCAAACCTTAATAAATGAATGAATGAATGAAAATATAAGAACTACAATACGCTATAAATACACTCCGTACATTACACAATGTACACTACAATACAATTTATAATACAATATACAATATAACATGCAACACCAGGAGCGTGAGTGTTATGAATAATATGAATGCTAAATGATAAGTGATATATGGCACAGTGGTAGTGCAGTGATGAGTGCAATAACAGTACAACAGTCCCAACAACTGTACAATAACTACAGTGTCTTGTGGTTAGAGGTTTGCCCAAAAATTCTCCATTGACTCTCACTTCAACACATCAACCCAGTCTGATGTCTCCAAGTGTGTAGACTATTATGTTACCTATGATAACTTTAACTGTATTGCTTTACCACTGAGTCCCCATTCATTGTCAATGCCGCCCCCTAGCGGCACAAAATCAACATTACAGTGTGACTAACGAACGAACGAACGAACGAACGAACGAACGAACGAACGAACGAACGAACGAACGAACGAACGAACGGACGGAGACCGATCCATAGTCCCCCCTTTGGTGGGGGACAATAATAATGGAACCTGCACATTCAGTGTAGTGTATCTCACACTCTCTCAAATCTTTACAAACATTCTTTATTACAAATACATTTTTATGTACAGTGATAAACAGTAAGAACAAATTTAGGCTAAGTGAACAGTTCCTCTTTCAACCGATGGTAGCGTCCTGTCATGGCCATGAGCTCTTGGTGCGTTCCCTCCTCCTTCACCTCTCCATTCTCCATGAAGATGATGTGATCCGCCTTCTCCACAGTCTTCAGCTGATGGGCCACCACTAGCACCGTCTCGCCACACGCCAGAACCTCCCGCACCACCTGAGACACACAACAAACAACACCTAAACACCAAGCTACTGTGCAAAAATACACCCTGGGACATCAATACCACTGAGTGTGTGTCAGTGGAAATGATTGCTGTGTTGTTCTCTAGTATTCTATGAAGATGTTTTACTCACGGCGTGCTGTATGTCAACGTCCAGGTTGCTGGTGGCCTCGTCCAGGATGATGATCTGTGGCTCTCGAACCAAAGCTCTGACGATGGCGATGCACTGTTTCAGTCCAACCGCAAGCTTGCCACCACGTTCCCCTGCATCTAGGAGCAAAGACGTTGGAAGTTTGGGCGATGCATACTGCAAATAAGTGACTGCCAATGCGTTTGTGCGACTCTGGCTCCTACCCATACAGCCATCAGCATTATTTAATTGTATCAGTCAATCAATACCAAAACATCCCGTCATTTCTTCTCCCATGATGTGATTTACTTTAACTGTTTTTACATCTGTTACTGAGTATTTACATTTTCTGCCTCATATTTGCATTACATTGCGGTACAATTTTGATCTACTCAAAATACATCTGCATAAATGTAATTTGTGAATATTGTTACGTCTATTGTACATATGGCATTTTGTATTGGATTGTGTATTTTGTTAAAAGCTTGTGTCTCCTACAATGTCTGTTTATGGCTGTTTCCTTTACTGTATTTATGTTATGCACACAAATTGACCAAGGCAAATTCCCAGGACATGTAAATGTTCCCTAGGCCTCATTTATGAAGAAGTTCAAGTTCAAGTTTATTGTCATGCGCATAAGAAAAAAACAAACTAACAGCAGTTTTCAATGCAATGACAAGCTTGTGCCCTGGCTCTCTCCCCACTAGTGCAAATACATAGGAAGAATAAAGTGCTGGGTGTATTACTCCTGCATTAAACAATTAAAATCAACAAAACAATAACTGCATAAGGACGCTAAAGGGAATTAAAAGGACAATATAAACTACAATAAGAAAATAGTTGCATTAAAGACAGTTTACGTTATCCTAGATTCCATCATGACAATTTCAAATAATATCATTAAAAACAAATTACAATTATATTTATAGCATGTAAAATAGAAGAATGTAAAGTAGTTTTAGCTTCTTATGTACAACTTTAAACTGGAGAAAATCAGTTCACCTGACTGATTTAAGATAAATCTTTTGCTTGGATTTGGTCTGTAAGAGCCTTTGAACAAGGCTCCTGCTGATTAAGCTGACCTGATTCTTTGTCCACTTTAATTCCTGCAATAAAATAGCTTCAATTCACCACAGTAGATGCCCATGGGCCGCCTATGTTTATTTATTTTATTTATTTAACAGGGACAATGTGCATTAATCAGCATTTCAGTTTCCACATCAATGTAAATGTGCCGGAGTTAGCTAAGGAGTTAATTTTCATCCGTAGTCCCTGGACTGTTAACCTAGTATGTGTATTATGGAAACATGAGAAACTAATCCTGTGCAGCACAAGGTGATGGACAACTCTGTACCTGTGTCGTATCCGCTCTCCAGTTTAGAGATGAAGCCGTCTGCGGCAGTCTTCCTTGCAGTCTCTTCCACCTTCTCTAATGTGCAGTCCTTCAGGCCGTACTCTATGTTGTATCTCACTGAGCCAGAGAACAGCACGGGGTTCTGGGACACTAGGGCCATCTAAAATGAGGTGGAGATGCACACAGAATGAATCTAAATGAAAAACATAGACTCCCATGCAACAAATTTTACTGTCTAAAACCAAAGTCTCGACAGGCAATACCAGAGCCATCTGCCAACAAATGGAGATGAGGATGTTACTAATTGCCTAGCATATACGTATAATACTGCTTTACTGTATTTTTTGTGTTTTTTAATGATATTCTGCTGAATCCTGAAAGAGAAACTTGTGTTTTCACTTGTCCCCCTCCACAGAGAGGCCAGACTGCAGGGCGAGCCTCCGGGTAACATGCCTAAAGCTGGTAGAGATTTAGTGTCACTTCTGCAGATTAAACACTTGAAATCTTTTTTTAGCCCTGCCCTTCTATTCCCTGTGTTGCACATGCCATGAAGAAGACCATACTGACTGAAACACACTGCTAAAAAATCCCAGCATGTTTAAAACTCAAGAAAACTCAAGAAAAACTCAACCTATTTGGCTCTAGGAGACCAAACACAAAAGCCTAATACATCTTATTAGTTACTTAAAACAACACATCCTGCTCCTATCACATAATTGTTAGCTGTTATTTTTTTCATACAGCATGAGGATACATTTAACAGTGAGGTCCTGCATACTGTGTTCATCATAGTGATGGGATCAATAGATAAATATCAAAAGATCATAATAAACCCAATCAGTAAGGGGGGAGGGGCTTAAATAACATCATCAATTGATTGGAAAGTCTTCAATGAGTCTAACAACCCGTCACTCATGTCAAAGCAAGTTCAGAATCAATAGATATAGATGATGAAAACCAGCCCAAATTTATACATATTTTTGGAAGGGAGCGACAGAGCGACCTCACAACTAAAAAATGTTTTTATATGATGAGGTGTTGTTGATCAACTTTGTCCCATAGGGCCAACTGTACCTTTTGATGCAGGTACTTGTGTTTGTAACTGTGCAGTGGCTGTCCATCCAGCAGGATCTGTCCCTCTAGAGGTTCATAAAGCCTCTTCAGGAGGCTGACGCAAGAAGTCTTTCCACTGCCAGAGGGACCCACCAGAGCTGTCACCTTCCCCGGGCGCAGCTCCATGGAAACCAACTGGCAAAGAAAACAGGTTCATGATGCGATTACAGCCCCACAGGTAAGCTAATCCCCTGCTTGTTACATTTGTCTGATCATATGATGTTTGGCCTTTCATATCAAAAAGTTTGGGCAACTTGGGTTAATATTTAACACCACTAAAGAGCCATCAGAGCACAGTGACACAGGGTGTGACAAATGTGTGTAAACAGACAATAACCTTCAGCGCTGGTTTATCGGGAGCCGAGGGGTAAGCGAAGGTGACGTTACGGAAAGTGATTCTTCCCTCCAGCTTGTCAGGAGCTAACTCTCCTGCCTCCTCACACTTTGGTTTTCTGTCCAGATAGTTGAACACCTTGGATATGACACCAACTGTGCTCACCATGTCTCCAACGCCAAACAAAATCTCCTGTAAAAAACAAAAGAAAACAAACAAAAATCAATAATCTCTATAAATATTCCTTATCTTGAATAGGCATTTATCTAATGTTGTGCATATTTGAGAGTATCCAGATTCTATAGTGTAAAAGATCAGTTCACTGAGCTCACCTTCATATTGGCTGACATTGGCTTCTGGTACAAGATAAAGGTCAAGAGGCTTCCGATGCTGAGCTGACCGGCGGAGAGCAGACTGCGGGCCTGCAGAAGCATGAGCACCTTTATCCCCACAGTCACCAGCTACATGGGAAGGATCCAGACACAGAGAAATGACTTTTATTTTGGTTAATTTCTGCTGAACAACAGAAATGACTTTTATCTTGGTTGATTTCTGCTGAGCAACAGAAATCACACATGCTCTTACCAAACCTGAGCCACATAGTAACTATAAATGTTTCTAAGAGTTTGACTTAACATCCTTGGTGTATCAGATAGGCTTGGTTTGGCACACAGGACAATACAATCAGTGCAACAAAGTTTAAATTACTTTAGTGTCAATTTAGTATAATTTTATCTGATCTCACAGACAACTTATATTATTATAATAATATATAATGTTGTTAATGGTGTTATTCTTGACACTGAGTTGGATTTTAAATCACATATCAACAATGTTACATTGTTTTCATTTAAGAAATATTGCAAGAGTTAGACCCTACCTCCCACTAGAAGATGCATTTGTCTTCTCTTGGCTAGATTATTGCAATGCACTCTTTACTGGATTACCTAAAAAAAACTATTGATAGGCTGCAACTTGACTTGTACAAAATGCAGCAGCCAGAATTTTAACAAAAACCAGAAAAAGAGAACATACTACACCAGTTCTAGCCTCATTGCACTGGCTCTCTGTAACGTTGAGGATTGATTTTAAAATTCTTTTACTTGTTTACAAGGCCCTAAATGGTTTAGCACCTTCATATCTCTGTGACTGCTTATCTGAGTATGTTCCAAACCGTTCCCTTAGTTCGTCTAGTGCTGGCTTGCTAAATGTCCCAAAAATGAATTACAAACAGTCTGGTGATGGAGCTTTCTGTTCTTATATGCACCAAAGGTTTGGAACTAACTCCCATTGCAAATAAGACAAGCAACTTCTGTTGATAGTTTTAAGAAACAGCTCAAAACCCATTTTTATGATCTTGCTTTTAATTAATTCCATCTTTCTATTTTAACACCATTGTTATTAATTCATACCTCTCTTATTTCTTATACTTGTTTTATGCTTTTTATATCTAGGATTGTTCTTTATTATTTTCACTTTATTTTATACTTGTACTTGTTTTATGCTTTTTATTCTAGGATTGTTCTTTATTATTTTTAATTTATTTTATTATTATACCTGTTTCATGCGTTCTATATCTTAAGATTGTTTTTATCTTTATATATTGATTTTTATTGTTTCTCTTGTAAAGCACTTTGAGCTGCATTTTATGATATGAAAGGTGCTACATAAAGTTTATTATTATTATTATTATTATTGTCATTGTTGTTCAAAGAAAACATTAAAATATATAGAAAGAGTGTATTTAAAATGATAAAGAAATGTCTATTGAACCTGTTTGCATTAAATGTATGTAGTTTTTGGCTTTAATCTATGGTTTGTGTCCTTCTCACACACATTTACACCAATAGGGCCCCATTGTATTTGTCTGTTTTAAGTGCTGGCTGCACTAGTTACCTGTTAGGGGCTGGTGACATCAGAGGGTGAAGTGAATAGTCAAATAACCTACTTTTATGATAAGATAACAGTCTTTGGTACATATAAATGAAATTTTTTGGTGATTGGTCTCCTTATTTTAATAATGGCAGACATATATATACATACCTTTTGGATTTTTAATTTCCTACTCAATTTCCGCCTATAATTCATTTGTGTTTAAGTGTATACATTTCAAAGATGGACTAAGGTATTGATGAAATCTTTGCTTTATTGTATGCAATAACTGTCTGTGAACATCCAGTCCAAATTTGGTGACATTCTGATCATTATTTCCAGAGATACATGTGATAAAGCAGATTCTGTCCCTTTTGGAGAAGCCTAAATTTTCACTATTTTCGGTTTTGGGGAGGATCCAAACATCAACCAAATAAACTAATTTTGCAGTAAAATATTTTTATACAACCATCCATTTCAAAAACTAGACATATTAAAGTTATGAAAAAACATGGTTGTGCTTTGTTCTACCTCGGGTAGGGGTATCTCAACTTTTAGGGGCCTTAGTTCCTCTACTATTATCTGATACTATCTGAAAAGTCCCAATGCTGTAAAATCCCATGCATCTTGTGCTCCAAGTACGATAAAACAAATACTCTTTGACTCAGTTCCAGTTCTTACATTGACTTACTATAGATAAAGTTGCTTTGAAATGAAAAGCGAAAATTGTAAAAAATGATCAATAAGTGATCATTTTTGAATAAGTTCACAAATTATTCACTGATTCACACCATCATCTTACCCTCCGCACTAAGAGGAAGACGGCACTGTAGATTCCTGCACGTGTCTTGACATTACACAGCTGCTCCAGTGCGTCATTATACCTCTTCGCTTCATGTTTCTCTGCGTTAAAGCTGCGGACTGTTTGGATTCCCTCGATAGTTTGGAAAGCCAGATCTTTGGTCTGGGCATGGCAGTCCTGCACCTGGTTTTTCAGCTCCTGTTTGACAAAGAAGACATTGAATCAGAACCAATCAATCAGTAACAAGAAACTGCATCTAAGATGTAGACACCATGTCCTCATGACCTCAAAGTCCAGTAGAGCAGAAATAAAATTCTGTACTACATTTCCACTATTCTACTAGTCCGCTGTTATTGAATATCGCAGCGGTTTTCATGCTTTGCAGAAACAAAACCCTCAAAGCATTGAGGTACTATTTGGGAGGTCTATTCAATTATTTTCAACTGCAGGCAATGCACACTTCATCTTAATATGTTTTTCAGACAGTTCAGTAGAGGTAGATAGGAAAATGAGGAGAAAATTAAACACACAGCATAAGCTGGATTTGCATTCATGCAGTCACAGCCTACGGATGGTTTCCCAAGCAAGAACAGCAATTTGTATGTTTGTTTGTTTTTTTTACGTGGATTTATCCAAGGAAGGTTTGCTGACCATGTACTGTTTTCCAGAAATGCCCTGTTTCACATTCACATATAGTTACACACATTCCCCCCTGGGAGCAACCCAATACAACCACGGTTTTGTCCTGTTTGCCTGCTCAGCAGCTTCCAGGGACGATCTCATCATACCTACCTGGTTATACTTGATGTATTTGTTCTGCATTAGGGCCAGGAGCGGCATCTCTATGCAGGTGAGCACAGTGAGCTCCCAGGACAGGCCCAGCATCAGCACCAGCATTAGGCTGGTTTTGACTGTGCTGCGAACCAACACGTTGGCGTTCAGCGCTACTGTGCGGCCCATCCTGTCCACATCAGAGTGCAGGCGGGAGGAAAGGCTTCCTGCGGAGTGAACAGGAGGGCAGGCCAACGTAAAGACTGTGCCATGTGTTGTTTTTGTTAAACCCACCAACAGACAGATTATGGAAGAAAAGTAGAGATAGGTTCTGAAAACAATTCAGTAACTTTTCTGGGATTGAGTATTCCTGTTTGTTGCAAAGGAGCCAAACCGTCTTGTTCAAAATGTGTAAACTAAGCCCAGACTAGTCAAAAGGTCTTTGATTAACTGACACAGATCTGATTTGTTATCACACATAACACTGATGTGCTCAGGAGCATGAAAACAGTAATCCCAGTGTTAATAAATGAGTGTTGTGTGCCTGCAGCCCTGGAAAAATATTACCACAAATGATGTTTATGGTTTGAAAAAAAATGTTTGTGTGCTTCTCACCAGGCTTGTTCTCCTCAAAGAAGTGTATATCCTGCTGCAGGAGACTTTGGAACAGCAGGTGCTTCATTCTCCTGTTCAGCCTGGACAGCGTCCACATGAACATGCTTCCTCTCAGGCCAGAGAACACCGAGCTGTTAAGGTTGAGGCATTCAAAATGACATTTTTAATTTTACAGTCACTGCAACAAATTCCAGATTTAATCAAATAGATAGATGATTTGTAATGATGTAGTTGCTACTAGGAATACACAAAGGGAAGAAAAATACTTTCATAAAAGAGGAAGACAACAGTATTGCTTAATTACCTCCCAAGTGAGACAAGTGCCAGCTGTCCGATTGCATGAAAGAAACTGGTTTGAAGGGTTTGAGCACTTAGCATATCAATTACCTTCCCCTGATAAAATGGGATGAATGTATCACCTGTCAACAGAAAAAGGTTAAGTGATATTGATTGATATTGAACAGAAATGATACAATCAATTATGTACTGTGATGTGAAGTTGATTTCCGAAGCAATCAGGAAAACTGATCATGGGTATATACATCACACATGACAATCACATATACTTTACTTTTTGGGGTTTTTCTATTCTTTTGGAAATATAGTGACTTAATTATACAATAGTTATAGTTTATAGCAGTGATTCTCAACCTTTTTCATATCAAGAACCCCTAATTTAGTCCACATTAGAGCCACTGACCCCCGTTTGATGAGATTTTGTCTCTTGGACCCAAATCTGAGAATATTTCTATTGTTAGATATGACTTTGTCCAGAATTCCATGACTATCTGTATTGTAGGTAGAGAGATAACAGTGAAACTATGATCAAAACAGTCATTCTTCTACATTGTCTAATTGTGTTAACTTTTAGTAAATGAAATAATGGTGAAGTTCAACAATTTATCAATTTGCTGGGGACCCCCTGGAACCCCCTCAAGGACCCCTGGTGGTCCCTGAACCCCACGTTGAAAATCACTGGTTTATAGCACTAAGGAGTCTGGAGTTGTACCATATAAAACTTAAGAGTCTCTATGGTTCACACTCACAGATGACGCCTAGGATGAGGAAACCAAACGCTGCAACCAGGTAGAAGCTGTCTGGTCTGAAGTACTTCAGCACCCTCATCAGCAGCGCCCGGGCATTAGGTTTGTTGTTGTCCTTTCTTACCCCTCCATCACTGGAGAAGACCATTTCCCACAGCACACAGGCAAGTGAGGAGGCTATCAGGGCCAAGACCATCATGCCGGGTTCAGGGAGCGGTCCGCCATGCGTCTCCGAGGGACGCCCCAGGAGCATCCATCCACTTTCAAACACAGGGGGCAGGAGGCAGAGGAGAGCTACCAGCCTGTGGAGCACACACTGGGGCTTTCCTTCAGTCAGTAACCGAGTGACAGACTGGAGAAGAGCCCACTTTACTGCCCCGAAGGCCCACAGACCTGCCAGTCCTCCACAGCTGGAGCACTCCAGCAGCACCAGTCCGGCCCACAGTGCCAGCCACAGCACCATGTCAGACAGAAGGACGGCTAAACCACAGGCTGCCACTCCCCACATTTTCCTCAGGTGCAGACTGCAAAAGGTGTGAAACTGATCCTAGAATAAAGATATGATTGTTATTGACGAGTGACGACATGAGAAACCTTAGTAGAAGGATACTATACAGATGCTAAATCAAAAGTACCACGGACATAACGTTCCTGTAGTAGTATTTGGCCTAGGCTATAGAAACATTATAAACAAACACAGCGTAGCCTAGATGAAAAATGCAAAAACACATTATTTTAAGCAACCTCTTTTAAAGGTCTAAACGGCTGCACACACAGTAGGCTAATGTTACTGTTTTGTAAGTATTTAGTTGGTTACTGTAACTTCAGTAATGTTCTTCAACGTGGTTTCGTTTTAAGCCACAGCTGCGCTACATTGCACAATGTGATATAACCTATTAGTATATTTCCAAGAAACTGATGTTATCAAGCTTTATATAGGTTTACTTACCGTCGTTTTCTTTTAAGCACAAGGCTTTGCCAGGCATAGGTTAGCCTACTTTTAGTTTCACTTTCAGAATGACGTATGCGCCGACAAAAAACCGGGAACAAGGAGATAACATCAGACAAGTCCCATCAGAAAATGTTCTTATTTCAGAATCGACAGTTTCTTCCTAACATGATTTTTCGACTAATCTTCTCGCCTCGCCTTTTAGCCCTACAGCAGATCATAATTTCCCATGCAGCAAACTGTCTGGCTGTGCTTTGCCACTACGCAGCAGCCAGCAGCCGTAGACCGCCATCTACGGTCTGGCCGCTAGATGGCGGCAGTGTGTCATACTTTTGAAGGGTGGTGCTCACTACAGCACAGGATTTCACCCACAAAAATCAAGCGTGGAGCCTTTGAAAGAGCGAAGTTTGTATTTTTTTGTTTTTTGTTTTTAATTAATTTTGTATATGTGTTGTCTGCACCGGGGAGGAGACAGGCTTCATAACCAGACACATACGGTTTATTTAGAGCTCATTTAAAGAAATTGTTAATTAATACTCTCATACTGAGAGCAGTACTGCCCTCATGTACCTGCATGCATGTCTTATTGTTGTTTTGCTTTTATTGTGTCAGACTGATTTATGTATTTTATACACAGCGCATGCTTTTTATGTCTGTGATTAACATTAATATTCTCTTTTCTTTTTATTATTGTTCTGCATGCTTATACATGATCTCAATAACTTTGTAATTTCTATCTTATATTACATTATATATTATATTCTGTTTTTAGGGTGAAAAATAGCCTCTTGGCTAACTCTGGCGCATTTACAGCAATGTTTATTAATGTGCACTGTCCCTGTTAAATAAACCAACAAATAAAATAAAATAAATAGAACAGAGCACAGTGCGTATGTTTGATTCTCTTTCCAGAATAAACCATCCAAACTGGACATAGGACTTAAAAACTACTTTGACGGTGCATCAGTGGCTTTTGACCCTTTTGGAGTTTTTTGTTTAAGATGATAAATAGACACTTAACCTGGGTCATATACACACATGCCCATATTATTCCATTTGGGCCCCCAGGACAGGCATGTTCTTTGGCCCCTGTACTGCCAATAGCGATGCCATGGTGCACCGACCCCATCAGATAGGTTAGGCAAATGATACTAACAATAGTAAAAATGTACAACTATTGACAATGTACATTTGTATGAGACGGCAAATTTACAATTAACTTACAAATGTATCTACATGCAAACCCAGGTCTTTCAGGCCCTTGGTGAAGTGCCATGTACACTGTTGGCAACCCAAGCAAGTATGCAGAGATGAAATGGGATTGGATTGGATTGGATTCACACCCAACACAACTTTTTTTCAAAAATAGACAAAGAACACAAATTTGAGATTTGCTAAACAGTTTTATTTTTCCCCTGATCATAATGTATAAATAATACATTCATATTAAAGATATAATTTGGCCCAAAAGCACGACTAGCCCTTAGAAAAATACTAATAAATCCTCTCATTGCAGAGAAGCCACTGGTTACACCACCATGGAATTTCAATGTTATATAATGACTTAAAGAACATTTTTTGTTCACTGCAATACTTGCTTATACCTGAAATGTGTGTACATTTTCTTTTTTTCAGTCACATCAGAACTAAAGGAACTCTGGCTTCAGATATAGTTTTGTGCTGCAATCATCCTTATTCAGACCTGTACTGATTGTATGATGTCCTCACAGGATATCTTCATTAACAGACTAAGCTACCACACAAAAGCTACGAGTCAATTTCTGCTGCAATGTAATAAAACTTGTCAGTTTTGTTTTAACACAAACTGCTGAGCTCCTGGTGCTTTTGAGAATAAACCTTTCATCTTTGATAAACTAACATATCAAATCACCTGCTTCAGTCCTGAAATGAACATTCTCCTCTGTTTGTAGATGTTTTTGTACAAATACATTAATAACTTACATAAAAAGGCACTGTTCCATGAAGGAGTGAGAAGCATGCAAAACAGAAATCAGAACCATGTTTAACAACTGCTTATACAGTACATATTCCTTTTCTCACGTGTGACAGTGTATGACATATTGTAACAGCTTAAACATTTTCTATATCTACCTTTGATGACCTCAAGCAATCCGTACCCATTAATACTGGGTGTCACATACTCTGCATCCCACGTCTTAACAACAGTCAGGAGAAAGAGATCTTTTTCTCTGTCGAACGATCCTATGTATGGCTTGGCAAGATAAAGTGGGATATCATGATAGATTGTGTGATCACATAGATAAGATCAGCAGCATTTTATGATATACAGTACAATCACAGTTTTAAGTGCACCTCTGTTTGTTTTGGTATGTAGGAACAAGTGAACAACCTTGGTCAAATAGCGTTTGCAAATGATTTGTAGTAGGCTAGACTGCATGTTTTAGGGTGATTGTGTACATTTTCTTTGTATTTGCCTGTGTATCACCAGGCAAGTTCACACAAACATTAAGAATTATCTGCAAAGACTGTTTGACCCAAAGCGATGTGTGTTGCGAGTGACGTGCGGCACGACCGGGTTCAGAGGCTGGTGATATGCTCCGTCCCGCTGTCTGAGGCCTTGTCTTTATCTCCCTCTGTCGGCACGCTGCTGTACTGACACTGCGGAGCGACATCAGCAGCGGGCCTGGCTGGCTCGGCGGCGGCGGACGGCTGGCCCTGCTTGGACGCCCTCTTGTCCCTTTTGCCGAGCCAGTAAAACGACACCATGAGGAACAAGGCAGAGGAGGCGACGACGACACTGCAGGCCAAAAATACATGGAAGTACTGCCCCGATCTGTCAATCAGGATTCCTGCAACAACAAAAATATCATCATTATTCTCAATAACATCAGTGTTTTATCTCTTTTGCAATTTTTCCCCCTTGTAGCAGTTTGAGGTTTACTTTGGGATTAACTTTTTAATCATTGTAACACTTATTTGTCATTGTATTTTTATTATTCACTTCTAATAAAAAGTGTGTTAGAAATAAAATGCATAGTTAGAAATGTCACATGCTGATCTCATGCACTGTTCTTATATACTCAACTCTGCTCTGGCTCTATAGTCTTATATTTATACCTACTCACATAATATACATTATTATTACTTATACTCAGGTTCCAACAGTGAACCATGTACATACTGAAGATAAAAAAAACCTTACATTTATATTTTTTATTTTATATACCACTGATACTACTTATATATCACTTTCTTTACACACAAAAAGAAACATATTCCCTAACTTCTATTTTTAAAATTCTTAGAAACTTTTTTTTTAATATACTTTTGTGTTGTTTTTATGTTAAATGTGACGTACAGGCTTAAACCAACCTAGGCAAATTCCATGCATGTGTCAGTAATTGTGATTCTGCTGTGACTTGTTATTCTGGTCCACACAATTCTGTGGCCATATAATCAGCCAGATAAACATGGAGCATACCTGACATTTGAGAAGGCAACAGCAGTGAAACAAGAGAGCCCCGACCCTTTCCCCATTTTCCTGCCAGTAATACCAGCTAAACTGCAACTCCTCCCTCTCTCCAGAGTGAAGCACAGAGTTGTTTCTTCAACTCTCATTTAACCAGGCAGGCTGACTGAGAACATGCTCATATTTACAGCAACAGCCTGCAGGAGTAGCAGCTCAACACTCTATTACTGTACTGCTGCCATTCAAATTACACACAGGCATAAATGTGCATTTGCATGAGGACAAAGCGCACACACACACACATGCATGCATGCAAGTGCCATAGGGCCAGTGCCAAGCTCGCCCCATTTGTTAAGCTTCATAATGTTAGCTTCCTCTTCTCGTCACCTTTTTCACTGGGCTTCAGTCAGATGTTACATAGCCAGAAAAACTGCGGGTCTTTGGCTCTGCCCACTGAGATTTAATTCAACCAGTGAGATTATTCCTGCCTAAATAAAACGTTTGTATAACTAAAACTTTAATCTGGCTTAAGCCTGTAAAACAATGCTAAGGACAAACTATGTTTAGTACTCCATTGAACACCTATTTTTTGATTTCCATGTAATTGTGTCCCCTGCACCCCACCACCTTTTCTCTCAATGTCTCTATTCCTCTCCTTCTTTCCCCTCTACCTCTGTTTGTATTACCTGCCAGTGGAGGCCCAATGAGCAGCGTAACGCTCTCCATGACAGCAAGCAGGCCCAGAGATGAGGGGAAGCGGCTCATCTCCACCGTATCCATGAGGACAGTGAACATCAGAGACCCCACCACGCTCATGGACAGCCCATAGGTCAGCACATAGGTCAGTAACACAGGGAAGCCCGGCCCGATGCAGCAGATACTGTTGCTAAGCCCGTTGACCAACAAAGCCGCGGAAAACACATATATGTGTCGCCCTTTGAACCAGGGAAAGTTGAAGAGGACGCCGACAGGAGGCCGCACTACGATGTTGACAATACCCAGGATGGAGAGGAGCAGCGCGGCCCGGCCCTGCTCCATGCCGTGGGCCGTGGCGTAGGGCACCAGATACACCAAGGGCACCACAAACCCCAGCATCATCCAGGTGATGCCTATGGCGTACATGCGGTAATGCGAGTTCCTGCAGAACTGGTCAAAGGCCATGTGTTTGCCCACGGCAGCCACCAGGAAGCTCAACACCGTCCTCAACCGCCCCTTCAGCTTCCTCCCGTTTTCTTCCTCCGGCTGAGGGGGTCCGTGGTTCATCAGGGGTGGGCCTCGACGCCCGGGGGGCTCGAGGGGCCTCATCACCGCTCCGCACACACAGCAGTTGAGCAGGACGGCCCCCAAAACTAGGAAGCTTCCCCGCCAGCCCAGTTCCGTGTGGAGGTAGTTACCCAGGAAGGGCAGGGTGCACAGTCCCAGGGCCGTGCCTGTGGAGGACATGGCGTTGGCAAACGTTCGTCGACGCACAAAGTAGTGGCCGAGGATTGTCACGGCTGGCTGGAAGCTGAAGCAGAAGCCCAGTCCTGTAACGAGGAAAGAAGACTATCAGAATGGTGCAACACTGTTTACTGACTAAAAATCCTTATGTGTAGAATAGTTGTGAGTGTTTTTCATATAGAGGTGGGGATTACAGATTAATGTTTCACTCTCATCGCCTGTTGTACTCTATAGAAGGTGACATCACCTGGCAACAAAGATCAGCCAATAGCAGATGACAATTTCAGGAGCATGCTTTTCACCATCAGATGTCAGGCTTTACACAGATTTGGGTTTGGGGTTTAGTTACTCTTTAATTTCACTGAATATCACCATGGTCAACAAGACAAGCATCGCTGTGATAATGTATCTCTGTCAAAGGTTACTGACCTGTAATAACCCCAGCTGTGATGTACAGTTGAGTGATGGAATGGGTGAATGAGCTGGCAGCCATTCCAGCCCCACTCAGGACTCCGCCTAACATGACCGTTGCTCGGCAACCAAATCTTTCCACCAGCACACTACAAAAGGGCCCTGTAGATAAAATGTAATGCTCTTAGTTAAACACATACTGGAGTGTAAAAGGACAAAGGTTTACACAGAAGTGGCAAGGTTATTTTCTTAATCAAACACAGCTTTTTCTTTAACATTGTGGTGCTGTACGCTGGCTGTATGACCATTGTATATTTGAAAAAAGGCCCATTTGTCTTAATTACTGAAAGCATGACTGAAAATATGGTTTCTTGTTCATTCACACTCAACTTAGTCAAACTTTTCATGTGTGCGTCTGGCCAGAGTCTGTCAACTTAAATTGTGTTTTTTGTGGATCCACATTTAATAATTGCAATTTAATTTAAATGCTCTAGCTGTAGAAATCCCTCTCACATTCAATAATATGAAAAACTTAAACACAATAACTTGTAAGTGTATCAGTGACTCAAACGTGGAAAGGATATGCACTCAGTTTTAACTAGTAACCTATAATAATAAAGATAATAACATAACATCAGTGGTAACCCTAACCCAATATCTGTGATGGGAAGTGCCCACTTGACAGTGACATACACACACTCACACACTCAACCCTGTAACATTTAGATTAGGTGGTGAATGGTGCTGCCTGTCTGCTGGACCTGGAGCTTCATGACGACAAAGCCTGATGTCCTCTACAGTCACCATGTGTGGGTTAGTTACATCATTCTTCTGGGATCTAAACTGGGCTTCTGCATGAATGCTCACCTTGGATTACGGCACAAGGGACTATTACATCACATCCTGTGTATTAGTATATAACATAAATACATATTTAAGTTTCTCTGCATCCCTCTGCTTTCGGTGGATGGACGGTGCTTATTGGATTAATATATTTAACAATGGGCACCAGGAACTCAGTGGCATTTGTTACGTCAATTTAACCATGAAAGATTGTCATTTGGCCTGTTGGTGTATGTTAAGACACAGGATCAAATCCAGACACGCATTTGTCCATAACTGAACATACAATCTCCCTAAGGCCGGCTCAACAACATTCCATCCTGTTAGTATGTGTAAAGGGTCGGACATCCTGTAAAAACACCCTTACCATGTCTTTTTGGCTAGTCATTGTGAGGCAACAAACTCTCTTGTGTCCAATGAATAAAGCATGTACCATGCAGTATCAGGCTGCTTCTCACATGAGCGACACTCTGCTATGCAGCCAGACTGAAACACCAAGTTGCAAAAATAAATAATTAAAAAATAATTAGTCAGTGCTGCGTAATAGCTTTCTGATGCACACATTCACCTTGGTATCTGCTGAATATGCCTCTTTACAGCTCACCCTACTTATTTCATGCAGGTTATGTAATGTTCTGAATCAGACGTCGTAGAGGAAGGAAGTTGACATCATTCTCTAGAAAGTCACTTGTGCACAGCACTGAGGGCTTGTGGACTGACAAAGATAAAGTAGTCTTTCTACCATGATAATCTAACTGCCAGTTTTTCCTCATGTCACCATCAACAGACGTGGCGAGTAGATATGCATAAAAACCCTCATTCAAATCTCTATGAAGTCTGACAGTCTGACATTTACATAACACCATATCTAATATGTACTGTATCTATGCAGTGCAAAACAAAACATGACTGTTTGGACTTTGAATTAAAAGGGGTTTCTCTTAATGGACAGATTACTCTGCCTGGTTGCTATACTATAAACATCTGCTGAGGGTTTTAGTAAATTAAACATCACTGTTCTAAGTTTGGATTGATTTTTTGAGGTTTCCCCAACTGATTGCCTACAGTACCTCCAGCGTGAAGCACTGACGTCATGATGGAGGGCACCCAGGACGTCTCGCTGTTGGTGGCATGGAACTCATTCTGCAAGTCTGTGTAGAAGATTCCCACACAGGAGGGGAAAGCCAGGGTCAGAGCCAGGACTATGATGGTGGCGACCAGCACCACCCAGCCCCAACCCCCATCAGGGGCCTCGACCGCGCTCGGCACGGCCGTGGAGCCTCGGGGTTCACGGCCCTTTCCCCCCTCTTCGGAGTCACAGTCGTTGGCCTCTCCCGCTCTCTCCTGTTCCATCCTGTTCGCCTGCTCTGGGACCCGGGTGGTCTCCATGCGGAGGCAGCACTCACTTGCCCCTCTGTTTCCATTCCTCCGAGTCATTTTCTGCTGAGCGGCTCAGGAAATGCTCCTGTGTTGGCTGTCCAGGGTGTGCAAACACCAAAAGCATCCATGTCACTGTAACCCTGCAGCCTTTAAGTATACCTATGACGACAAGAGGAAATATAATCAGGTTGGTCTCCCTATTGTGGAGAGTGCTGCATGTGGCAATACGTGACAATATTGACTCAGAGCCATTTTATCATCTGGAAACACAGCTCCAGGTGTCTGACGCATGGAGGAGCTGAGGAAGGATTTTGACCAGGAGGTTCAGGTCAGACTGTTGTTTCTGTAGCCTAAAGGATGAGGGAGGGAGGACTTGGCTGGTGTGAAACTTGCATGCACTTGGGAAAACCCTGGAATGAATGGCCCTCTGTACAAATGTTCCAGCATGATTTCCCCCCAAATCATTTCTCAGAGACACTCAGTACTATTCCGCACCAACAGCCCAGGAGGGGATGGGACTGCTTCAGATTCCCTCCTGTTTAACACGACGGGTTGAGAAATCCGTATAGGCGTCAACTTAACCCAACTAACCAACTAGACTGAGCATTTTCAGCCTGGTGTTAAAATATACTGTACACTGTCCTAGCCGATTTCCATCCACGTGGCAATTATTTCTAGCCTACAACGAGCTGTTAATGGGTTAAAACGTGGTTATATTATTCGAGCCAAACTAAACGCAGCTACACCTTCATACTGGACAAACCCCTCGCTATACAGTCCAGTGAGAATCAGCGTCCTGTTACACAAAATTATAACAACCTACACACCCCTCATCATACTGAAGTTGACTAGTTAAAGCCAACATTGCTATTAAAAAAAATCATTTCATTACCATTTCATCTGCTGCTTTGTCTGACAAATAAATAACAGATTCATATCTTGAACATCGTTGGCGCGGCAAATTCTGCGCAGAGGAAGCGATTTAAACCAATAATTTACTACGTTCTCTCGCGAAATTTGTCACAAGTCAAAATCGCCTCACCTTCTTACGCAGGCCTATTGATTATGATGTGCGTCCATTAGTCCCAGGCGCGTCTTTCCTCCTCGATGCCTCCCAAACAAGCGGCTGGGATTCCCCGACATGGCTTGAAGCGACAGTGTGTTGTGTTCGCGGTGGGAGGAGACAAGAGAGGCTTGGTGGGATGTGGGCCCGAGCAGGCCTGCAAGAAGTGAGTTCTGCTGTCAGGCCTGATCCGCTGCACAGTGTGCCAGGATAGTGGGCAAAACGTGTAGTACACTACTGTGCAGACCACTGAAGTAGTTTTAAGTGAAAGCACTGACAGTTAAATACCAAAAATGTAGGATATATGCAGTGTTGTGGTGGTAAACAGAAAGGTGTGTAAATTATAACCTCCATGATGGTAAACAACCACCAAGGTAAACCATATTTTCAGAAAAGCATTCATTTATGCTTTTCCTTTAGCCTATCTTCAGCAGTTTGATAAGGATTTAATATTGATACTTCTGATAAGGGCATTTTCCATATTGCTCTAGTCTGGAAGCCATGACACTACATTGTTAACATTCTATTTTATGGCTTTATTGTTTTAGTCTTTTACAGTTTTTTTTTATTGCTTATTTGTTATATTGTTTTTTTTTAATATCCTGCTTATACTCTAATTCTCTTTTTCTACATTGACTTCTATTACTTTTGCTGCTGCATCAACCTGATTTTCGCACATGGATCAATAAAGTGTCATCTTATCTTATTTACTATGGTGTATACTATAATTTGTCAACCTAAAAGGATGGGTAAAGCACGTTTTAATGGGTTTACCCTCCACTACATCCCTGGCTATATAAATGTAGGAAAAATATATTAGAACCACAGCTACTAGAACAGCTTGTAGAGGGGAACTGCTGGGTAAAGTTGAAGATGCCACTTCTGAGTTTCTTTCATTATATACTTGATAGAATGACTTCAATAAATTTTATATGTTTCACTGATCAATCGTTTTGGTATTCCACAGTAAGGAGAGCTACTATGCATAATCCTCTGGTTTATGCTATTGGCTAGGCAGCCTAAACACACATAGTCAATGAGTCACATTTTAAAACACAGACACATTTTATGATTAAAAACCAGACTGGGTTTTGTTAAAACTGTTACATTTAAAGAAACAGCATTGGTAGACAAAATTCAAAAATATAAAATAAATAAAAGTGAAAGAACAATCAGACAAAATGTTTTGTCAGCTTCCAAACAGTTCTCCACAGTCTCCTTCGACAATATTCACATTTGACATCAATACTGTTGATAAATGAACACACTCAAAGTAACTGTTAATAGATGACATTTTCAACACATCTAAATGAGTGTACAAGTGTGTATGTCCACAAACGCATGCAGGTGTTTACAGATTAACTGGCAAAACGAGCCATGAATCAAAAACTCTTCTTTATTTTGTGTGTGTGGACCTGTGGGTTGAGTAAATGCTATATCCAGGGTTAGGGGTCTGCAGTCTGACTTAGATCGGTCGGTTAATTTGGTTAATTCAAGTTCAAAGCTAGCTATTCTTTATCTACTGTTAAATTGACATGACAAGATATAAAAACAACATAGAAACAGAACATGTGATTAGAGAATATGTCTAGTTGTAGACCAACTGTTCCACACAAGAAATCTACACCTACCACAGAGCCATGCCTTCCCTCTGCTCTCCCACCATGCATCACATACACTTTGCACTAACACAGAGGTCAGACAAATTCCAGTACACAACATCATAATCTCTAGAACAATGCATGCTCTCATGTTTTCACGTGCCAAAACGAGAGATTTTTTTTTTTGCAGATTTGTTAACATTGCACATATCTGTAGACTATCTAGTGCAGGTGACAGTAAAAACAAATGGTCAAAAGTACTTTTTTTTCTTCTTAAAAAAGGTTGCTTGATTCAAATTTTAAAGATAATCACACTGCAAGGTTCAACTACACGATCAAAGTAAGGTCAAATTGGGTTCACAAAGGTGACAAATAAGTGCTTTGAAAGTTGATTAAATACATCTAGAAATGGGATCATTATAGATGGCTTCAGTTGCCTTTGAAACAAACATGCAACTCAAGAAAAAAACCCAAATGGAGGTGAGTAAAGCAGTCTCATCTTTTTCCAAAAAAAGTGCACCGCTGGATTTTTACTAAGATAAAAGCAGAGGAGGGAAAACTGCTTTGACTACTCTTCCTGCTGTCAACTGCTCCCTGCTTCTCTCCCATCTGGTACTGCTGTAAACACAACAATGCCGACCACACCGTGAGTGGAAGCAGAGTAATACAGATAAAACCTTGAATATTCAGGAGTGTAAGGGATTCTGGGTGGAGTTAGTTCAATAGTATTGGCACAAAGGAAGCAGGAGGTAAGCCTACAATTTTTCAGTGAATTAGTATGCATAATAAAACAAATAATCACAGGGAGGGAGTAGATTTGTTTGGCGTGCCTCTCACTGAAACACTGACAATAGAAACCAAGCTAAGGGCCGCATTATACATTATACCTCAGGTGCCTCCTGGCTTTTTTTTTAAGGTATGAGAGGCACCTGATGATAGAGGGGAGAACAACTGTGCACAACACAGGTCAAAGGCACAACACCGGACACAGACGAAGGGAAACAGAACACCCAAGGTGCTTTGAAAAGGCCCAGAGAGAGGGGGGAAAACTGCCCCTCGGTGAGACATTTGGGCATTTTTAGCAGCACACACAGTCTGCTCACGTCTCAGAATAATAGAATAGAACGGCACAACACACACTCAAGAGGAAAAAAAATGTCACATCAACAGAGTTTGCGCTCCGAGGCCTGACTGAACGTGGTCAGGAGAGCATGACGACAGCAAAGGTACAGGATTTTTTTTTTCTTCGTTAAAACGCATTCGTCTTGTTCATGCTGATATAACATAATTGCACCAAATATATTTTTTTGTACAAAGGATGGTGTATCAAAGTATTCAACACCTGTGATAGGTGCTGGGTGATATCACGTAAAGATCGGATGCCCCTTCGCTTTTAGGGGGTTGAGTGATTTAAGTACACAGTCAGAATGAGAGAATGAGTTCGATCTTTCATAAATTGCACAATGGGTAACAACAAGATGTTTCAATTCAGCGTCTGATATGTGTAAATATGGCTCGAACTTTACATTAAGTTGCTCTTATGCCGATGTAACAAGGCTGCAATTACATTAGTAACAACATTCCATTCTCATCTTTTTAAGTTCTATTGTAGTAAGGTGTAGTGGTTACGTAGTTCTATTGCTAAGACAGTATCATTGTTTTGGTCATTGCACATATAGAATAGAGGCTGATACGTGTTTACTTGTATAAAAGTCACTGAATGCTCTTGCAAATCTGTTACAACTTATTTGAAAACATATGTATTTGCATGTTGGTCCAATGTTGTTACAAGTATAAAAACAGCACTATCACGTAGATAAAAAAGCAACTTAATGTCAAGTGTTAAAGAGAAATATAATTTAGACAAGTTGGTACCCATCTGTTGGCACAGAAAAATGTCACATAACATCTGAAATAAAGGCTTCCCTCTGTTTCAATTTCCCACCAAAGCTCAGAAAGCTGAAGACACTTCCCATCTGGCAAGTTCACTTATGTAAATATCTGTGATAATGTAGGCTCAGCTATTTCAGGGCATGAAGCGTGAGGAGTACATTTCAGCTTGCGCCACAGTTGCTACACGTGCTGCAAAACGTAAGACAACACAGTCAGTTGGGTGTATACTTTAAGTTTAGGGTTTGCAACAGAGGCAGCTGCAGAGTGAGTGGAGATTGGCATTAGAATAAGACAAGGCCAGGGAGAGAAGGATGCTTCAGGTTTTGAGGCAGCATACAGACTGGCCATGGTCCAAACAACTTCCCCAACACAACTCACTTTTCTGGACACATGGCCATCTTTTCAAACCCAGAAATAAGCTTTCTCTACATTTTTTTTTTTTTTTAATCTCTAATTACAATTTTAAGATATGCAAGAGATCAAAGTAGGATATTATTTACGAGAAAAATGATTAACTGTTTCTGAGGTTTTTGAGGAACACTACAGAAAATGCGCAGCTGAAAAAACTTGAGGAATTCTGATATTTCAGTCATGGACAGAAAGCAGAGAGGCACTGCATACACAAACTCACACCCTTGTCACTGGGTGGAAAACCCTCAGGAAAACTGGTTATGAAGATTGATATTTTCCCCTCATTTAAATAGAATTACTCACCATAATACACAAATATATGACAACTATGATACAGAAATCAATAATTACACCATTTGCATTCAATTTTTCATATAATTTCATCATGTAGCCTATATAGATTTATATAGATTCCTCACATGCCTTGACAAGTTGTACACAGGTGTAGTTTAGTCTTTTGAGTCATTTGTTTTCTTTTGCGCTGAAATTTCCTAATTACAGCTGTGAAAAAGAGAAGGGTCCTCCCTGCGAGAACAGACCAAATCAAGCCGGAGGGGGACAGGAGGAGCGAGACACTGTGTGATTTCCAGCACTGCGGCGAACCAAGGCGGGGCCTCTGTAAGACGAAGATCTGTCACTCCCTCATCCTCCGTCTGGAGAATGTGAGAGACTGCGGACTGCGGCAGGTCGGCTCGAACAGAACGGTTTGACTCCGCATCACGCCGCCTGCGACTCCTCCGTCTCGTTGCCACCTCTGGACTTCCCGTCTCCTAAGCTCGGTGCGTCGTGCTGTGACCCGCCTCGGACACCAGCTGAGGAGGCTGGGAGGGCAGAGGGAGAGGGAGATGTTGGGATGGGGGGCGGGGGGGCGACACTCACCCCGTCAGTGAATTGAGGGACAGCAGGAGGCTCAGTCAGTGTAGTTGTCTTCATTCTTTTATGTCCTTTGAGAGTCCTGAGGAGATAGTCACAGATTTCTGCCAAGTCGACATAGCCAAACATACAAGGGGGAGGAAGTGTCCTGTCTATTAATGGCGTGATGATGAAGATGAAGATGATGATGATGATTTAGCTCTGTGCCGGGGGTCCATCCACTGACAACAGCATGGGGCTACAATAAGCGCCACAGCCTGAATCACCGTGACAATGACCATCAAAAGCCCTTTCGCAATGACAACCGCTATGAGGAATAATACTCTCTTGTAATTTCGTTAAATTCCCCCCTAAGTGTTCCACAGCCTATGACGGAGGAGAAGTAATGAGAGCGCAGGTCAGGGTGGTGTTGCAGCACTGTAGGAGAGGGGGCATGGGAGAGCCCCCACTGTGGAAAGGCACACCAGAGGAGGGGGTGATGGTTGGAGGGAGGTGAACTCATGGACCATGGCTAAAACTGGAGAAAATGTCATGTGGTTTTTGTTTTTGATAAAGTGTTGTTTCGCTCTGGATCTGGGTTTGCCTCCTCACATCCGCGAGCCTCTCTCTTGAAGGATCTGCAAGGAGGGAAGGGAAACTCGGTCAGAAGGGGCAGGATTAGCGCAGAAATCCCCAACATCTAACAAGGAAACTGGATTTATTACTGTTTTTCACATTTAAGGAGGTAATTAAAGTGAGTCACGTTGTGGATCACTCACCTTGGCCTTCTCGGTGGGCTCGATGACAATGCCGTTGGTGGAGTTGTTGAGCTCCCGGGAAACTACGCATAGAAACTCGGCCTGGTCCTCGTTGCCATAGTTATAAGAGGAGCCAATACTTATAAGCTGAAGGGTGCAGACAAGAAAAGGCGAAAGATGGAATTACAAGGTTGCCTCCACAAGAGAAACAGAAATTTCCCTGATTTTTCCTTGGATTTCCATGACGAGAGCAGAGCATTTCTACAACCTAATATTTACATTCCTGGCAGGCCTGTACTGCTATTTGGTTGACAAAAATTCTAGAGGAATAAAATAGCGTACCGGCAGCTGGTGGCCAACATGTAATGCAACAAATAATGTGTCCAAAAAGCTAGAAAATATACACACGTTTGCTGTAAAGTGATCCATTTTTACAATTCCCTGATACGCCTAAGGCTGGGTATTGGCAAGGACCTCACGATACGATACGTATCACGATACATGGGTCACGATACGATTGTATCACAATACATTGCGATAAGATACATATTGCGATACATTGCAATACTCTACATAATTTACTGAAAATTAAAAAATAGAGCTGAAAATACAACTTGCTTTGTACCACCGGGTAGTCTAATATGTACATCACATTATATTGATAACTCAGCGGACAAATTGAGTCAAAACCATTTAATTCAAAGGGATTTGAGGGAAATTTAAGGACATTTTAAATCTGTTTAAAACATGAATAATTCTTTTTTATGTATCGATAAGAGGGGCTGGAAAATCGATACAGTATCATGGAAAAAATACTGCAATATTCAGCTGTATCGATTTTCTTGCACAGCCCTAGATACGCCATGACATAACTTTCTCTCTCTGCAGTAGATGTGTCACAATTCCACATTACAGACTTTTCTTCACCCATGGGAACCCTGGTTTAAGCGCATCTCAAAACTGGAGCTGAAAACAGTACATTTGAAACTAGTAAGGCTTCAACCTAAAAGATAACATAAAAAAAAGGCTCCATTTTCTGCACCTGCTCAAACTTCCAACCGTCCGACATGGTTGAGACCATCTGTGTGAGTTCCTCCTCTTGGCACTGCAGCACTCGATACACATGCTTCACAGGGCCCTGAGGGACACGACAAATGCACACGCAGACAGAATGTTACTAAGGAAACTCAGTATCAGTGATGTGCACACAAACACACGGCCATTTTTTGCCAGTACCAAAAAAACAACAAAAAGCACTTTAGTTACATTTGCAATTGCAGAAAGACTGGTAAACAGATTCATCCACTGATCCCATTCCCCATCCACTGATCCCATTCCCATTGTTTTGGTTTCCTATTCACATACCTGAGAAGTCCGGTTCTCATTGTCCCGTATCCTCTCTTTAACCAGCCGCACCAGCGAAGCTATGTTGTAGAACTCGGCTTCCTCAAGAACACCTGACACATAAAGATGGGACAACAAAATGGTTTGTGCACTTCATTGTTTTCTGTAAAATGTGATTTACCGACAGCTACCACTCTGCACAATGTTTGCTGAAAGCTACAGTACTGTATGCTGCAAAATGTCATTCATTTAAAATTCAACATGCTTACAAAACAGCAGTATTTCACACAGATGTTATCCTCTTTAGTGTAGTGTGTAAAAATCTATAAGGACTCAAGATGTGGACAATTTGTGAGTTACCTTCCTCTGCCAGATTCTTATCCATGATCAGTTTTCCATGCCGGAGGTAATTCAGGATGGGGCCAAAGTATGTGGGGTCCCTGTCAATTAGGTAAGCTCCCGTCTCATCCTGTAAGAAATACAACAAGGGTTGGTCGTAAAAGAGTGGTTTGTCCTCACTGTTTCACTGTTGTTCTGGTCATGGTCACTTTGCAAAACATTGTGGAATCAGATAATACTGAGAAAATTATGGTGACTAAGGGCATCGGTTCTTTAAGCACTAATTTGCCACCAAAACCTTGTAAAACACTTAAACTACATTTATGGGGAGCAATGACATGACTGACAATTTGTTATTAAAGTATCTAATATCATTTGCCACCAAAACCTTATATTGACTAAATCTACAGGGACAAGTGGAGCAATGACTGACAACATATTATTTAGTCCAAGTGATAAATTATTAGCCATAGATCACAGCACACAGTTTAGAGGTAACATTGGTCCTGAATGCTCCCCTTAAGTGATTATTAATATATGGTTTCCAAATAGATTTCTGGCCATTTTTGCTTGATCTGTGCTCTACATTATGATGATTAAAAACAAGATACAATTTAGACTCACCTAGGCTAAGCCATGGTAAATTACCATGATGGCAACATTATAGGCATTTTTACTCACTTTGTCAGAGTCCAGATCGGGGTCTTCTTGACATAGTCGGTACAGGAAAGATTTGGGGTCCCTGCACAAGGTTTGTTTGGTTGTGATAAAGTAGGTCCCGCCGACGTTAAGCCGAACCCAACGTGAGCCCGGCTTGTCCGCCGGTTCCGACGGGGAGCTCGGGTTACTCTTCAGCGGGAACCCGAACACCGGCCGGCTGGTGTTGCTCGACACCCCGGGACTGGGCAGGCTGCTCCGCGGCGGAACCACGAGAGTGGGCGACGCCAGCCGCACAGACCCCCGGACATCACGGTGCTCGGTTTGCTCTATAGTGCCGGTGCCGCTCGGTTCCACGACGTGCAGTTCAGCCATATTTTTCTTCGTCTAAAACCACAGCCACGCGATTAGCTACACTGCAGGGAAACAATTTCTCTCACCCGATTTGTAAACAGAGCAGGGCTATTTTTCTTCGACAAGGTGGCTGGCATTAGGGCGTTGCTGCTCACACTCGACCGCCTCTACCTCCAACGCTGAAGATTAACACACTAATATTACTAAGGATACATATACGATGTTAGCCGCATCGCGTTTAATCTTTTCTTCCTAAGATAAATTGGTCATTCTTGTTTATTCAAACGTTAATCAGAGAAAGGCAATCCTTCCGGGTTGTAACGTGATTACTGTTTACTTCCGTTATGTCATAGTTTTTCAAAATAAGAGTATACAAAAAACAAAAACTATGTCTGCTGGTAAGGAAATTTAGCTTTACATGTACAAGTAACTTGACATGTTTTGGATTAGAATCACAATAATGCATAAATACAATAATGTCAATAATGTAGCATGATTGATTTCATTCTGAAATACTTTGAGGGTAATAATAATAGTATGCAACTTTAGAGATTCAGCTTACACTTTGATACTGGCCAACTTGCAAGGTGCAACAGTTTATGAAGCTGACATTTCTAGACTGCCAACATTACAAGCAACCAGTAGTAAGGAATCCAAAGACCAGAACTGCAGCGACCATACAGAAGGTGTAAAATATTCCAAATACTAAATATTCAAATATTTCGATGTTCCTTAAGTGGTCAGTAAGAAATTACAGCAAGACAGTATGATCAGATGCAACTAGAGGGGGAAGTTTGGTAATTATAAGTATCGTACTCATAAAAATCAGTATTTCATTATATAATGTAGAAACCAAATAATAAAAACTACCAACAAAAAAAAATACAAGGTAAAGCACATTGTAGTTATTTATTTTAAATAGCTTTGGGCTAAATTCGTGAAGTTAATTTGTGTTTTTTTTTTCTATCTATCTTTTAGGTTCTATTTTCAATTATGAGCACCAGGGGCGCTAGCTGTCACTTTCCTGCCTAGACTGGGCCAAAGATGAGGCCCCTTGAACACAACTATCTACCACCTCTCAATGTGTAAAGATTCATTATTGCATTATTTCATCTTCCTGTCAATGTATAGAGGCCTTATGGTAATTTCATACTGACAAATGGCCCTCTCAATTGATATGGGGTCTCCTGTCGAAATATTTGTTGATGAAATATTGACAAAGGGAGACAGGGGCCTGTAGAGCGTTGTTACTGTGGTTACTCAGGTTAGGAATAAGAAAAAACATCAGAGAGAGAGAGCGGACTAAAGGCAAGGCTTTGTATCCGACAAAGATATGGAAAAGGTGGCAAAGAGTAAGAAGAGTTGATACTTTATGTGTCACATCTTGTCGTAGATGGAGTGAGCAGTCCATGTGGTGTTAGGGGGTCAGAGGTTAAAGGATAAACCTCTTGTGGAAAAGAGGTTGCTTCTTGCATTTACTGTGGAAGCAGTGAGGAAGATTCAGTTTTGGGATAAACAATAAGTCTGATGCTGTGCAGCAAAGCAGTCCCTATATGTATTTCAGATAAGTTGCATTCATATACATGGTGATAAAGATAAGCTTTGGTAGCCTTGAAGGCGGGGAAGACTAACACTAGACCTGACCTGATTGTGCAACTTAGGGGCTCCGTATGAATCAGCTACAGTGAAGACCAGATGCCCCTTTTTTTCAAGCATTGACCTCCACTCACCTGCATCAGCCCTGCATCTCCTTAATTATTTTTCTAATGTCTCAATATAGCAAACCACTAACACTTCCAGAGAATCTAGAGGTTTGATTCTCACAGTGATCATACTAAGAATAAAACTGTATATACTCATGGAAATTCAAGTTGCTTTAGAAAAATACGTGATAGGCTTTCACCTTTCTGTCTTCTGGTTATTTCACTGGTTGATTTATCCATTTGATATCATGAATAAGAAGAAGAAGAAGGAGAAGAAGAAGAAGAAGAAGAAGAAGAAGAAGAAGAAAAGGAGGAGGATGTGTGAGAATATTATTATCGTTATTATTATGTTAATATAATAACAAACGTAGTACAAATAGACTACTCCTTTCCAGGGAGTCCTATAGGAACTTAAATAAACAAATAAATATGCAGAAAATGCAAGGCACATAGAGGGAAACCAAAACCCCTCAGAATAGTTTCTTCAATGGAAAAATGAAAAATGAAAAAAAAAGTTTGAAGTGATTCATTTTGATAAGAGCAGCTGTGATAACCACCTGTTTGTCTCCAGGTTTCTTGAGACATGCCTTGACAAAACATGTTTGTGGGAACATCATAAGACATTAGGAGATTATATTGTTAGATAGATGGAATCTGTGCAGTGTTTCTCCATCTAGTGGTGCTTGTTGAACACAGCTGCTGGCCCGCTGCCAACTGTGGTGCTGATTTAAATTCTGAAATGTGTTTTTTCTTTGGCCATGGAAAGCAAAGGAAAATCCACACTTAACATGATTTTTTTTTCATTTGTTTTCATAGTGACCCCTACAGTGACACACTGCCCAGGTGGGAGAGTCCCTCCTTACTTCACCTCTAGCACTACAGTCATTCTGGTTGATAATTACATTTTAACATGGATTATTATCTGTGTGATCACAGTCTCATCATGTTGTGTGTTTTTGCAGGAAGTAAAAACAACGATGGACAAACTTGAATGCAGGATGTGATATTGATTTTTACTGTCTATGGTTATGAGTTTGCATGAGTTTGCTGCTTTTTTTTCTTAAATTGACATTAAAATAAATAAACAGCATCTGGTTTATTTAACCATTACTTGTCACTGTAGTCTATGATATTCTGTATTTCAGTATGTTTCAATAATAATAATAATTAAAAAAACTTTCTTTTTCTAAAATGCCACATGACTGAAACAACTTATTTGAAGAACTCCTCACTGCAGGTATCAGTCAGTGGGTGATGTTCAGACTGGAGACATTTTAGGAAACATAACATCCTTAAAATAAAAGGAAGGGGCACTCCCACACAAACCATGGAAGAGATGGGTATTGCCTTTTATTCTTTGCTATTTAAAATAAATTGTGTTTTCATCTTTTTTCCCCACAGATACCCTCCTCTGTTTAAAATTATGAAAGAATAAATAACCATATTGTATGAGTGCAAGTTGTGAGTGGCAGGGTGAAGGGGCATGAAGGTTAGGGGTTTGATTCCCACTGGGCCATGCAAAAATATTAAAAAAAAAAAAATTAAACACATGCTACTGTAAGGTGCTTTTGGATAAACAGTCTAATGGAAATATACCCAGTGAGAACTAAAATTAACTTTATTTGCTTTTTTGGATTAAAAACAACCCATGACAGCAGGTTTACACTCTGACATATAGACTATTGAATCAGATATTCGTCGTTCAGAGAGAAAACAACAGCATTACAAAGGCGAATATGCACGAGCCTCCAATCAGTATCATCATTTACAGTTGTGACAGAGAGGTAGACTGAGTGAGGAACAAGAGGTGCAACTGTGCAGAACACCTGAATGACTGTAGTGTGTATGGGCTATATTGTATTGTATAAAGAGTCTTTTCCAAGTTTTTCAGAGGAGATTTGCCATGGAAGGGAAGGTGGAGAAGTAGGGGAATTAATCTCAATTGGCTTGTCAATAAAAATTGATTTTAAAACAAACAAAACACCTATAGACTTTAAGGCTACTGTATTGTTGTGTTGGGGCGCGTTGCATTGTTCTGAATTATGACCATTCAGTGGAATGCATCTCGAGACTGTAGAGCATGAAACAGATCAGATGTATTTTGCATTCACTATGTACCGATACAGTAAACCTAGTAATGTAAAAACGAATAATTGACACTGCTTGGCTCCCCCATGCTTGAGAAAACGGGCCAGGGCCTGGCGGGTGAGGATTGCAGCCCGGCTTAAGATCATCAAACAGTGTTTGGTGTCCTCATGGCTCGATAAAACGGCCAGGAAATGTAGAGTAGCAGCCTGGCCAAAAAAGACCAGACATCAGTTTACTGCTGAACTACGCCGGCTAACTCGTAGAGAGAGAAAAAAACAGGGAAAATACTGCAAGGAAGAGCGCTCAGGCAGCTACTTGCCATGGAAAGTGCAGCAGACCTGCTGAGGCTCCTGGTAGGTTAAAGGCCTGGATATGCTTCCTCAGAACTGCTTCTGAGAACCTCCCAAAATGAACTTCCAGAAGCCCTGAACCTTCATGGTTCTTCAGAACAATAAGGTATGTAGGAGGAGCTGCAGGCTGTCCGTCAAACAAGGGGGAGGGGTGGTAAACTAGTCGTAGGTCAGAGGTGAAAGCCTGTGTCCCCTGTTGTCTGTTCAAAGAAATGTCAAAATGTCAAAGAAATCAAAAGTAAAGCAATCTGTAATGCTGCGCATCATCTGTAGATCCAGTGTTTCTAGGCACTGCTGCTGCAGATTTTTTTTGTTTTTTTGTTTAAATCAAATGTATTTCTGCCTGTCATGATCAAAGTGACAAGTAGCAACATGTGGTCGCGGACAAAAGAGAGAAGCACACAGACACACTGCTGCCTCATTCAGTCATTTCTATAAAAACTGCATCTATAATGTTTCTATGATCATTCAATCATTTCTATAATAACTCACACCAGTAGGTCTGATTTATGATCTGATGTGCATTATTCCTATTCCCACATTACTGTATGATATGGTGACAATATGGAAACCTATTTACTCCACTAGAATAGAATCAGGCTTGCAGAAAAAGGATGTTAGCGCACACATCTATTACATTTAACTCTGTTGAGACCTCATAGGGTGCTATGGACTGAAAAGATTAAGGCTTAGATATTTATTGATGTGTGCGTTAACATCCTTTTTCTGCAGGACTAATTTCTATACTATACTCAGGATGTCCTCATTCTTTTTCTCTATCTCTGCATATAAATGAGATTGCCTAATATACATGTGCAATTGGTAGCTTGCATGCTGAAAGTATTTGAAGTAGGAGAAGTTCTCTATGAATCTACCAAGAGTTAATATACAACTACTGAACAGTCATCCTTTCAAACGAAGACACACTGAAGATGTACTGGACATCACCACTTCCTATTCGGACGCATGCTGATGGTGTGAGCTGGGACAACAAATGGACGAATTCACACACCGTTTTCTACTTTACACAGCCATACAGCCATGAAGTGTATCTGAATTTATACCATGAGATACAACACAACTGACATTTCTAAATTCTATATGAATGTGATCGCCAGTCAATGGATTTTTCCCAATCACTATTCACTTTGGTGATTGACAGTGATAAATGATTGACACTTACCTGATCCACTGTTTTATTACCAGGGCCTGCCTCCTGTACAAGGGAATCATCAACTTGCCTGTTAAGCTGGCAGCTGTGCGCTCTGCCTTACAGGTGAACAGAGAGTTTATTTCTTAACATTGATTGGTTTACATGTTGTAAAATGTGAATAAAGATATATATCACTTTGTGATTATGATCAGTACGGTGTGACACTGCAGCATTACACAGGCAGTGAGGACTATAAGAGTATCTCCTTACCATTTCAGGAGCTGGCCTCCTGCTACCAGGGTGGGAACTACCTGTCCCATGCTGGGAAGACCATACTGAGTGGCATCGTGCAGCTGAACCAAAAGGTAACACATCACCTCAAGCTGAATATTACTGAACAAGTAGAGAGGGAGGGAGGGGGTGAGGGGGAGTAAACCTAACCCAGCCATCATGGATCTTCGCCATCATGGTCTGTAAGTTGAGTTTGAAGGATTGCTGTGTTTTTTGTCTTGTTGAGGATGTTGAGGAGTTCCAGCATTGTTACGACCGTCTGCTGGACTACACCAGTGAGCCAAACAACAGGCAGGCACTGCAGGAGGAGCTGCTGCAGGCTGGAGTAGGTTCATAAACAAGTTAGAAGCTCAAGAAGGTCATAACACAGTGTGGAGCTAAAAGGAAGTAGGTCAAGCTAGATAGTGCAGACAAGTGAAGGCCTGAAAGCCAATATATTCTGCCATGCTATAAAACAAATAGCAAAGAAACAATTGACTGTTACTCATCTGATATACTGAGTTATATCTGGACTGCCTATCGACAAGATATTAAAACACCAATGTGCTTTCCATTTCAGATCCATCACATCAACCTGCTGGATGTGCTGTTTGAGCTGGTGCTGATGGGACTTCTTGAGGGTAAAACATCCCTCTCTCCACTTGTAAGTCACTAAATAGACAGACAGCAAAATCAATTTATTCAAAACGGATGACTTATGGTCTAGAGAGAATCTTTATAGATGAAAGATGCCTCTGTCTTTTGCCTTTGTTTTAAAAAGTGGATATTTATATTGTGCATGCTGTATTTTTATTTGAGATTAAATTGGAGTTATTTGTTTGTAAGTCAAGTGAAACAAGAAAACGAGGGGAGACTTCTGAAAGTGAAACCTCATTTGTGTAATTTGTGTCACATCCTAGATTCAGTCCTCTGTAACAGTGTTGATATGAAGAACTTAACCAGCTCCAGCAAATGCCCACTTCTATCTGACCATTTTCTCCTCACTTTTCTCTCAGTCTCTCTCATTTGAATTAACACTCAGTTGGCCAATCAGCTCCAGCAGCGCTCCAAAGTTTTTCAATGCTTTCCCCGGCTCTCTCTGCAGCCTAGACATTCCCTCTGATAATACATGAATAAACTGCTTAACAGACAAGCTTCCCTCTACACCCTGGACTACCCTCGACCTTTGTGGCTTCACCAAAATTACAAAACAAAAGGCACCAAATTGGCATCTTGATACTGTACACTTGGGTTAGAAATATCTCCAGAATTAGGCATCTCATCTCCTTTACTGTCTTAGTAAACTATTGAAATGCTTTTGTCTCCACTAGAATTATCTACGGGCGATGCATTAGGCTACTCTCCAACTGCTCTAACTCCACACTTAGAAACTCAGCAGGTGCAGTACTTATGGGAACCAGAAAACATGAACATTATCTTTGCTCCCTCTTCACTGGCTCCCTGTAAATGGATGTATTGATTATTAAAGGAATAATCTGTTACATTTTCACATAAATTCATTACGTTTCCTCCTCTCTATTGCCGACTGATATAACATAATGGTGATTAAACATTTACCCAGGTCATGAAAGCTTTTACATTTGCTACATTTGTTGTTCTTAACAGCCAGTGTCTGGTAGGTGTATCCAGGGAAAAAATCCTCTGTTGCATGGGAAGTGATGTGTTTTACGTTTCTTGTAGCTGCAACAGCGGCTTGTTTGGAATGAAAAGAAGAAGAACCGGATATATAACATGAGCAGTGATAGCCACCATGTGTGAACAGACGAAGAAAAGAGCGGCACCTACATAAACTCAAACCTGGGCTTGGTCTAATTGTGTATTCATTGAAAACTGTATTGGAAATCATTATTGCAGAATCACAAAGAAACTGGTCACTACGAAGAAACAACGGTGTAATGCTAGATTTAACCTGTGGAGGGCAGCATTACACCATCACAGCGTCCAGTCTGCCGTAAAATACAGTCGAAGAAGAAAAACAGTAGTGGGCGCGTTGGTGTTGTGGGACTACAATACTGTACTGTAGGCTACTGGACTGGCAGGTAAAGTGCTAAAACGGGGCTTAGCCTTGTGATAGGGCTGAGAAATATTTCACTGATTTCCGTCAATATAGCTGTTTAGTTGGTGTTGTATTTCTGGTGGAGTAGGCTAGCTAGCTACTCAATTAGCATGTTCTTCTCCAGGCTCGGTCATCTTGCCTAATGTTAACGGCAGCTTGCTATCCAGTTAGCTAGCTAGCTAACGTCAGTAAGTTCAGCTCAGCTCAGCATCACCCTGAAGCATGCACGTCAGGGAGTGGATGTTGCAGGGCTTGTGAAGATATTACACCACTTAGAGTCAGGCACAGCAGAGATTTGGCAACTTCACGACTAGATCTGCCTGTGCAGTGATGGCAAACATTGCAAAGGAATTGGATCAAACAAGTGCAAATTAATGTATGAACTCAGCTGCATGTAATGTTAGGCAGTATTAACCAAGTAGCACTAAAGCAATGTAGATGTAGATATCTCCAGTGATGGAAGTATAGGCATTCTCCCCCTGTCTATGACTATAACCTTGTTGTCATTTCAGCTGCCTGAGCCATGAGTGAGTTTAGGATACACCATGATGTGAACGAGCTGCTCAGCCTGCTTCATGTGCGAGGAGGTGATGGAGCAGAGGGCTACATAGACTTACTGCAGAAGCACAGGACGCCCTATGTCACCACAACAGTCTCGGCTCACAGCGCCAAGGTGGGCAAGAAAGAGTCTGGATCAGTAGTTCTCAATTATGTTTTTATTCCAACCAACACTACACCAGCTGATTTCACTGATTTGCACACCTTCAATCAGAAAGGGGTAACTAATTAGCGAAAACACCTGGCCTAGAGAGAGGCTGGAATGAAAACCTGCTACTATTGGTCTTGAACTGTGGGCCAGAAACCAGGCCTGTTACTTCTGTGTCCAGGCCTGGGTCCCAGTGCAAGACTAAATTTGGTGCCAGGGCTGAAAAGGTTTAAAGAACCCCTGGTTTGAATGCTTGTGGAAATGGATGCGTTGTTGTGATATACGTGATTATTCTCCTGTTGCTGGCTGTTGTGTGTTGATTGATTGTTGTGAGTTGTCATTTACAGGTAAAAATAGCAGAGTTTTCTAAAACGCCTGAGGACTTCTTGAGGAAGTATGATGAGCTCAAGTCTAAAAATGTGCGCAACGTCGACCCTCTGGTCTATCTGTTGTCCAAGCTCACTGAGGATAAAGAGGTAAAAGTAATTTCCAAGCTGATAATTACCTGTTCTTGTTTCCTATAAGTGGTGTGATTGAAGTTGGTTTCTTTTTCATTGATATGGAATTTGTTTTATTTTTAAAGGATAATTCCTGTTTTTTCATGTGATAGACCTATGGCTCTTTAGTGTGAGAGTAGTCTAAGAGCCAAGTGAAACTGAAATGCATGGTTTAGCTCTATGGAATTTACCACACAAACATCAAATAATTTTGCTATTATAATGTACATTAAAGTGATTTTGCTGATGTTTGTATGGCAGTTACCAGAGAACCAATCCATGGATTTAAATTCCATGTTGTCTATAGATTACTCTCAGGCCAAAGTGAGAATGTTACATGGAAAAAAACAGGAGTTGTCAAGTAAACTGCCTTGTAGAACTCACCAGTGAACCATTTGACTACGAGGTATCCTTTCTCATCACATCATCACACAAATCCCTTTTTTGTGGTGGTATTTCCCCAGACACTCCAGTGTCTGCAGCAGAATGCCAAGGAGAGGTCAGAGTCGTCGGCGAACACAACTGCAACCACAACCACCAGTTACAGTCTTCCTCAGACCAGCACCAAGATGTCCATGCAGGAACTGGATGAACTGCGTAAGAAGCTCGGCAATGTGACGGCCAGCTCCAACGTCCCACAGGTCGGCATTTCACACTGAGAGGCAGTAGATCAAGAAAGTTTTGGTGGAACATGAAATTGTGGGAAGGGTTGAAAGAAATGCATAGATAAGAGACAAAGACATGCAAGTTTCATATTGGAACCAGCAACAGAAAGGGAAAATGTAGAAATAAGTTAATTGTGTTTCCCAGGCCTGGAAAAGTTATGTGAAGTAATGCATGTCCAAACAGCTTTGGGAAAGTCATAGAAATTTGTTCATAAATGATTGACCAGTTGGGGGGAAAAAATTAAGTGCCGGTAGATCAATCATTATCATTAAAACAAATTTCCTGATTACTAATGTCCCAAATGTTACATACAAAGCAGGTTATAGAATTAGTTATTTGTCATGCAAAAGTCATGGAAATTGATTAATAAACCCTCAGTGAAGCAGACTCTGCTTGTGATCTCTATTGAAATTCATGTGCCTCGTGTGGTGAATTTGCCTGCAGTCTGCCGAAGTCACACGGAAGATGCTGAGGGACCGACACAACAAGAAGAACCCCACCCAGCCCAACCCGGTGTTTCCTAACTGGGTGTACGACCGTCCTGCTCTCATAGGAGACTTCATCACTGGCTCCACCCCTGTGGGAGAGCCAGCTGTGGCCATTGGTAGGTCACTTTTCAAATTCACTTCAATTGCATTAGTATCTAATCTATTACTAGATACCATCAATATATTCCTCTCATATTGTTTCATCCATTGCACAAAAAGTCTTTACAGTTTTTAAAAAAAGTGTGCTTCCCTCTTCAAGTTCTTGAGTTATCTTTAGACTTGTTACTGTATACTCTTTTTTATAGTGTTAACCTGTTTCATATCTGTGGTCAGGTACTTTGCCCCTGGCGGCTCAGGAACAAGCTCTGGTGGAGGATCTGCTGTTTGTGCTGACTGGAGTCGATGGGAGAGACATCACCGCCCAGCCTGTGCTGGGGAGGCAGAACCGCTCCTTCATTGTTGATCCGACTCTGGACATGTCCGTCAAGGAGCTGGTTAATCGGATATTGCCGGTCGCATCATACTACTCCACTATAACACGGTGAGTGGACTGGCACTCAAGAATCAAGGTGGATTGAACAGACCCTGACGCAATCCATCATTACCATCATGCCTGGACATAGTAGTTGAATATTATTTAACATATATCTGTATAAAAATGGACACACACACAGTGCTTGATGTATTTAATCTTTTGTGATTGTTAAAGTGTCGGGCGAGTTAAATGAAGCATACCTGAAGTAGTTCAAGTATTTGGAAGTCCTATCAAGCATATTTTCATACATATCTGAGTGCCGTAGAGGAATAATGATTATATGCTTGTATGTTATTGTATTCGTCCCTCAGATTCATTGAGGAGAAGTCGTCCTTTGAGTACGGCCAGGTGAACCACGCCCTGACAGCGGCCATGCGGACCCTGATGAAGGAGTATCTGATCCTGGTCACTCAGCTGGAGCACCTGCACCGGCAGGGCATGCTCTCCCTGCAGAAGCTCTGGTTCTACATCCAGCCCACTATGAGGACCATGGAGATACTGGCCTCCATTGGTAAGACTCTGAACTCGACTCACTTTTTTTTGTCTTTGGTATTTCTAACCAGGTTGTTTGTGATGGTGACGCTGGTGATGTATGAATGTTCGCTCTAGGATTTGTGGTTTTAAATTCAATCAGTGCCAAAGAAAGTGTTGCTAGTGAAAATGGCATTCTATGATAGTTGTTATGAGATGTTTATTCCAAAAAACATCCCAAAAATATTGATACCTGCCTGAGTATTTAAAAAATACAGATGATGGCATCATCTAAACTGTTACTTTTTTATGAGCAAACGTCTTTAGATAGCTAATAACATCATATCAAACAATAATATCCCATTATGAGTTTTACTTTCATGTCACCAATCATTTCAAGAGTAGGGGCCAATATTTTCACACAGTGGGTATCTGTAGAATGAATCATCTTGTCCTGTTTTTTTCAGCTTTTGATACCTATTCAATTTCCCCACAGCCTCCTCAGTGGACAAAGGAGACTGTATGGGTGGGTCAACACTGAGCCTTCTCCATGATCGCACCTTCAACTACACCGGTGACAACCAGGCTCAGGAGCTGTGCCTCTACCTCACCAAAGCAGCCAGCGTCCCTTACTTTGAAATCCTAGAGAAGTGGATCTACAGGGGCATCATCAGGGACCCATACAGGTGCAGTTGCTCTCTTGTCACAGGAGAACACACGTGATGTCAAAGTGACTGTCTGTCAATACTTTGGCATGGCATCCTCTGGTTTGTGCCATACATTTGAATATTTGAATAAGCATATATCTGTATATGTTTTTTCAAAGCCCAAATAAAAATCAATTAAAATACTCTATCATCAGGCTTGAAAATGCACCTGTCTCCTACTTTATTCACATTCTGTTTGCATCTAATTGAATATCCTGTGTGTCAATGTTTTGTTTCTGCACAGTGAGTTCATGGTTGAAGAACATGAGCTGCAGAAAGAGAAGATTCAGGAAGACTACAACGACAAGTACTGGGATCAGCGATATACGATTGTACAGCACCGGATTCCCTCCTATCTACAGAAAATGGCAGACAAAATATTAAGCACAGGTAAACAAAAAATCAACAGCATATGTAAAAGATTACAAAGGCCTTTATCCCTTTCTTAAAGAAAGAAAATCTTTGTGTGTTTTTTATTTCTGCTGTGGTTCCATAGGAAAATACCTCAACGTGGTGCGAGAGTGTGGCCGTGATGTGACCTGTCCCGACGCTAAGGAGGTGCTGTACACACTGAAGGAGAGAGCCTATGTAGAGCAGATAGAGAAAGCCTACAACTACGCCAGCAAGGTCCTCCTCGACTTTCTGATGGAAGAGAAGGAGCTGGTTTCACGTCTCAGGTAAAGACAAAAGATTGTTTTTTGTTTGTTGTTTAAAAAGTTATTTTTTATGGCGTTTGTACATACTTTACATTTGAATTACTATGAAGGAGTGACCGGAAAGATAAGAGAGAGGGTTTGTGTGTGTGGGGGGGACAAATGTTGTGTACTGAATTCAAAGCCATGATGGCATGGGTTTATCCGACAGACCACAAGGATGCCATCCCAAAAAGTGATGGATGTTATAGTTGGATATGAGGCTGCTTGCTTTAGTGGGCTCTTGGAAGCTGCTCACACACTGTAACTGCACAGGCTTGAATTGACTGAGTGTGTGTGTGTGTGTGTGTGTGTGTTTTGGATTGTGGGAGAGATCATGAGACATCCCTTCAGGCTGTGTGTATGTTTGTGGTTTGCCGTATCCTGTCATCCTGTTCTCTCTTTCCTATTCTGTCTGTCCTCACTTTAATTCTTAAATATATTAAGAATGTTTGGGCCTGCGTTCTTTCTCCTAGATCGATCAAGCACTACTTTTTGATGGACAAAGGTGATTTCTTCGTGCACTTCATGGACCTGACAGAGGAGGAGCTGAAGAAGCCGGTGGATGACATTGTGCCTCCCAGACTGGAAGCTCTTCTGGAGCTGGCTCTCAGGATGAGCACAGCCAACACAGACCCCTTTAAAGATGACCTCAAGGTAGGCGGAAGTCAACCTGGAGTTCTGTGTAGCTCGATAAAACTCAAAGTACTAAATCTGCCAGGGTTGGGTGCATTGGACCACTCACACAAAAACTCAAATCCGCTTGCGGTGCTGCAAATTGCCAAAAAAGCGTTGACCAAATGGTGTATGTAGCCTTCCATCATGGCTGCGTTTGTTTCAACAGCTCCATCTGCTGGTCACAGTGGAGAAGAGTAATTCTCCTGTCAGGGATTCACATTAAGTGCAGTTCACCAATTCATGCAAATCTGGGTTGAATAATTATTGGATTCAGTCATTTTTCTGTGGTTGATTGATCTTGTCTGGCACAATGAAACCAATAACACAAAACTGTAAAAGCTATCCGTTAAGCAGTACAGACGGATGAATGCAGACAATAATATGAACCTGATGAAGTCTGTTAGTTAAAGATGTTTCAACGTATTCTGATACACTCGTATAGATACATTAAATATATTTAAATATTTTAAAAAGTTTTCTGTGTGCAGTAGAATACTTTTTGTCCTTGTGTAAATACTAAATGTCCCTCAGCTGATAATGAACTATGCTCTGGATTCAAGCACAATAAATAAGTTGCTGTACTTAATCCTGCTTGGGACAAATTTGGAATCCTATATCACTCAAATATACAGTATGATCAATTCTGCCTCAGAGTGATGAAACTGTCTATTTCCCCTGATACACCATTGTTCTCCTCCCCCCCCCCCCCCCCCCAGACTGATCTCAGGCTTGATGTGTCATGCTGTCTCATACTCTATAATGTTCATCAAGCTTCCTCTTCTCTTTCCACAGATTGACTTAATGCCCCATGATGTCATCACCCAGCTGCTGCGGGTGCTGGCCATCGAGACCAAGCAGGAGAAGGCCATCATCAACGCAGACCCCACAGAGGTGGCCCTGAGCGGCCTGGAGGCCTTCTCCTTCGACTACATTGTCAAATGGCCGCTGTCGCTCATCATCAACAGGTTCTATGCTGCTGCCAATAGTTTTACTTCACTTAAAGGTCCCAGATTATTCCGTTTTGTTTTCAAAGCTACTATGGCTCAGGATAAGAAGAATGTTCTTTGTGATGTTTTGCAAATAAATATAGTTTAGTTAAAAGGGTATTTATTGAATGGATTTGAAGACTAAGTCCTCTCGGGCAGAACAGTCACAATACTGGATCCTGATTGGTCGACAACACCGGCTCCTCTAATTCAAATGAGGCGAACTTGCTGATCTGAGGCTTTCCAGTTCAAATGCTGCAAACTTGCCAGATTGGAAGGATTTTAGCAATTGTTTAGTGAGGGAGCCAATCAAGGCCAAGTCCAGTTTTGATGCGTTGACTGGAGTTAGTCTAAAATCAGCTGTAAAACAGGGTTTTGAAAATGCAGTAACTTTAAATTTTACCACTCAAACAAAATCACATTTTAACAATGTCTACATTAAACATATTTGATCATATGCCTGTAAAAATAGAGGAACATATTTATCCCTATAATAGTGCCCCTTTAAATAGTTAGAAATACAACTTCAGTGTGCTAAATATGTATTCTTTCCACTAACTGGTCATAAAATCAATAAATGAAACTGCAAGAGTATGCATTACTGCTATGTGATGTTTGTGATGATAATGATCTTTTGATGATAGTAATCTTTTGTATTACTCATACTGGTATTCATAGAGCAGTATAGTCAAGTCAAATTTATGCATTCTTCCTCTTCACTCTTCATTCTTTGTAACAAACAGATTTGCTACAAATTGCTTTACAGAGAACAAAGGACACAGATACACAAAATTATATTCACTTTTTAACTGATACAAGTTTATTTTATGCAAAGAGCTGTGGATGTGATTCTTTTGGTTGTATTTTGACTTTTGAGTAAAAATCTGTGATACTAATTGTATATATTCATTTTCCAGGAAAGCACTGACGAGATACCAGATGCTGTTCAGACATATGTTTTACTGCAAACACGTCGAGAGGCTGCTGTGCAACGTGTGGATCAGCAACAAAGATGCCAGGCAGTACTCCTTACACTCTGCTAAATGGTGAGTCGTCTTTGACCTAATTTAGACTTTTAGGCGTGACGATTAAGCATCCTCTTTCTGTTTGTTCATTCAAGTGATGTTCCTTCTCACCCTTTCCTACCTTCCTGTACATAGGTTTGCTGCAGCGTTTGCGCTCCGGCAGCGCATGCTGAACTTTGTGCAGAACATCCAGTACTACATGATGTTTGAGGTGATGGAGCCCACGTGGCACGTCATGGAGAACAACCTGAAATCAGTGAGTGAATGAGACCAAGTGTCTCCTCTCCTGTCCTCATCACTCGCTGAGATCATTGGTATTCATACAGTCAATGGCCTTTTGTCTGATCAGAGCGCAGCCAGCTGACGGTCACTACAGTATCAGCCATGGGTTTTCACTGTCCCTTCGGCCTATGATGATGTATTGTCGCTGTATTTGTGTGGCCCGGTTCTTATCCAATGCATTTTGAGAGGGAGGCGTGGTTAGAGGAAATGACACTGACAGGCCATTGAAAGAGAGACACACAGGATCTAGAAAAGAATGTGGTTCTGTTTAGTGTTTCATGCTGGCAGTCTTCCTCTCCTCTCCCCAGGCATCGAACATTGATGACGTGCTTTGCCACCACACCAGCTTCCTGGACAACTGTCTGAAGGACTGCATGCTGACCAACCCCGAGCTCCTCAAGATCTTCTCCAAGCTCATGTCCGTCTGTGTCATGTTCACCAACTGCATGCAGGTTCGTGGACGGGACTTGAATGAATGAAATTAAATTGTTTTAGTCAGTGCAGAATCCAACAAGTTGTTTCTGCACCTGGCTTTTGACGCCAGCATGTTTCAAAATATTCCTATCCTATTTCATATTCTTTTTAGTTTGCACACTTGATTTTTCAAACCACGTTGCCGCATTCTCTGCTGTTTTCTGCTTATCTGAAAAAAGTAACAGAATACTGAAAGAATTTGAGCAGCCCACTCTCAAGAAAATCAAATTACCAAATTCCAGAGGTTTCTAGTAAGCTCTTCTGTCTTGGCTGCCGCAGCGCTTCACCCAGAGCATGAGGCTGGACCGCCTCTCTCTGGAGCACGGCACCATGGAGGGGCCTCCCACACAGAGCGAACGCACTGAGGAGGCAGAGAAGAAGAAGCTGACCACAAAGGTACTCCCACAGGCCCGGGACCTTGGCCCGCCCCCCTCCAAGAAACTGATACTTCACTATGTATGACTGTGTATTGTATGAGAGAGATTCTACCTTCTACCCTCTTCAGATATCATGAAAATGAACATTAACATTGCACTCAAAACAAACAAAATATTTGAACTATTGAACAACTATCTGAACGCATGTCTCCAATGTATCACATAGGAATGCTGTAGCTTTTGGTTTTCATGTTTTTCATTATCTGTGTGTGTCCCTCCTCACTGTGTTGTTCCTGTAGTTTCTGGCTGAGCATGTGGACGCCCTTCAGTCGGACGCAGGCTTTGAGGCCACCATCAGCAAGTTTGACAGCAACTTCAGCACACTGCTGTTGGACCTGCTGGACAAGCTCAGCATCTACAGCACCAACGACTGTGAGCACAGCATGATCAACATCATCTACAGGTACGTCTGTTCAAATGCACTAAAAGGTGATGATACAGTAGGCAATGGTGATAAGTAATATTGGTTAAATATAGTAAAGCTATACTTTCGGTCGTGACCGATGGCAAAATTGCCCACCTACATAGCTTCAAAATGTCCATGTTTTATGAAACGTTCAACTGTGCAAACATGTCAAAAAAAATGTTGTCAGTACGAATAAATATAGCACTGTAACTACACAACCCAGACCTGATTAAAATATGCTTGAAAATGGTTTCAAATATTTGAGCTGCTTTATGTGTATGTAATACAAGGTGCCAAATATTAAATCCTCTTTTTTCCCTCCAAATGTTTACACTATATTCAACATAGTTGGCCCAAATCTGATAGAAAATATTCTTAAGATCTTTCTAAACATTTGTAAGTGTTGGTTTGATATGAATATGAATGCTAACACACTTCTTGTAATTTCACAGGCTGGATTTCAATGGTTTCTATACTGAGCGCCTGGAGAAGATGGCCATAGAGAGGAGTCAGAAAGCAGCAGTGTAGCATGTTGTTACACTTGTGTTTATAAATGGTCACTCAGCAATAACAACTTACTTTCCTCATGTCTGCCCATCAGTCCAATACCAACCGCCCAGATGATAACCATAGAGACATTCCTGTCCAAGTAAATGGCTGTTGGTTCAAGGAGCTGATATTTCAGTGTATGTATAGTATGTAATGTATGAAATGTAAGAGTTACTGTCTAACATTTGCAGCTTCATTAAAATGCCCCAAATGTAAATTTTAAGAACTGTTTGGAAAATGTACAACATGACACTCCTTGTGGGTAACTTATTGTACCTTATGACAATGATTTATGTTTGTATTGCTGTTTAATAAAGTACTTTACTAAATGCATTTAGACCCCATCCTTCTGTCTGAACCAAAGATGCTGTACTTAACTCCATTAGAGTGGAACAGTATGGGGGTAAATCATCTGTCTAGGGGTAAAATATTGATGAATAGTCAGCCGGCAGACTAAGTAGAGAGTGCATAGAGCAGCGGTTATGTAACCGTTCATGATTATTCATTACTGATAGCAGAAATCACTATAGGCTACTAGGTATGTGTGAAACAGGAGCACCTGCTAAACTATTTTTTTGTTTTTTTACTGACATTTCAAACAAGCTTCTCAGAAAAAAAACATGACCGACTGTGACCATAGACTGTGACAGACACTCGTTGACTCTCGGATTTAAGCAAAGACTGAAGTACACAGGAGTGAAACCTCTTTCTTGGATACCAAAGACCGTCTGTTGCTGTCTGACAGCGGCAAGCTAGCTAGAGGCAGCCAGAGTAATACCGGAAATATAACGAACCCGCCTTCAAAATAAAAGCGTGAAATTTGTCACGGGGGGGGGGGGGACAAACAAAGTATCGCTTCAAAGCCTCGTATTTGATGACACCCAAAAGCGATACGGATTTCATTTTGAAAGTTTTCACAGGAAGTCCTATTTTTTTTATACGAGCTTTCGTGACTCTGTAGCTTTCCGGCAATGTGTGAGGTAGTGATAAGGGTTGTACGTCAGTTTACCGGACAGCTGCAGACAGCAGGCGGGGCTTCAACGGAAGATCTGGCATTGATAATTCACATTGGAGCTGGATTACTCTAGTGCCAGTGCCCAAGGAGAGCACATCACCATGGGATCTAGTTTATTCGCTTTGTGGCTCACGTGGGGTAGGTTGACATTTATTTATTTATATGGACATACTTTTATTATGCGAAAAGAGTTTTCCGCTAGTCAAAAAGAGGGAAATTGTCTTGGCTTATCAGGGTCCTTATAATAAATCAGTGTGCTTAAGATACTCGAGTTCTTTGGCTGTTTGACAAAAATACTTGAAAAAAAATCACTGATGTTCTAATCACATTTGAATGTGCAAGGAGAGCGCAACATCATGGGATAATGTAGGCTATATTCTTACTATGGCTCACATCGTGGGGATGACACTTATTCCGCGTTGACATAGCGTTTCATTATTGTCATGTAAAATGGCAAAAACAGGAAGAAACTGAACTGCACTATTCAACAGAATCCCAATAATAAACAGATTCCCTAAATCTGAGAGCGTGAGCCTATTTGACTTCTTGAAGTCTGTTAAACAGATACAGTCTGCTAATCACATTGCATGTCCATTAGCCAGTGTTGACTCTACTGACAGTGTTTAATCTACTTTAAATATGAATAAACCCCTCTGCTTGTTGTGTGGCAGTGTCGCTGGTGCAGAGCTCCGGGATGCTCTCAGATGTGGAGCGCTATGATGTAGTGAGACCGCAGAGACTCCCGAGGAGAGACAAGAGGAGCCTGGAAAACCAGGTACATAACTTCATCACACTTATTCTAGACATCTGGTCGATTGTTTTGTTTTTATTTGATTTGATTTTTTTCTCTGGTCTAAACTCGGTGGAGCCATTTAGATAATAGGCAATTATTTACTATACAAATTGGACTAATTGTTACAATCAATAATCGATTATAGTTGACATATGACTAATGAAAAATCATTTCTACAGCGCTATCCTGATACGATACGGTATGAGTTGGCCATTGAAGGAAGAAACCACACAATTCATCTTGAAAAAAATAGGTAATATTAATTAGGAAATAATTTCTTTAAACAACATTTCAAATCCACTATATGGCACCATTGTATTTAAATTGATGAAACAAACATGTATAATAATAATTATGATAATAATAATAATAATAAAATAGGTTATAACTTTTTCTAAAATCTGTATTTTATAGGAATCTTATTGGGGGAGGTTACATTGAAACACATTATTCAGAAGACGGAAGACGGGTAACAAGATCGCCAAATGAAGTGAGATTTCATATTAAAACTCTCAAATCTTATTGCTGCCCATTAATTACTATTGCCATACTTTTAAATCTGGGCTTAAAAAATATATATTATTAGGCTATATTATTATTATAACTATTCTAATAAATGCATTTCCTCTAGGAGCACTGCTATTACCACGGTCATGTTGAAGGCATGAAGGACTCGTCAGTCAGTGTGGGAATTTGTTCAGGCATTAGGTAAGTCTGCAGGGATTTTTTAGAAGTTTGAAACTTCCTTTTTTGTAATTCTCCACTTTAATTATATCTAGCTTTGAGTTTCTTGCGTTTCTTTTCTTGTGAAATGTGTTAGGCCTACTTCATGCTATTTGGTAATTAGTTGAAGACTTTTTCAAGAAGCCCAGGAATGCAGCTTTTGATACTTGTACTTCATTATTTTAATTACTAGACGTTTTTTTTTTTTTTTTTTTTTTTTTACATTTAAACCAATAAATCTATGGCCTAAACATAGACCCCTACCCAGTCTGCTACCAGCCTATGATTTACACTGTGTTTATGCTGTTTCTAAGTTTTTATTTTTTTTTCATAAAAATAGCTGTACATGAAGCCTCTGTCCTCCCTGCTTGTTTCCTGTGTGTAGTGGCTTTGTGAGAGCCAGGCAGCAGGTTTACCTGATCGAGCCCCTGGGAGACAGTGAAGACGGTGAGCATGCGGTCTACAGACAGGAGCGGCTGCGGGTCAGCGGCAGGCCGGCCTGCGGCTCCTCCTCCAACACCTCCACCACCTTCACCCTGTACGACCAGGACCGAGGCCCCCGCCTCTCTGGCCTCTTCAAGTCCAGATCCTGGGTGGGTGCCACGGCTTTGGTTTGGTTTACTCAACTCATTCAGCTGGGAAAATTACTGAAACAACTTCAAGCTATTAAAAATGCATAGATAGAAATCTGAGGGGTAAGGGTGGGGGAATACATAAACACTAACATCTACAAAAAGGGCCTTAAATAAATAATAATCACTAAATGATGAAGACAATGAAAGAAATAGTGATGTATTAGATGTTTCACAAAAATGACCAAAGTAAAGTTACAGTCACAGTTTTCCTTTGTGCTCCTCTGTGTTTTTTGATTCACCTTTAATGTAGATATTGCCTTCAATAAGATATTAGATATTATTAAGATATTAGATAAGGTATTAAATCTGTATTTCTCTGTGTCCTTTCAGAAGAGTAAACCTATCGCAGCCAGCCCACAGCAGTTTGTGGAGTTGTTTGTGGTCGTGGACAATGCAGAAGTAAATATCTCAGCTTATTTAGTTATTGCACAACTTCCACCTCTCTTGTTAAGGGTTAATCTGATCATACATTTGTCTTTTCTTTTACTCAGTACAAACGTTATGGAAGCCAGACCAAATCCCGGATTCTTGGAGTTGTAAATCACGTTGACAAGGTGGATTTTCAATCAAGCCTAATGTTTTGTAAATTATTTGCCTGGCTGTGTGCCACCTGTGCTCTTAGCTAACAGCTCATTCCTAAACTCTCCTTCTCTGACTGAAGTTGTATCGACCTCTGAATATTCGCATCATGCTGGTGGGCTTGGAGATTTGGACGTACAGAGACTACATTGATGTTGACCTTAATTCGGAAACCACTCTGGACAATTTCCTCCTGTGGCGCCAGGTGGATCTTCTGAAGAGGGCAAAGCATGACAATGCCCAGTTCGTGACGTGAGTGTCGATCTTTGAATCTGCAGTGGTCTCTACAGAACACAGTCACATTTTGACCTAACATTACACTTCTGTCTTCAACAGCGGCATAGATTTTGATGGTGATACAGTTGGACTGGCAAACACGTTTGCTATGTGTACTGGAAATTCAGGTGGAATCAATCAGGTATAATTAACAACCTCTACTTTACACAGCTTAATTTTCCTGTTTTTTATATGATATCCTTGTTACAACTGGAATTCAAGGGAGTGTATTGGAATTCCATGATGCTTTCTTCTAACTTTGAAGTAATAGTTTTTCACTCCTCCTCCCAGGATCACCACAACAACCCTATCGGCCTTGCCTCCACCATTGCCCATGAGATGGGGCATAATTTCGGCTTGTCCCATGATTCCCCAAACTGCATGTGTGGTTCATCTTTCAGCAGTGGGAACTGTGTAATGGCAGATAAGCTCAGGTAGGGCATGTCACTGCAAATTAGACTAGATGTTTATAGATTTGACAAGGTGTATTTTAATATTTGTCTTGTACACTTGGAATTAACACATCCACACAGAGATTCATTCATTACACAGACAGTATTTAAGCTAAGTGACAGGCTGTTTGGGTCACATTGCAGGACAGGAAGTCAAACGTTCCCAGAGTTTTTCAGCGGCTGCAGTGAGGAGCAGCTTGCTGAATTCCTGGAGAGAGCTCGGCCCAGCTGCTTGCTGAAGCCCAGCTCTGTCAGGACCATCGACGTAGGCCCCCGCTGTGGCAACGCCTTTCTGGACCCTGGAGAAGAGTGTGACTGTGGCACCGTGGAGGTAAACCTCACAGAGGAGGCTAATGGAGCTGGTTGTAGCAGATTAGTCCCTCTTGAGACCTTGGAAGTTTAAATAAATCCTCTGGTCAGGGAAGATAGCATTTTGTCTGTCTGTTGGTGGTTCCATTTTTGCTGACTGGTTTCGTTTCATGTGTGCACAGTTGCAGAAAGTAGGAGGAAAGGTAGTAGTGATGCAAGACACCCCAAGCTGGAGTTTGGCTGCAAAGAGTTTTAATTAAATTAGATTTCTTATGGTGATATGAGCTCAGTCTCACATCTTATCAGGGACAGGCTTCTTGGCAGTGCCATCGCTTGTGTGGGTGTCCTGGGTTTGAATCTGATTTGAGTCTGTTACACGGCTGATTTTTCTTCACTGCTACTTCACCACTCCTCTGTTCAAGGAGTAATTGGATACACAGCTGAAAAGTCACAAAACCTTCCTGATAAATGTGGGTTTATGTCTTTTGTAGGAATGCAAGAACCAATGTTGTGATGCCTCGACCTGCCGCCTGACAGCAGGAGCCCAGTGTGCTCATGGGGAATGCTGTGACAAATGCCAGGTACTGTAGCTCCCGTCTCTCTCTGCTCCCCAGCACTCATTATCCTTTGCTTTAGCTATTAAACAGGCATTCTCAGACCTTTTCAGTAAGTAAAAATTAGCTCACACCACAGCACAAAATGCCTTGAAAACAGCACAGTGAACGTCTGTACACACTATAACTTTGTGGGCATTCCCCATCCATTTTCAGAAAATCCACAATTTGATACCACTCAAACTCTGTGGTAGAAATCGTCAGTCACTATCACTCACCATGGTGAATAATGTCCTGTGGGTCTTGAGGCAGGAAAGCTGTCACACCTGGAGCCATTTACATTTCACACCTTAGAGATATCTGCATTTAACATCTGGGAGACAGTTTTTACAGGGCTGATATCACTGAATGGTAAAGAAATCTCCGGTGATGTAAAATGACTCACTATTGGTCATCTTCTATTTGCTGTCTTTTCTTAAAATTGGCTTGATTGGTTGCACTTATACTATAAGTCTTCTAGCTTAACCAAAGCATGTATTAACAATGTTTTAATCAACTTGTTGACTAAGGAGGGTCTTATTAGAAAATAGGGTTTGGTTAAGGTTTCAAATGCAGCTGATCATCACACAAGTAATGCTGAAACCTCTGGAAATGTATATTGGTCTGTCTGTCTTGACCTATAAAATACTTCCATGGTCTTGACATTCATCCATCAATCCATCTATCCAGCTGTCCATCCACTACTCAAAACAATGAAAGCCAAGCATCTCTAATCCCAACCCATTATCCACCATTAGCAGCCATGACTACACAATATGGGTGGAAACGGACTGAGGTTTTTGTGAAGTTAATAGTAGTAAATTACTGCACATTCAAAGTGTGTGGTCATTATCGGCAAATAACAGTGCTGCAAAACCAAGAGCCGTTTATTACCGTTAATACCCGGTCAACATGAACTTCTGCGGAAGTCTGCTGAGCTGTTTTCTTCCAGATATCTCTCTTTTCATGCAGAACCTTGTGGCCCCTGCTGGAGAATTTAATCTTTCCCTGGGACCCAGCTTAATGAAAACCTACTCATAGTCTTGCTATGAGTGTTCCCACCAGAGGTCCTACCCCATAGTTAGAAAAAAAAAACCCTCTGGACTGTGTTAAACAAGCCAGTTGAAGTGTACTGTCAGTGGATGGAGTATGCAGTGCAGCACATACGCCAGGCATCCCAGCCAGTCATACAGACACACCCTGTTGTTGGGTGGGAACTGCTGGCATGAAAATAGCAACAGGAGAAGGTTAGGCTCACTTTAGAGGGCAGATGAGTGGTTTAAGCAACCAGGGCGAAACAGCAGCAGTGCAATAATAACAGGAAACAGAGGGTGATATCCTGGCATTCCCATGCAACTCACCACATCCTTCCTCAAATGACAGTTTCAAGGACTGGAAGAGGTGGTGCCAGTCATTAAAGACCATATAAATATACAAGAGAATTATATAAACTGTTTGACCAACATCTTCTTTCTCACTAAATCACCTGCATGCCACTGAACCCACAGATCAAACAGGCTGGGAGTGTGTGCAGGTCGTCTGCCAGTGACTGCGACCTGCCTGAGTATTGCACCGGAGTGTCAGAGAGTTGCCCAGAAGACAGCTTTGAGATGAACGGGAAACCCTGCTATGACCAGGGACAGGGCTTCTGCTACAATGGTCAATGTCCCACACATCAGCAGCACTGCTGGAGGCTGTTTGGACCAGGTATCTCGTTTGTTGGTTTGTCTGTTGTCTAACTCTATTGGTTTGAGGAGAGCTTCAAGGTCACATGGTGAAAATGGCTCTTCCAAGAAAGATTACCTAACTTACTGCACATTTCTATTGCATAAGGGAACACAGAGAATACAATGAACAACGCTCTCACAAACAGAAGTGTGTATTGAAATGTCAGTCATATGTCAAAAGATGATGACAACTCCAACATCCTGTGACGCTTTCTTGTGAATTTCTTCTGGTTTTAGGGGCCAAAGTCGGATCAGATGGTTGTTTTGACCTGAACAGAGGGGGCCAGGATGGAGCGCACTGTGGGAGGAACAAATATGGCTACACCCGCTGTACTCTGCAGTATGTTTCATCAAAATTTCAAAACCCACAAAGTGTCCCTGCAGTATCACTGGCACACAGTATGACACAATGCCATTTATTGTCCTGAAATGCAGTTTGCAAGGGCAGTAGAGAAAACACTGTGTGCATCATATACAGCTGAAGAGAAGTTAACATTTACAGTTATGAAGAGAATGATGAAATTATGTAATGGATATAAATATGCATGTTTTATGTTAGAAGCCATTATATTTGTCAAGTTTGTGCAATGTGACTAATATGGCCAGATTCTGAACTGTTCTTTAATTTAATTTCCCTCTGGTAGGAATCTTAAGTGTGGATCTATATTTTGCGATGGAGTGGGTGACTCCATCACAGGAAAGAAGGCAGTCTTCAACGTGCCCAGCAAGGGGAAATGCCTCGTGGCTGTGGATGACGATCGGACCAGAAACCTTGACATGGTCCCTACAGGAGCCAAATGTGGACCGAACAAGGTAGTATACTTTCAGCAGGGAGGAAATGGAGTTCATGAGCATTACGTAGAATTTTAAATTTTTGCTCCAAATCTTCTAAAGTGACATTCTTTTTGTGCGCAGGTTTGCTTAGACAACAAATGCGTGGATACATCGGTTTATGGAAAGAAGGAGGATTGTGCAAAGAAATGCAACAACAACGGGGTGAGTGAATTATTTCAGTGTTAAAATGAGTTAACTACTTTCAGTGTGACTCTTCTTGACCCAATTGCACTGACTCATCACTACACTCATTTTATTGTATTTAATCTTTAGGTGTGTAATCACAAGAAGGAGTGCCACTGTAATCCTGGCTGGGCTCCACCTTACTGTGATGTCCAGTATGCAGACTTGCCTCAAGGTACAGTACAGTACAGGACTCAGTGTCTCTGCTGACAGACGGAATCACAAGGAGGGAAATCTCATGAAATCACACATTCTCTGTCGATAAGTGTGGACGTAAACTACAACATTTGGATCAGATTTAGCTGCTAATGAGGCCCATGCAAATTCCCATATCGGTTTTATTTGAAGGTGAGCTCTCAGTGAGCAGTACAGAAAAAAGGAGGGCACTGAATCATGATCTAACCCTTCTTTGGTAAAGCTTACCGGAAAGCTTAAACAAAGAAACATGTGATTCACTGAGTGTGTGATGTTTCACCTTTTCCAGTACTGACTTTATCTTCTTTACCTGAAATAGCTTGAAAATGTAACTACTTTGGCTGGAATGGTAAATTTGGTGGCTAAATGGTTCCTCTTGCAGTATGCATCCCATCTGAGCTAATTCCTTACTGGACTATTTATCTTCTGGTAGTAGACTAGATGCCTTTAGTTTCTTCAACCTATAATAAGTTACAAAGCTGCATACAATATCTAAAATAATTTACAACAGTGCATATAAATTGCTCGTAGCAATAGAGTTTTTTTTTTTTTTACAAAGAGTGCAGTTGTAATTGTGCAATTGTGTAATTGTCAGTTACTTATCTATATCTTGTGTCTACAGGCCAGAGTGGGGTGATAGCTGGAGTCTGTGCAGCAGTGGCCATCCTCGTGGTGATCACTCTAGTGGTTGCTGGACTGATGTGCTGTAAAAAGAACAACAGGGAAAACTACACCTCTAAAAGGTATTTTGATGTGGATTCACACTGTTGTGTTTGATAGCGAGTGTACCAGCCATATATCAGTATGGGCTTCCACTTCCCAATTAAGTGAATTTTGTGTTCACAGGAAAGTCCATTCTGCTCCAGACAAGCTGAACCCGATGTTCCAGGAGCTAAGTGTTAAGGAAAAACCTCAGATCAGCCAGCCGACATTCATGGATTCAACAGCAACGCAAGACTGCACCCCTCTGTTTGTTACTGTCGTCCCAAGCAGACCCGCTCCACAGGTAAGCATGCAACAACAATAAAAAGTTTAGTAGCTATGGAAATCCATGTTAGAGGTCAGTAAGTTAACCATGTGTTGGTGGGTTACAGCTGAATTGCCTGAAGTATTTGAAAAATAGCATCTACACAGTCAGTGCAAAGTAAAAATTGTACACAATGCCTTTTTTTTTTCAGCCACCAACAAAATTGTCTTCAGTGTCTGCAACTTCTAACTCTGAGCCGGTAAGCTGTTTTTTTTTTTTTTTTTTTTTTTTTTTAATCTTGTTACATTATTTACTGCAGGCTGCAAACTGATGATGTGTATGTGATTGAAATGAAAAAGCAAACACAAACATCTTGACATTTTCTTTTTTCCTCACCACAGCCAAAACCGCTACCTCCATCGAAACCTTTGCCGCCTCTGAATAACAAGCAGGTGAGTCATGCTGGAGCCTAGAAGCAATGAAGGAAGTCATGACGGGTCTCCTTAGTCTCTTTGCAGATGATTAGTACACGTCAAGGATACAGTATAGGAGAGAACTAGCGGCTATATAACATTTTTATTGTTAAAGTTTGTTCAGAACCTCAGTTGCTGCCACCAGTCAGACATAAAAACCCAATAAAATCAAAAGCAACACAGTATCTCCCAAACCCCCCCCCCAAGAACGATAGGCACAGAAGTAGCGGCTACACATTGACTGATCAAATTAAAAACTGATCTTGTTTTGCTTTTCAGCATAAGGCAGCCAAACCAAATCCTCCTCCTGTACCTCCAGTGAAGCCCAGTCCTCCTGAAGTCGCCCGAATCAAGCCCTGTTCTCCTCCTGTGCCCCCAGTGAAGCCAAAGTTTCAGAGACTCACATGAAATTCTCCAAGGTACAATGGTTTTACCTTGTAGGAATGACAAAGTAGCATTTTTAGTCATACTGACATTTACTGTGTAGTTGTGTGTATAGAGAAGCCCATTTCAGAGACTGATCTGAATTGTTTTTTCTCATGTTCCAGCAGGCTTCGGGAAGAGGCATGATAAGGGGATCAGAACGATGATTCACAGGAGCCAAGGACTTTGGAAAGTTCACCCCTTGTATTAAAAGCCTAAGGATGCCTTGCGTGACCAAGGCTTAAGTAAACGTCGGAGAATGTCTTTGATGAAAGACCCACACTGGTGTGTCTTGGTTGTGCACCTCGCAGCTACTGTGGAAAAGTGGTTCGGGGGGGAAAAACTTGACGTTAACTGCTGCTGCAGTTGTCATGTGCTGTGTTTTCAATTATCCTTCCTGACAACTCCCTTTGAAATGAACATAACAGTCTTTGTTAAGTTGTCTCATTGCACTTTTATGAGGGTGAGCGAAACGGTGCTTCCGGTGTTTCATTTGAATATTTATATAATGTTTGTGCTAATTGTGTTCAAAGCCAGTCTGTGCCTTTTATGAAAATCTTTTATTTTTTTTGCATTACTTTACTCAGTACTTGAAAACTAATGAATGGTACATACAGTATGGGAGGCTTTGTTGAAATGTTTCTGCACTGTTCACATGACCTGTGTGTTGTTGTGGTCCATTGTTTGTTATTAGTTCAGGCAGGGGGGGTATGACCTTGGGAAGTGTCACAGCCTAGGGGCGCAAGCGCTTGTTTATACTGCACTGATATTTTTCTAGCACAACAGTCATGGGGTTCATGCGTCGGAAGATAATGACATGTATGTATAAGATATGTTGGAGTGCAGAGGATTTTTTAGAGCGTCCATTGAAAAAATTAGCCACGCAACAATGATTGGATTGCCGTCCAGTGGCATATTAGTGGTATATTTGATTGCTGATTAGTGGTATATTAGTTGGTGTCACTGTCAGATTTATGGTTTATAATATGTTAGATATGAGTGCTTGAATGTATAATCTATGTGACGGTGATTTGAATCCAAACTTGATGTATACTCATGAGTGTGCCTGCTGTTGCAACGAACAAAAAAGGCCGTCCTCAAGTGCACTTTATTGCAAAAGTATGATGAAATGCACATGTTGCATCAGCCGATTACACACTTTTTCTGTGTGAACCAAAACATGACAACAAAGAATTTCTTATCTGTTATGTTCTTCTCAGAAAGCTCCATTTAGGGTTTTTGCGTAACAAATTATGACTTTCTACCCATGAAAATGATTCTGAATTTTTCTCTGTAAGGTCTGACTCATTGTGTGTGCAGTAGCCTCCACTTCCATGATGACTGGTTGCATTTGAGGAAGTCGGATTCATGTTCATGACTCTTCCTCGAATCAAAGAACATGTTAGAGGCTTTTACTGAGGAGCATTCTATTGTCCTGCCCAGCAAAGAACGTCTAGATCAGTAAACAATCCATATTTATTGCTCTCTAGTGAGTGACTCAAGGAAATGGGCTGAGAAGCCAACAATGAGTCAGACTGCTGTTGTCAACCAGGCTCAGACTCCCAGAGTGAGCTCCCATCATCTGGGTTTGCAGCACAGGCTTCATTAACACTGGCTCATAAACGCTCATGTGATTTTTTATTAATGTAACACAGACCCGATGTTTTCATGGCTGTCGAAACAGGTAACGACCAAGTAGATTCCAAATGAGTTGTCTATGTCAAAACAATAAAAAGATTCGATCTGCGTCACATGTAGGCTTTACACTTGGAGGCCAAATCTGATTTTCTGATCGGAATCTGATAGCTTGGCATACCTGTCCACACACAGGTCTATATGTGTCACAGACCACAGAACTGTCTGCATTCATACAGGCGTATTGAGACAACATGCATGTACACTGAATAATTAGCTGGCCAGGTCATGATATTGATCATTACTGTCCAATAATTGTAAGAGTGATGTAAGTTTAGTCTTAGAAACTAAGGGATGAAGCCTGAACCTAAATCATCAACTGATCCTATTGAGCTTTTGACAATATATTTAGATAGATAGATAGATAGATAGATAGATAGATAGATAGATAGATAGAGAGATAGATAGATAGATTCTTTATTGTCCTCTTAGAGGAAATTTGTTTCCACAGCCTGTACACATACAAAAATTGAAAACAACATCCAGCAAATACAGAGAATACAGACAGATTTATTGACACTGTTTTACATATTTCAAAACCATGTTTACAAATTAGACGTGGACTCATAGTACCAATAAACTGGAAGAAAGTGGCATTGGCATGCATAAATTCTTGGGCTTTTTTTCTATGTCGAAGGTGAATATAGATTTGCTGTGAAAGGAAATACCTTGACGTTGCCCCTTCTTTTCTCTGTTAACACTAAAGACAAAAAATGGGACCTGACTAACCAGGGAAGAATGTTTGAGCCACTTTCACATCTAATCCCCACAAATATTTGATTCATCCTGTTTAGATAGCAGAGGGAAAACTCAGATGTCAGATGTAAATCCAGCCATAGATGGAAAAAAAAGAATCAGATTTGAACCAGCAGTGTAAATCAGTCCTCAGACAAGGGAGTTGTGCTTTGTGGAATGCAGGCCCCAAGCAGGGGGCTGTTTCTCACAGGGAGAGCTTGGCTGATTCACTCTGATTCACAAACCATCCAGCTATTAAAACAAGCAAGGTTTACCATAAGTGCGGCTTGTTTTACAGGATAGCTTTGTGTTCTGCACTTTGTTGTTCGCTCACAACAGTGGTTGAAAACACATTTCAGAGGAGATGATATCTGAAGATGACATTCCCGTTCAAACGGAAAGAATATTTACTTGAGCAAACAACTACTGGTATACTTTCCTGCTTCACATTCTAGTTTCGACATGAGCCACAATGAAACCGCCAGACTTTCCAACAACATTCACTGCCTTGTAAAACCAAGAGAGATCCAGACTGTGGTCTCTTACAACTGGTTTAAATTTAACTTCTTTTGGCATGTAAGGGTTCATGTTCCAAGGTTTCTGCCCATCTTATAGTCAGTTCCAACTAATGCTGAATTTAAAAAGATGTGAATATACCCCAGTTACTGATCTAATGGGGGTACAAATACACATCAGAGTTGTGTGGTCTGCAGAATTGCATATAATCAGCCTCTTGTCCTCTGTGCTTTTCCTGGATATATGATGTCAAATCATTGATGGGAACTAGTTTTTGGCTTTGGTGCTTTGGTCCAGTGGAGAGAAAGTGGGGACATGTGCCAAAGATTGAGGCAGATTCAGACCCATGTCACAAGTACATGGTATGTGGTTTAGCCCACTGAGCCAGCAGGATTCCCCTGATTCCCCTGCTCACTTCTGAGAGTTTCAGAGGCCACTAATCACACCGCAGGGCTTTTAATCTGAAAATCTCTGAGATGAACATAAGTGACCTGGCATGACTTTCATGCTTGTAACACTCCCGACTTAAATCATTTCCTGACACCTGTGGTAAAACAGACGGTCATACAGCTGGTTGAAAGTGAGTCCTCAACGGAACCAACAAAATAAAATGGGTCATGGGAAGGAAGAGAGAAGTGCACAGACTAATATAATATGCCGAGCTCTATGACTCATAATTAATCACTCAGTCTGAAGGCTGCCTTGTTCTGCTTTTAAAGTCATTTGGGCAAATAGTTGACCCATATTATCTTGATTGTTTCTAGCTTTTCCTTTTCCATATTGAATACAAACTGCAATCTATACTTTCTTAAACTGTAACTCTTAAACTGTGAATCAGTGTAAATATTTTTTGCCAGGTTTTCTATTGTGCCACCCTATGACTTAAGTACCTAGCGTTGCACAGATTTGACTGGAGATCGTCTTTTCTAAGATTCAGATTGTAATCACGGCATTTCCTATTTGACAACACTAAGTGACAAAGTGGTGCAATTTAAAATTCCCCTGGTTGGTATGTGCTTCCAAACTGAGGGCAAAACCAGAGACAGCAGAATCATGCCAAAGTCATATTTTATTTTAATACCAGGCAGACATTTGATCTCTCTACAATGCAATTTCTAAAAATTAAACATTCATAGACAGGTTCAAACCATCAGATGGAAACAAATACTTAAATGGAAAGAAAACTGACATAGCATGTTACTTAAATACAAAAAAATATTTTTTCCATTGCACTTGAACTTCATAAATACACCTCAGAGGGTAGATTTCTTTCTGGCCCAAAGTAACCACTTATGCTTGTTACAGACACAATTTACACTAAACAGTGTAACTGCAGTACATTCAATCATTTGCCATCCTGGATTTCCTGGAAGCATCTCAGTACTAAGATCCATTCATTTCATTGTAAAACAATGGACAACGATGATAATTGTGCCAAGATGTTTTATGGAAACCAGGCCTTGGCAAACTTCCATATACAAGCCATCCAGTGAAATAGAATGTGCACATAAATGAGGAACCAACAAAACCCATTGTGTCAGCATGACATTTAAAAAGATGTACATTATGGACACTGTATAAACAGATCGGCCAGCCACTTTCGTCATGTATCATGACAAAGGCTTCTGCCTATGATATATAACACTTTGCTTTAAAAAGACAAATCAAAATAACATTTACATATAATCTAAACCCTCAGGATCCACATGTATAGTAAAATATATCAACTTGAATATGAATGACAATAACAGTTTTTGTCTTGTTCACGATTGTAAATGCTGCGACCATTTGGCAGCCTGATAGATGGGATTCTAGCAGGATTTCATCCGGAACGTCGCGTTTCTTTACAGAAAGGATACATGGGAGTATCAAAGTGCTGTTTGCTTGATTGTAATTTCCTTTCCCCCACCCCCCAACGCTTCCTGTGTTTTCCCTGTGTCACATCACAAGCCATGAGGCTGAACTACTTCCCCATGTGCCTGCGTAATACTCTCCCATCTGTCAAATACACCTCTTTGCCCTAAACCCCAAAATCTGGTGCTACAGTTTGCTTGATTTTGCAATAACAGTAAAAATGAATAATATCATCAGTTACATGAATTATGATGAACATTGTGTGTGTGTGGCAAAGGAAAAATATGTGATGTCCACACGCTTGCTTAAACAATTTATGCAACACATGTTCAGTGTTTGATATTTTCCATATAAAACAATAATATTCATTGATCAAACTTTCCACCATATGAGACAATGGGAGTGGATGGACACCACTGAGCATGTGTGCCTTCTGCCTTTTTTTTTTAAAGAGGCTCAGGAGAGCCATTTTAAAGTGAATATCCCAAGTCCACGTACAAATGTACAACGTTAACGCCACTCCATTTTGTTAACAGCATTCAGTCCTTAGTGTTACTTGGAGTGCAGGCAGGGATGAGCTGGATGGCGCATTTGTTAACAGGACTTACGCATTCCGCTTTTTTAGTTTTGTGGATAAAGTTTCATATTTCGTCCAGCTCCAGTCTTGGTCCTAAAAAGAACAGGAAAACCATGTTACTGTTATAGTTGACATAACAAAGAAGGTGCTGAGAATCACTGAACCAGTACCAAACAAAAATACAGTAAAAAAATACAGTAAAATTTGTTTAGAAATGCTTGACTACTTGATATCTGTATGACTTGACTTGACTCGCTGTGCTTTTGAGCAGCCACACAACAATAGAGGCATGACTTTGTCTAACTTTTCCAAGACTGTTTTTTGTTTAAAAATACTAAAAAAATTTTAGCGACAATTTTTTTAAGGTCTAGCAGGACACAGTTCTTCCATCCTACTTGGTCCACTGTGATTAGAAACACCTTGATAGCATTGGCATACTACTTTAATTCAGAGTTGGAGAGAAGAGTTTTATTTTTTCTAATAGAGAACCCAACTCACAATTCAAGATTCAAATGTTATTGCTAATTTGAGGACCGTTTGTTTGCAATAATGAGCTTACATTAAAAATCCAGAACAAGTTAAACAGACATTAAAAGCGCTCAGCCTACCACTATGCTTTTGGCCTGATCATCAGCTGCTTCCTGCATCAGGCTGGTCAGCTGACTGAGGTACTTCTGGTTCTCCTGGAGCAGGCGTGGGGCAGCATCACTGGAGGGGAACAAACAAACACACTGAGTCTACTAGCCATGGGGGATTTACCTACACATCTCAGTCTACCAATACACAAAAATCACATTTAAATTTTGTATTTTATATATGTATTTATATATTTAATCACCTACAGAGCATTTCCAAGGGGGAGAAAACACATTGACCTACAATATTTACACGTGCCAGTAGTGCAGCCATATGATTTCCCTAAAGGTACTGTACATGTCTGTAGCAGATTCCCAATCCAGTATATAATAAGTAACAGCAAACAAGTCCCACACTTTTTTGTTAGGTTTATGAAAAATAGCACAAGGTAATGATATATCAATTCCTTGCGTGTTCTTGTTCTATCAAGGTACTTAAAGTCATAAATATTATATTGTTTAAAATGTCAGCATGTGGAGCTTAATTGCTGTTGCCGAGGACACTGGAAATCAGTGTCGTGTGGTGCTTCTGCTTGCTTCTCATTAGATCTGTTTTAAATATATATGCATTTGTTGAATCCAAATCATTGCATGAATGAATCCATCAGTCAGTCGATGTAGTACCTGTCATTTGGCCCAGGCAGGGAGGTGAGAGGGTGAGGGGAGCTGACAGGTTGGGCCGACTGCGACCACTGAGAAACCTGCAGCGGATTGGACGACTCCGGACTGGCTGCTATCGAGTTCCGCGAAGAGTTCTGAGCCTGGCAGAGAGAGAGATTACATTGGTACATGCAACAACTATAAACAAACTGTCCTTCTCCTAAAAAGTAGCACAGGCAGCATGCCCTCCTCGTCTATTTTCTGGTTATTTAGACTGGGTAGGTCAGAGGGAGATAACACACAGAGGGCTCACAGGACAGAGCGTACTACAGCTGGGGAGCAAATGCTGTCCCACAGGATAGACAGATAGGTAGAGAGGCAGCCACCATATGGACAATGCTGCACAGTCTCATTCACTGACGATAATTTAATTATTTAAACACAAAGCACACACAGAGTGCTCTGTGGCCCAGCGTCACTAAAGTACAGACCATAACAAGTGTCATTCATGAGCTTCGATGCACATCAACCCACCCACCTTCAACTGCATACAAAGTATCTCGATAAGAAACAGCCCAGAGCCACTTACACAGGCTATCTTCAGTAAATGCCAGAACTCTCTCTGTCTCTTAATCTGCATCTGCATCACTGTGTTGTCAGCATCCTTGATGTTCTCCAGGGTTTTCTCGATTCGTGGAAACAGGTCAATGATCTTCTGTTTGCTGAGCAGGATCTTACTGTCGGGGAGAGAAAAGAGAAGGAAGACTCAGCAAATGGGGCAGAGAGACCTAACAGGCAAGCCATTATGATTTTAATGGACCACTACAACAGCGGATCAAAATGAACAAATACAGTTTTGTCTGGAGGCCTCGGCTCATTAAAACATATTAGTATTGTGGCTGTGTTGGGGCCCAAAAGAAACTGGCCCGCATCCAATTTTGGGTTGTGACCCACAGGTAAAGAAACACTGCGGTACATCGGTACCAGTTGTACACTGCAGTACAGCTCTTACCTGAGGTGGGTGTACAGATCTTTGAGAACCTTGTCCTGGTTCTGGACGGTCTGAATGATGGCCTTGACCATCTCAGAACTGTCGCTGCTCACATCTGGCTCAGGTGCTGAAATAAATTGTACAAACCACAGAACACAGATTCCAATGAGTTAACAAACCAATTAATTTTGATTACCAGGTGAATTTGATTTTCACACTGGCAGTACCGAGATAAAAAGTAGGCCATCATATTAAGTGGTTTCAAGTAAACCTAAAATGTCACTTACTTTTGCATTTCATCTTAAGTTGCTTGTAGAGGTCAATAGCCTTTTCTTCTCTGCAATAACAACATTAATTTAATAATCAGACATAAATAATCAAAAATCTGCATTCACCATTATGCATTGCATGCTTACATCACTAAGTGAAACCAACACAGGAACAACTGCAGGCTTTAGCTATAGCGAGCATAACGTAGTAAATATCTTTTATCTTAGTTCTTTCAGGAACACCAAAATGTAGGAGATATGAAGAAAGATGATACAGTGAAGAGAGATGACTATGAGTGTTGATAAATATGACATAGTGTAGAGTATGGAGGGAGAGGGGCAGCTCATCATCCCGGACTCCCATTAACACTCACAGCTGCTCCATCTTGTCTCCTTGGCGACGGGCATACGGACTCCTCTGAAGTTCCACTATCTCCGAGTGCAGTGCCATGATCTCCTCATCCAGATGGCTCACCTCTGCCACCTACAGTACAAACTAGGAATCACTCAAGGACCGTCACACACTACTCAGTCTAATGATGTTCAAGTCATGCTGGTACAAGTAACAAAATAACAGGAAGTAATGGGCGAAAACGGAAACAGGAATCTTATAAGAAAGGAATGAGTTGTGTATGTAAAAAAACCCTGAAATTAATAAATGAACAAATAAACAAACAAGCTAAATAAACAAGACAAAAAAAATCACATCCCTCCAGGTAGAGGTAAAACCTGCTCAAACACAAGGTTTCAGCAGACAAATAGCCTTTGGCTTGAAAATCTGATGAGAAGACAAAGTGAACAGAAGCTAAATGTGTGGCCTTCACTTATATTTACTGTACACCAGAATCTGTCCTTCAGTAAGGGCGCATTTTGATGACAAGCAAGCTATTCAGTCACACCATGCCATGAGTTATTGTACAGAGACACAGTATAAGAAAGGGCACTGAAATGTTCCATCTTGAAAACATTCAGTACCTGTGCAAAAGCAGCAGCTCTTTCCTCGTTCTCCTGCCAGGCTTTCAGCATCTTTTCAGAGGCTTTGGAGAAGCATAGACAAATCATAAAAACAAGCAACATCTTACTCACTGCTATAATAAAATACATATCCTACTGTACGTACCTCATTGTCACCATTACTGAATAAATAACATTAATATATAATGCTCTCCATCAAAGGTAAATCTCAAAGTAGAAGAAGAGCAAATCAAAACCAACACTCACATATGCCATAGTGCATCTGATCACTATACTTTTCCAGGTCGTACTGGATGCTGCTCTTGAAGAAGTCCAGTTTGGCTTTCAGCTGCTGGGAGAAGCCAAACATGCTGTTCTTATACCTGGTCAGGTTGGTGTTGTAGCGCAGGAGACTCAGCCTAGAGTGAAGGGGAAGGAGACAACAAAAGTTAGGATGTGTTCTCCAAGCCAGGATGGCCCAAAGGGACAGGAGTCAATCTGATGGTTCTGGATTATGAGGCAGATTCGTGCAAATACCCCACATGGATCAGATCAGAAATGCAAACGATAACAAAAACATCATCGTTATTTAGAGATTTCACTTGGAATGGGCATGGTTAGATTACTTTGGCCTGGCTGAGGGACATGTAAAGGCAGTCGCTGGTAAATCTGTCATGCGACTCACATGGCAGCCCTCTGGCCCTGGAAGAGCCTGCTGTAGTCGTCCTTCAGGCCACAGATGTAGCTCACTGCTTCACCCCACACCTTCTTCAGCACAACCAGGGGCAGCTGGGTCTTCGCCTCTTGCACTGCAGTGTTGGAAAGAGACCCATGATAGCTGTACTAGATGGTATTAAAACACAGCGAAGAGGGGCAACATTGGCCTATGCAGTTATGTTTTGTTCTTGTGCACTTAATTTAAATACGTTCTTTAGTCCAGCTTGCTTCATTTCACAAAATCTAAAATCTCAAAATACTGAGCACCAGACATGGCTTTCAAAGTAAACTTGTAACGTAACACTCACCAATAGTGTTGACTTTGTCAGGCAGCTGTCTCGCACTGAAGGGGCCAGAGTACTTGGTGAGGCTCTTGTCAAACAGGTAGACAATATAGCTGTCCCAACCTCTCTACACAAGAGAAAAGAAAAGTACCACTTAAATAAAGAGCAAAGACACTGCCTGCCATTCTAATGAGCATTACTGAGATATACTGCAATTCAAAGTCCCAGAACACACATACAGTAAGTGATTGTGACTTCGGTATGAATCATGATACCTGAAGATACAGCTTCTGTGCAATTTTAGTTTTTCAGCAATCGAGACAAGTCTTTTGCATACCTATTCTTATCTTTGTGCAGGTGCCAATGGGAGAAGGTTTTAACACCACACTGGGATTTGGCAGTTGGAATATAGCCCAATTCTATTTTTCTCCAATGTGCAACTTGATTTGTGGGCCAGGTGTTCTACACAACACCAAAGACCTTTTAAGGAGTTTAGAAGGAAATTACAGTAGTCAATACTGTGTTTTTTTTTCATTGATTGTGCCAGTCAGCAGTTGCATTTCAGAATGTCAGATGTCACGATGAGGCAGCAGAAAATTGCACAGGAGTTAACAGTGTAATCTAAGCTGCTTTTTTGTGAGAGCGCTACATAAAAATCAATTCCTTACCACCCCGTCCAGGACACACTGTGCAGCGGGCTTCCTGGGGTCCAGCGACACCCCGGTCTCCTGCAGCAGCTCCTGGTTGACCACTTCTATCTTGGTCTCAGCCTCAATGCGCTTCTGCAGACTGTGGAGACTCTCCTCCGGGTCCAACTGGAAAGAGTGGACCTGAGCTGTGGTCATGTTCAGGATATGGACCACCTGATGAGGAGGAGAAAAGCTATCAGACAGTATAGGTGACACACTATCCAGTAAATGTATTGAAATGCTTTGTTTATTGAATGCCACGACCCCTTCAGATAAGATCAGATATAAGAGATGATTTGTAGTGTCAGACAGAGGCCATCCATGTCAACACCTATTGCTGGCTAAATGCAACATCACCTGTAATGAATGTATAAAAATGTTGCATATAACATGATACGTGAATATTCATTTAGTAATCATCAACATTTTCTCAATGTTTTAGAAGTTAAGGCCAGCAATGTTGTTGCAACAACAAAAGAGAGAGAAATATATGTCTCTGGTCCTGATACAAATGTTAACTGCTGGCCTACATACAGCTGGCTCAAGAGCATCGACCAAAGCCCTACATCTTAAGGTAAAACCCCTGGAAAAAGGGTCCTGCTGGATGGTGACTAACCTTCATACTCAATATCTGCTCCAGCACTTCAAAGCACTGGGGCTTCTTGCTGTCAGGGTTGACTCTGCCTCCTCTCTGGACAGGATCCCACTTCAGCATCAGCTGCAGCAATGCTTCCATTGGCTCCAAGAGTGTCCTATATATTAGTAATTCAAATACATGTTCAAGAAGAGACATTGGCACCAACCACCATCCAAATGCTACTACAGACTGGTAAATATGGGTCTATTCCACCCGTTATTTGAATAAGTAAAAAACACTTTTCAAAGCTTGCTTTTTTGAAGCCACATGCTGCTGTGGCCAGTGGACAAACACTTAATTTGAAGTGACATATTTTGTTGCCAGATCTTACTTTGGGACAGAGGAATTTTAGCTGTTGGGGGTCCTAACCTGCTGAGATTGTTGGGGTAGGGGAGATGTGTGGAGAACTTGACTTCTCCATTCAGCTCCTCTACAGCCATGATGTCTTTTGGACCTTTATTCCGCACTTTGCTGGCCCTGTGGACGAGGAGAAACGGGACAACAGATTACATCTCAAACTGATTTCATTACAATGCTTTGAAATTCTTCTTATAAAAAAAAAAAATCAAAGCATTAAACAGTTTGATAAAGAATTACACTTTGAAATGTCAAAGTTTGGTCTGTTATTGTACTTCAAGGGGCATTTGCCAAAATATGTTTCTGCTCAATGTTTAGCTGTTCCAAGCAAACATTTTGAAGCTGAATAGCAGCTGATATGACGGCCTGCACCAACATTGGAAACTTGCGTAAACATAGTTCCAAAAGGAAACAGTTTCCAAAGCTGTGTTGATATTTTTACTGTGCCATATCATATTGTGAAAAATCTGTGCTCATTTGGTTTGATGTTGACCTTGGCCACCGTCTGCACATTGGCATCCGTCAAATGATTGCTGGGTTTCCATAAACATCACCAAATAGGCTAACAAACCATTTTTCATTGTAGCCAGGTAATTTAACCAACTATTATATTTAACATTACTTTTTCATGATACATTTGATCCATATACTCAAGTATGTTATTGACAGTAATATTCCTAAAATTGCAAATCATCTTTATACGTAATATTGCTTAGCTTAACTGTCTCAAAATATATCCTGTGCGCTATCGCTTTTAATAGTTTTCACTTATATCTAGGATCCACTTATTCATAAACTAAGTTCACAAAATATTAGAAACAGCTGCTCTTTAGCTATAGACTAACAAGGTGAAACCAGGTGAAAGCTATGTCCCCTTATTGATTTTTTTTCCAGCTAACTGTAGTGTCAAAAATACTTCCACCTATCCACCAACTGACAACTGTCTGGTGAAATGAATCACTTGGATACAGAAAATTTAACTGCCACAGTATTCCACTTATCTCATCAACCTACCACTGCACAGGTTGCAGGTTGTGCAGGAAGGGCCGGAAACCACAACTGCATTCAAATATCATGGTGCCAAAACTCCAGTAGTCCACAGTAACAGTGTATGGCTTATTCTCAAATAGCTCAGGTGCCTGGAGAAGACAAGTGGTGCATTAGAAACAACTATCGATCTAGGCAGGAAACTTAACCAACAATTATATCTAACAGTACATTAATGATACAGCTGATCAATGTCATCAACTATGTTATCCTCAGTGATCCCCATGATAAATGCAAGTGATAATACTATTCGTCATGGTCTCAAAATGTTGCTTCTGTATCATGGCCCATAGAGGTTTTCACTCTAGTATCTAGGATCCATATGTGAGCCAAGAAAGCACAAACATACCAAGTGTGCAAAACATTAGCAACACCTGCTCTTTAGTTATAGACCAACAAGGTGAATCCAGGTGAAAGCTTTGCTCCCTTATCAATTTTTCCAATTAATTCCCCTTCACTTGTGAAGGGGAGCTGTAGATGAAGGCAGGAGGCAAGTTAAAGAAGGATTTTTATACAATCCAATATTAGGAAATAGTTCCTAATACGTTGTACACTCTATATTGAAATGGTGAGAATGGTGAGTGTTTGCTTAAGTACTTACCAGGTACTGGAGAGTGCCAACAAAGGAGGTACAAAGACTGCCTTGGTCCAGGTCTTTAGCATAGCCCAAGTCAATGATTTTGTGAACCAGCTGTAGAAAGACATGTAAATGTAAGAACATTTTCTTCACAATGTACAACACTTAAGAGAAGAACAGAACAGGCACACAAACAAAAGAAGCAAATGTCACTTTTACCTTTCCACTGACATCTTGTAGCACTATGTTCTCTGGTTTAAGGTCTCTGTGTATGATCTTGTTTTCATGCAAATACTGGATGCCAGATCCTAGAACACAAAACAATTGTATGGTTTGTATGATATGGCACTAAGGAGAACAGTCCATGAATTAACAAGTTGCATATAGTAAAACGCTGTGCATACCAACATCATTGAGTAGTGAAAGCACTTCACTCTCTTTCAACCCACAACAGTTTTCAGGTTTGCTCAGCATCTATAAGACAAACAAGTGCAATGGTATCACATCCACAGTATAACATTTATATTACATGAAAACAGTGACAAGGCTTTCCTGATCTCTGAAATGGACTGATGTGTTGCACCCCCACTGTTTTATTGAGAAATCCACTTTATTGTACACACGTGGGATTCACCTACTTAATATAACATGCTATGGTGTGGATATCATGTATGATGTATGTGATGAAATGTGATCCTCTGCACATGCCTCACCTTCCTTAGGTCTCCCCTGGAGCAGTACTCCATGGCCAGCAGTGGAAGATCATTTAAGGCTATGTGCATCATTTCCTCTGGCACGTCTCTGGCTGTCACAACATTGATATGGTTCAACCTGCGTGAGAAAGAAGGAGTCATAACCAAGGTACTTTTTAGTATTACTCATGCAGACTTTGCACTGCTACAATGTCTGAACAACCTTGTGTCAGATCTGGCACATGTCACATTTCAGCCAGATTAATGTCTGCAATTTCCCAGTGGGAATGATGTAACACATTTTCCTATCTCTTCTCACTGTACCTGTCACTGAAATCTTAAAGTTCTTGAGGAGGATGGGCTGTCTACTCTCCTTAAAAAGGGCTAATTCTTGAGGATATGTTGATGATTGACTGGTTTATAGATTGTACTGTGTTGGGTTGTTGTGATTATGATGCCACATGATGTGTCTTTATAATGCCTTTAAATCAAAATAGGAATTAACTGTCTCCATATGAAAAACAAAACTAGTAAAGCAAAACAAATCTCCAGACATATACAGTAGGTTACATTATATAAATACATTAAACTGGCTTGCGGAATTACAGTCAGCCATCTCAACAAGCAAAGATGGTAAATAGTACAAACTTTCTCATGATCTGGATCTCTCGGCTCCATCTGTCCTTATTTCTTGGTGTCAACTCTAGACGGCACATTTTCACGGCTAGTTTTTCATTTGTTTCCTAAAAATGACAACAAAGTCCCCATAAGTGAGATAACATAACCATAACATAGACGGTTTAACACATACATGCTGTAGTTTATTTCACCAGCAAATAATTTTTGATGAGAAGGTCTTTGCTGTATTTCTTCCTCAGCTGATGGAGTAGGGATGCAGTTATTTTATAGGTTAATTTGGATGGTGTCCCCTTCTAGTACACTATATAAAGTGGGTGACATTCTTGCATGTCACCCACCCATGACAAGAGTTGAACATTGAACTTACATGATGTTGGTATAGGTAAACATGGGCAAAGCCGCCCATACCCAGCCTTTCTTTCAACTCCCAGTCTCCGCAGTTTTGGTTTTGTCTGAAGGGAGGCTTCTCCATTGTAATTGCAAGCTGTAACAAAGTGCCAAACAAGTGTCATGACAGCAACATAAAAGCCACAGAGCAATTATCCTAGCAAGGAAAACTGCACATGGGGCATTCTTTCTTTAGCACATTTGCGGTGGGAACCTGAACGTCTACATAAGGGTATTTAATCACTAGCAAAATAAAGCAATAAAATCCCACAGACTATATTCTGGATCAGCCAGCCAGTTGACGTTAGATTACATTCAATGTTTGCAAAATAACGTTGTTAGCTTGACGTTTTGTGGCGATGTGTTAGTGGTCTGTCTCTTCCAACGACTGATTACTTAGAGTAAAGGTAGCAGGTGTCAAGAACACAAGTAAACGGCGGATCATTAGTTAAGATTATTTGTCTGAAATGTTGGCTACGTTGGCTAACGAGCAGTTAGCATCAGCGTAAACAGCGTTTAGTAACCCAACAGCAACCTTATACGTTCCAGCAAATAGACGGAGCCACCTAGTAGCTAGCTTCCTAGCATTAGGAAACAAACGTCTCGACAATAACGTTACGTTTCGATAAAAATCTTCGTGTTGAAGTACAATTAAAACGCGTCGCGAAACTTACTCTGACTTTCTACGAAAATGTCATCAGCCGTTTCCGCGAGAAAATTATGATTACGTTGTTTTCAGCTCAATGCAGCAGTATGAGAATGTGTACTTTCCTAGTAGTGACGTCACCAGAAACCCCGGCTGTATTTTTTTTGATAATGAAACGGGGGCATGTTCAATAACACAAAACCTCCTGGGTTCAGCCTATACTAAAATCTTATAGCCACTGTACCATTGTCTTCATCCAATAAATAAAAGAATAAATAATAAATAATAAAAGTAATAAAAGAACTAAACGAATAAACAAACGGGCAAATAAGTAAATACTATTTACCAAATACTATGCTGACTTTGCCTATCTCAGTTTTAATAGCCAGGTTTCCATCACTGTGCAGTCAGTAATATCTGGACTGGGTATCATCATTCAAGTCTGTCACAACTGTAGGCTACCAATGATTTTTTCTTTTTTTAAATTTATTTATTTTGCACATTACTACCAGCAGCAGTGTTTGCTTGAATCAGCTAGTTTTAATCTCATGTTACATTTCAGATGGCCCTGGTCCGGGCAAGCCCTACTTAGTCCTACTCGGCCTACTATTAATTTAATTAACTTATATTAATTAAAAACTGAAAGAAGAAAAAAGTAATGTATATAGTATTCTCTTTCTTGATCTTATCACTTCTCCTCTCTCTTCCTCTATTCTAGATTCTTCAGGACTCTCAAGGCAAATAAATCATTTCCTCATCGTTAAAGTGAAAGTGTACTTCTAGGAAGGCACAGTAGGCTATACAGACTTTAAAATGTCTCCAAGTAATTGATTCCATGTGTTATATATATGGGTTATATTCCACAAAATGATGTACAGACACAGTTAACCTTTCAAAACACTTTTATTTTTTATATTCTATGCCTCCCAAAATGAGAAGCTCACAAACAACATTTCCTTGGTGAGTTTTAACAAGGCAGTGACACATGTAGCCTATGTATAGCATAAAATGAACATTGCCTCACCTGCACCAGTCTAAAAACACTGAAATGGATCAGACCCCTACATGTAAAAGTTTTGTATGAGCTGGCTTGATTCTCTAAAACACATCAGCATAAACAGCATTAAATATAGCCATTTCCTTCATTCATATTGATAGAAATAAAAAAAAAAATGACCATGACCTCAAGGACAAAAACTGTTGAGCTACCTTATATAATAACCTTTCATTTAATACTCTAAACTTAATATAAATGAAAGCAGACCATAATATCTCATGCTTTATATACATGTCACATTCAGAAATGAGGCAGGAGTGGGTGGACCTTAACAACCGAAACGATAACAGTACAGATGCAGAGAATGGTTTGCCCAAATGGCTGCAGGCGTGCGCTGCTGCTATAACACCAGTTGTTCTCTCTCTGGTGTACCTCTGTGAGGGCAGGGTGACTTTCATTTCAGCATCACAGAGCCGTCACCAGGGGAACCAGCCATTTCCATGTAAACCAGTGCCATGGAGATCCTGCAGCTGCTCTTTGATGTCAGAGGGTGGAGGCAACGAATGGAGAGTTGTGGGGAGGGGAGGGGAGAGGAGGGGAGGGGACCTTGGAGACTTCGACGAGGTGGAGGCTCCAGAGAACCGCCTTCCTTTCATACTATGGCAGATAATCACAGTCTGGGATGCAGCTATGATACAGTATGCCTGCCTCGCTCTCTGTGGCCTAGCTGGATCACCACATGCATGTATAGAGGCTGGTTCTTAAGACGAACAGACTGTGCAAGAGATTAAGTCATCGCTCTCATTCAGCAGTTGATTTCATTTTGTTACACGATCACTTTTAAAAAAAAAAATCTAATTTCAATGCAGAGCCGAGGAACTCATTACCCTTCCCCTCAGCAGGCCGTGGATGGCACTCAGCATGAGACTGGCTGCTATTTGACAGTTTGGCCACATTATAAACAGCAGAGTCAAACACTATCAATAAATACACAGCTGTAATGTCAAGTTACATAACAGGGAAAAGGTACAGTATGTCAGTTTTGACAACAATATGCACATACTTTTAACTGATGATGGCAACTTTTCAAAAACCACCAGGTTGAAAAGTGATACCAGTGAAATGACTGAAGGGTGGGAAAACGAAAGAAAAGAAACAAGAGGAGGGATGAGAGAGAGGAAGTGCAGAAAGGGCAGACAAGAATAGCAGAGGATGAGATGACATATGGATGAAAATAAACTGATATGAGGCAAGAAAACGGTCGCGAGGCAAACACCATGCTATAGTTAAGCCTGAATATTCAATCATCGGTTCTAAAAACTGTACAAAATTCAAACTACGCATACTGAGTTAACAACATGGGAACAGACACGGCTGGGTGGAGGCTGCTAATGTTGTAACTTCACACACTGGCCAGAATGTTCTCTACAGCCGTGTGAAAGAGGCTCCTTTGAACAGCCAGCGTAGTCACAGCATGCATACAATGACATTCACATACCCTACAGCAAGCTAGACATGTCAACAAACAGCATTCTCACACACACACACACACACACACACACACACACACACACACAATTGACACCCACAGTTTGCACAAACGAGTCTCATCTCATAGCCCTGCAATACCCATCCTCAAGTGAACGGGTGCTGCCATGCATGTGCACTCACTGCAGGTGTGGCAGGTGTTGTTATGGCTGAAAAAGTAACTGAATGTCAACAGCGCTCCCTGCTGGTAGGATGCTGGCACTGCAGCTGTTCAAGGTGTAATTTTCAAGCCTGAGTAGAAGATGGCTCTATACATCAATAACGAAACATTACTGAACAGAAGACATGTTATGAGGTGTATATGGTTGCCCTTTTCCATTCCAAAAATCCCAATTTCCAAACAGCATAAGCTTCATTATTTAACCCAGTGCTTGCACCCCCTTCCCCAGTAGTTTTACTGTCACATTGTCTTTCTTTCAGATTCCACACATTTTACATGAATTTGACAACAGCAACGACCCTGATCCAAATTAATCATGCTATTAGGTCGTACAATACCATGCACTCTCTTTGGAATACTTCCCACAGTAGCTGAAATCCCCATATGAATTAGTTTCTTATACTCCCACGTGGCTTAATCCTTTCATAAATATCCTTGATCGCTTGCCGTTCTTTGATACATACATAGGCATTCATATAATATTCATATTGTGCTGCTGGCTTTGTTACCTTTTCCGTAGACATGACCATGTAAGGAAAAAAACAACAACAACATGATAATCATGTAGCGCTTTTGGGACTTTGAGTACAAGGAATGTCAACTCTACGTGTACTTTATGCATTTTCACAATAGTGTGTTGAATATATTGTAAATATACTGTCATATATCATACAATATAAGCATACAGCAGGTGGTGAGTTATATACAACATATCCTGTATGTTTACAATGAATATGGATAACATATTCCTTTACATTTTTGATATCATATTTCATTGTACACTTGACATACATTACACAGGAGGAGTAGGTTCAACATCAACAAACAACTGTAAAATACTGTAAAAATACTGAAAAAACAAGAACATTCAGGGTCTGCCTGGTGAGTGTTAAAATAGGGCTTATAAATGAGAGGCTGTAAGTACACACAGAGATTACACATGTGGGATATGGCTGAACACCAGCATGAGGAAAAAGGACTATACAACCCCCAGAAAACATGTTGCAGCTCTCCGTCTCGCGTCAAAGAAGCAAAAGGCCTAAAAGAAGCTGTGCTGGATGCAGGCATGCGGATCACTTGAGAAAACAACATTCAGCCAAGAAGAAGAAAGAGAACAGAAGCACACCACAGGACAGGAGCGAAAGCAACTGGATAAGAGAACATCTGTTCAAGTGGAGCAAAAACGATGGTTGTCTGTCTTGCTGAGATGCAGTAAGTATTGAGTTACATTGTCACGTACCAGGAGTATTGTGAACTTCTACTGATCTCATTGGCTCTAACTGGCCGTCAGCAGCTGGAGAAAAGAGGAGAGCCACAGAAAGACGCCTCCTCTCTGAGATCAGATGCAGAGAGGAGGCAGAGGGAGGAGCGGTACCATCTCCTGCCCTCACCCAAGATGCATTGTGTAGCCACGCCCTCAGCGCTCATCCAATATGTGTCGCACACTGTCAGTCCGCATTCACTTATATTCAGCTTGATACCACCACTGGCCTTCAGTGAAATGAGTCCAGGAGCTTCGAATGCTGTAATGTCAGGCTCCTGCGTGGAATGTGAGCACACCTTGGTGATGTGGCAAAAAAGGAAGTGCAATGTAATGGCTCTGTAAGACCTTGTGATGCATTAGAAGTCTAGTAACTATTACAGCACTTCAAATCAGAGTGGCGGTAGCAATTCAACGGAAATCAAATGATCAGTCATCTGAGACGAGATGTTTCAAATGCGTAAACATGTTTGGTCCCAAAACAGAGTAAAAGGTCAAGAAAAAGGTGGGAGGGTTTGGCGGGAGGGAGAGGTGTCTTGAAAGAAGAAAAGGAAAAAAGGAAAGGATGCTGGATGTAGGTCCCTGTATGGTGCCCTGTTCGTTCCAAGAGCACCCTCTTTCTCTTACTGCACAGTACTGTACAGCATGCTGCCACACCCAGCGCACCTTCTCAATGACACCTCATCTCCGCAGATCTGTGACCTCTCCACTGTTCCTCCCGCCTCCTGCCCCAACATCCTTGCTGGTATTGGCCAGCCACCATGCCAGTCACAGGATCTGCACCTCCTCTATTGGACGAGAAGATTGGGGTGCCGGGTAGGGCGTCATGGTTGGGGGAGGGCGTGGGGTAGACCCTCACCGCCGTTCCCCCTTCAAGCAGAGCTCCGAACCCTCCTGGATCTCAAATAAAAACCTGTGCAGGGAGACAGCCTGCCGCTGGCAGTGCAACGCCGTGCCGCTCCCGGCGCCCCCGCCCCGTCTCACTTCTTGACGGCCTGTCGGTAGCTGTGTCTCTGGCCTTCCTGCCGCGGCTTGCTGCTGCTGCAGCCACTGGCCTTGCTGCTGTTGCCCCCGTCCCTGGTGCTGCTGGCCTGGCTGGCCTGGCTGCTGTCCTGCAGCGTGGGGCTGGAGTGGGCCCTCTGCAGCCCGTTGTCCTCCAGCAGCTGTGACTCAAACTCAGACAGGTCGTCCTCACCGCTTCGGATTTTGGCCCGCAGCAGCATGGCGTAGGTCCCATACCGCGTTTTCTATAAAGAGAAGTGTGGGTGTGTGTGTGGAGGGGGAGGGGACATGAAGAGAGAGAGAGAGAAGAAGAAATTTAGGAGGGAGCTGCAGTACTATCATAATGACTTAATGCTTGACTGACTTTCCCATTTATTTCTTTTCCTGTGAGTCCTTTGAAGCTCCCAGACGGAGGAGTCCACCTTACCTCAAACTCCAGATACTCGTCCCGCTGGCGGTACTCGTCCAGCTCGCGCCCTTTCACCTTGCGGTCAGGAGGATAGGAGCGCAGCTCAGCCAGTTCAGTGGAGATGGCACGGAATCGAGCTTCATGGGATTTGACTTGCTCCTCCTGCAAGCACAGTGTCCGGGAGA